>NC_045445.1:90546213-90589808 GCF_002776525.5 Piliocolobus tephrosceles
AAATGTCCATCTGTGACAGACTGGATTAAGAAAATGTGGCACATATACACCATGGAATACTATGCAGCCATAAAAAAGGATGAGTTTGCGTCCTTTGTAGGGACATGGATGCAGCTGGAAACCATCATTCTTAGCAAACTATCACAAGAAGAGAAAACCAAACACCGCATGTTCTCACTCATAGGTGGGAACTGAACAATGAGCTCACTTGGACTCGGGAAGGGGAACATCACACACTGGGGCCTATCATGGGGAGGGGGGAGGGGGGAGGGATTGCATTGGGGAGTTATACCTGATATAAATGATGAATTGATGGGTGCTGACGAGTTGATGGGTGCAGCACACCAACATGGCACAAGTATACATATATAACAAACCTGCACGTTATGCACTTGTACCCTAGAACTTAAAGTATAATTAAAAAAAAAAGTGATTCCAATTTGTTGAATTAAAGGAAAGTTTCAAATCTGTGAGATCAATCCACACGCCACAAAATAGTTACACAGATAACTTCTTTCTAGTTTTTCTGTGAGGATATTCATTTTTTCCCCATATGCTTCAAGGGACTCCAAAATGTACCTTCTCAGATTCTACAAAAAGAGTGTTTCCAACCTGCTAAGTTGAAAGAAACGTTTTTCTCTGTGAGATGAAATCACACATCACAAAGCAGTTTCAAAGACAGTTTCTTTTTAGTTTTTACCTAGTGATATTAGGTTTTTTTTCATAAGCCTCAGTGGGCTCCAAAATGTTCTTTTGCAGATACTACAAAGAGTGTTGCCAACCTGCTAAATCAACAATAAGGTTTAACTACGTGAGATGGATCCATACATCACAAAGGAGTTTCACAGGTATATTCTTTCTGGTTTTTATCTGGGGATCCCTAGTTTTTCCGTATAGGCCTCAATGGGCTCCCAAATGTCCCTTCACAGATACTTCAAAAAGAGTGTTTACAATCTGCTGACTCAAAAGAAGGGATTACCATTATGAGGTGAATCCCAACCTAACCAAGTAGTTTCATAGACAGCTTTTTTCTAGTTTTTATATGGGGATTTTCAGTTTATACCCATAGGCCTTAAAGGGCTCCCAAATATCCTTTTACAGATTCTACAAAAACAGTTCTTCCAACATTCTGAATCAAAAGAAAGTTTTAACTCTGTGAGATGAATCCAAACATCTCAAAGCAGTTTTACAGATACCTTCTTTCTAGTTTTTTTTCTGGGGGTTGCTGGCTTTCTTTTTTTTCCTTTTTTTTGAAACAGAGTCTTGCTCTGTTGCCCAGGCTGGAGTGCAGTGGTGCTATCTCGACTCACTGCAAGTTATGCCTCCTGGGTTCATGCCATTCCCCTACCTCAGCCTTCTGAGTAGCGGGGACTACAGGTGCCCACCCACCTCGGCCTCTGAAAGGGCTTGGATTACAGGCATGAGCCACGGTGCCCAGCCAGGATATTCAGTTTTCTTCCATAGGCATCAATTAACTCGCAAATGTACCTTCACAGATTCTACAAAAAGAGTGTTTCCAACCTGCTGAATGAAAAGAAAATTAAACTCTGTGAGATGAATCCACACATCACCACACAGTTTCACAGGAAGCTTCTTTGTTGTTCTTATCTAAGGATATATGGTTTTTCCACATAGGCCTCAATGGACTCCAAAATGTCCCTTAGAAGATTCTACAAAAATACTGTTTCCAATCTGCTGAATCAAAAGAAAGGATTAACTATGTGATATGAATCCAGATATCACCACCAATTTCAAATACAGCTTCTTTCAAGATTTTATCTGGGGATTTTCATTTCTCCCCTAGGCCTCAATAGGTTCCAAAATGCCCCTTCACAAATTCTACAAAAAGCTTGTGTCTACAACCTGCTGAATCAAAAGAAACTCTTAACTCTGTGAGTTGAAACAACATATCACCAAGCAGTTTCCCAGGTATATTCTTCCTAGTTTCTTTCTGTGGATATTCTTTCTTCCTCATAGTCCTCAATTGGCTCCCAGATGTCCCTTCTCAGATTCTATGAAAAGACTGTTTTTAATCTGCTGAATCAAAATAAAGCTTTTACTCTGTGAGTTAAATAAACACATCACCAAGCTATTTCCCAGATAGATTCTTCCCAGTTTTTATCTGGGGATACTCCCCTTTTCTGCATAGGTCTCAATGGGCTCCTACAGGTCCCATCACAGATTCTAGAAAAACAGTGTTTTCAAACTGCTGAATCAGCAGAAAGTTTTATCTCTGTGAGATGAATCCACACATCATGAAACAGTTTCACAGATAGCTTCATTCTACTTTTTATCTGGGGATTGTCTGTTTTTCCCTTAGTCCTCAATGGACTTCAAAAATATCTCTTTGCAGGTTCTACAAAAAGAGTATTTCCAACCTTCTGAAGCAAAATAAAGTTTAAACTCAATGAGTGGAATGCACACATCATCAAGTAGATTCACATATAGCTTCTTTCTAGTTTTTATTTGGGGATATTCAGCTTTTCGTCATAGGACTCAAAGGGCTCATAAAAGTCTCTTCAAAGATTCCACAAAAAGAGTGTTTCCAACCTTCGGAATCAAAGAAATGTTTAGCTCTGTGAGATGAATCCACACATAACCAGGAAGTTTCACAGATAGAGTCTTTCTAGTATTTACATGGGAATACTCAGTTTCTTCCCATAAGCCACAAAGGGCTCCCAAATGACCCTTCACAGATTCTAAAAAAAGGTTTTTCAAACCTCCTGAGTCAAAAGAAAGGTTTAGCTCTACAGGATACATCCACATATCACAAAGCAGTTTCACAGATAGCTTCTTTCTAGTTTTTTTCTGGGGATATTTGCTTTTTACCCAAAGGCCCCAATGGGGTCCCAAATGTCCTTTCACAGGTTCTACACAAAGACTGTTTCTGTCCTGCTGAACTGAAAGAAAGCTTTATCTCAGTGAGATGAATCTACACATCACCAAGCAGTTTCAGAGATAGCTTATTTCTAGTTTTTATCTGGTTATATACTGTTTTACCCCATAGGCCTCAAAGGGCTCCAAATATCCCTTCACAGATTCTACAAAAAGAGTGTTTCCAACCTGGCGAATCAAAAGAAAGGTTTATCTCTGTGAGATGAATCTACACATCACCAAACATTTTCATCTATTGGTTCTTTCTAGGTTTTTATCTGAGGATATTGGATTTCTTCCCATAGTGCTCAAAGGACTCTGAAGTGCTCCTTCACAGATTCTACAGTGTTTTCAACCTGCTGTATAAAACAAAAGTTTCATCTCTGTGAGATGAACCCACACATCAAAAAGCAGTTTCACAGACAGCGTACTCCTATTTTTTACATGGTGATATTGTGTTTTTCCCTGTATGCCTCAGTGCGATCCCAAATGTTTTTTTGCAAATGCTATAAAAAGTGTGTTTCCATCCTGTTGAATCAGAAGGAAGAATTAACAGTGTCACATGAATCCACACATAACCAAGGAGTTTTACAGATAGGTTCTTTCTAGTTTATATCTAGGTATATTCACTTTTTCCCATAGGCCTCAAAGGGCTCTCAAATATCTCTTTGCAAATTCTACAAAAAGAGTGTTTTCAATCTGCTGAATCAAAAGAAAATTTAACACAGTGAGATGAATCCACACATCACCACGCATTTTTTCAGAAAGCTTCTTTCTAGTTTTTATCTGATTTTTTTTCACCATAGGCCTCAATGCGATCTTAAATATGCCTTCTCAGACACTACAAAAACTGTGTTCTCAAACTGCTGAATGAAGAAAAAGTTTTATTTCTCTGAGATGAATGCATACATCAAAAAGCAGTTTCTCAGATAGCTTCCTTCTAGATTTATCCCAGGATATTTGATTTTTCACCATTGACCTCAATGAGCACCCAAATGTCCTTTTGCAGAATGGACAAAAACATTTTTTCCAAACTGCTGAATCAAAAGAAAGGTTTTCCTCTGTGAGAAGAATGCACACATCACAAAGCATGTTCTCAGAATGTTTCTTTCTACTTTTAATCTGAAGATATTTCCTTTTTCACCATAGGCCTAAATGCGCTCTCAAATATCCCTTTGCAGATACTACAAAAACACTGTTTCGAAACTACTGAATGAAAAGAAAGATTTACCTCTATGAGATGAATGCACACATCACAAAGCAATTTCTCAGATAGCTTTCTTCTAGTTTTTATACTGGTGTATTCTCTTTATGGCCGTTTGCCTCAACGAGCTCCCAAATGTCCATTCACAGAATGGACAAATCATTGCTTCCAAACTACTAAATCAAAAGAAAAGTTTATCTCTGTGAGATGAATGCACATATCACAAAGCAGTTTCTCAAAAAGCTACTTTGAAGTTTTTATCTGAAGTTATTTTGTTTTTCACCTTAGGCATCTATGCACTCCCAAATATCCTTCCACAGTTTCCACAAAGACAGTGTTTTCAAAATGCTGAAAGAAAAGAAAAGTTTCACTCTGCGAGATTAATTTACACATCACAACGCGTTTACTCAGATAGCTTCCTTCAACTTTTTATCCTGGGATATTCTATTTTTCATCCTTGGCATCAATGAGGTCCCAAATGTCCATTTGTAGAATAGACAAAAACAGCGTTTCCAAACTGCTGAATCAAAAGAAAGGTTTACCTCTGGGCATTGAATGCACACATCACAAAGTGGATTCTCAGATAGCTTACTTGCAGTTTCTAACCTGGGATGTTTGCTCTTTCACCTTTGGCCTCAATGAGCTCCCAAAAGTCTATTCTCAGAATGGACAGAAAGAGTGTTTCCAAATCGCTGAAGCAAAAGAAAGATATAACTGTGTGAGATAAATGCACACATCACAGAGCAGTTTCTCAGACAGCTTCTTTCCACTTTTAATCTGAAGATATTTTCTTTTTCACCACAGGCCTCAATGTGCTCCAAATTTCCCTTTGCAGATTCTAAAAAAACACTGTTACCAAAAAGCTGAATACAAAGAAAGGTTTACCCCTGCGAGATGAATGCACACATCACAAAGCAGTTTCTCAGACAGCTTCCTTCTAGTTTTTATTATCAGATATTCACTTTTTCACCATTTGCCTCAATGAGATATCTAATACTCATGTGCAGAATGGACAAAACGTGCTTCCAACGTGCTGAATCAAAAGAAAGGTTGAACTCTGTGAGATGAATGCCCACATTCCAAAGGAGTTGCTCAGAAGGCTTCTTTCTAGTTTTTATCATTGACAAACCATAAAGCAGTTTCACAGGTAGCTTCTTTCTAGTTTTCATCGGTGGATATTTGGCTTTTCCCCATAGACCTCAACTGGTTCTCAAATGTCCCATCACAGATTCTGGAGAAAAAAAAATTTTTTCAACATGCTCAACAAAAAGACAGGTTTTTCTTGGTGAGACGAATCTACACATCACAAAGCCGTTTCACAGATAGCTTCTTTCTAGTTTTTCTTCAGGGATATGTTTTACCCCATAGGTCTCAATGGGCTCCTAAATGTCTCTTCACAGATCCTAGAAAAAGAGTGTTTCCAACCTTCTGCATCCAAAGAAAGGTTTAACTCTGTGAGATGAATCCATACATCACAAAGCAGTTTCTCAGATAGCTTCTTTCTAGTTTTTATCTGGGGATATTTGCTTTTTCCATAGGCCTCAAAGGGCTTTCAAATGTCCTTTCAGAGATTCTACAAAAAGAGTGTTTCCAACCTGATGAATCAGAAGAAAGTTTTAAGTCTGTGAAAGGAATCTACTCATCATAAATCAGTTTCACAGATAACCTCTTTCTCTTTTTTACCTGGGAATAGTCGATTTTTCCCCATAGGCCACAATGGATTCAAAAATGTCACTTCGTAGATTCCAGAAAAAGAGTGTTTCCAACCTGTCGAATCAAAAGAATCGGTTTATTTTGTAAGATGCATCCACACATCACAAAGCAGTTTCACAGATAGCCTCTTTAGAGTATTTACCTGGAGATATTCCCTTTTTCCCCATTGACCTCAATTGTCTCCCAAATGTCCCCCTGCAGATTCTTCAAAGAGAGTGTTTCCAACGTGCAGAATCAAAAGAAAGATTTAATTCTGTGAGATGAATCCACATATCACAAAGCAGTTTCACAGGCAGCATCTTTCTAGTTTTTATCTGAAGATTATTTCTCACAATAGGCCTTGATGCACTCCCAAATATCCCTTTGCAGATTCTACAAAATCAATGTTTCCAAAGTGATGAATGAAAAGAAAAGTTTAACGAGATGAATGCACACATCACAAAGAGGCTCCTCCGATAGCTTCCTTCTAGTTTTTATCATGGAATATTCGCTTTTTCACCACTGGCCTCGACGAGCTCTCAAATGTCCATTTTACAAATGGGCAAGGAGTGTTTCCAAACTGCAGAATCAAAAGAAAGGTTTAAATCAGTGAGATGAATGCACACATAAAAAAGCATTTTCTCAGAAAGCTTCTTTCTAGTTTTTATCTGAAGATACTTTCTTTTTCACCATAGGCCTCAATGCGATCCCAAATATCCCTTCGCAGATTTTACAAAAAGAGTGCTTCCAAACTGCTGAATGACAAGAAAATTTTAACTCAGAGAGATCAGTGCACACATCACAAAGTGGTTCCTCAGACACCTTCCTTTTAGTTTTTATCCTGGGATGTTCAATTTGTCTCCATTGGCCTAATGAACTCCCAAATGCCCATTCACAGAATGGACAAAAACAGTGTTTACAAACAGCTGAATCAAAAGAAAGGTTTAACTTTGTGAGATGAATGCACACATTGCAAAGCAGTTTCTCAGAATGCTTCTTTTTAGTTTTTATCTGAATATATTTTCTTTTTCACCTGGGCCTCAGGGCACTCCCAAATATCCCTTCATAGGTTCTACAAAAACAGCATTTTCGAACTGTGGAATGAAAAGAAAGGTTTAACTTTTTGAGATGAAAACATACATCACTAAGCGGTTTCTCAGATAGCTTCCTTCTAGTTTTCACTCTGGGATTGTCAGTTTTTCACCATCGTCCCCCATTAGCTCCCAAATGTCCATTCGCAGAAGGGAGAAAAACTATGTTTCCAAACTGCTGAATCAAAAGAAAGGTATATTTCTGTGAGATAAATGCACACGTCACAATGGAGTTTCTCAGAAAGCTTCTTTCTAGTTTTTACCTGAAGATATTTTCTTTTTCACCATAGGCCTCAAAGTGCTCCCAAATATCCCTTCACAGATTCTACAAAAACAGTGTTTTCAAACTGCTGAATGAAAAGAAATTTTTAACTCTGCGAGATGAATGCACACATCACAAGTCATTTCCTCAGATAGCTTCCTTCTAGTTTTTTTTCCTGAGATACTCGATAATTCGCCATTGGCCTCAATGAGCCCCCAAATGTCCATATGCAGAATGGACAAAAACAGTTTTTCCAAACTGATGAATCAAAGAAAATGTTTACTCTGTGAGATGAATGCATATATCATAAGGCAGTTTCTCAGAAAGTTTATGTCTACATTTAATCTGAAGACATTTTCTTTTTCACCATAGGCCTCAATGTGCTCCCAAATATCCCTTTGCAGATTCTTGAAAAATGCTGTTTCCAACAGCTGAATGCAAAGAAAGGTTTACCTCTGCAAGATGATTGTACACATCACAAAGCGGTTTCTCAGACAAGTTCCTTCTACTTTTTATCATGAGATATTCACTTTTTCACCATTTGCTTCAATGAGATCTCCAATATTCATGCATGGAATGGACATAAGCAGTGTTTCCAAATTGCTGAATCAAAAGAAAGGTTTAACTCTGTGAGATGAATGTCCACGTTCCAAAGCAGTTTCTCAGAGCACTTCATTCTAGTTTTTACTGGAAGATATTTTTTTTTTCAACATAGGCTTCAATGAGCTCTCAAATATCACTTCGTAGATTCTACAAAAACAACATTTCCAAACTGCTGAATGAAAGGAAAGGTTTAACTCGGTGAGATGAATGCACTCATCATGAAGCAGTTTCTCACGAGTTTTCTTTCTAGTTCTTATCTGAAGATATTTTCTTTTTCATCACAGGCTTCAATGCATTCTCAAATATTAATTCGCAGATTCTACAAAACCATTTTTTCTGAACTTCTGAATGAGAAGAAAGGTTTAACTCTGTGAGATGAATGCACACATCACAAGGCGGTTTCTCAGATAGCTTCCTTTTACTTTTTATCCTGGGATATTCCATTTCTCGCCATTGGCATCACTGAGCTCTCTTACGTCCTTTTGCAGAAAGGACAAAAACAGTGTTTCCAAACTGCCGAATCTAAAGAAAGGTTTAGCTCTGTGAAATAAATGTACATATCACAAAGCAGTTTCTCAGAAAGCTTCTTTATAGTTTTTTTCTGAAGTTGTATTCTTTTTCACCATAGGTCTCAATGCAGTCCCAAATATGCTTTCACAGATTCTACAAAATAAGTGTTTTCAAACAGCTGAATTAAAAGAAAAGTTAAACTTTTTGAGATGAATGCAGACATCACAAAGTGGTTTCTCAGACAGCATTCTTCTACTTTTTATGGTGGGACATTCGATTTTTTGGCCCTTGGTCTCAATAAGCTATCAAATGCCGATTCACAGAATGGAAAAAAAAAAAAGTGTTTTCAAACTACTGAATCAAAAGAAAGGTTTAACTCAGTGAGATGAAGGCACATATCACAAAGCAGTTTCTCAGAAAGCTTCTTTCTCGTTTTTATCTGAAGATATTTTCTTTTTGACCTTAGGCCTCAAAGTGCCAACAAATATCCCTTCACAGACTCCACAAAAACAGTGCTTCCATACTGCTGTATGAAAGGAACGTTAAGTCTGTGAGATGAATGCCCACATCACATAGGGGTTTTTCATATAGTTTCCTTCTAGTTTTTATCCTGGGATATTTGCTATTTTGCCATTGCCCTCAATGAGTTCCCAAGTGTCCATTAGTAGAATCAACAAAACAAGGTTTCCAAACTGCTGAAGCAAAAGAAAGGTTTTACTCTGTGGGGTGAATACACCAGTCACAAAGCATTTTCTCATAAAGCTTCTTTCTTGTTTTTATCTGAAGATATTTTCTTTTTCACTTTAGGCCTCAATGCACTCCCACATATCTCTTTGCAGATTGTACAAGGACAGTGTTTCTAAACTGCTGAATGAAAAGAAAGGTTTAACTCTGTGAGTGGAATGTACACATCACAATGGTTTCTCAGATTTCTTCCTTCTAGTTTTGATCATGAGATATTTGATTTTTGGCCATTGGCATCTATGAGCTCCCAAATGTCCATTCACACAATGGATAAAAACAGTGTTTCAAAACTGCTGCATCAAAAGAAAGCTTTAACTCAGTGAGATGAATGGACAAATCACAAAGCAGTTTCTTGGAAAACTTCTTTCCAGTTTTTATCTGAAGATATTTTCTTTTTCACCACAGGCCTCAATGCGCTCCCAAATCTCCCTTCAGATTCTGCAAAAACGGTGTTTCCAAACTTCTGAATCAAAAGAAAAGTTTACTCTGTGAGACGAATGAAAACCTCACAAAGACGTTTCTCAGAAAGGTTCATTCTAGCTTTTACATGAGGATATTTTGTTTTTCACCAGAGGTCTCAATGCACTCCCCAAAATTCCTTTGCAGATTCTATGAAAGTGGTGTTTCCATACTGCTGAATGAAAGTTAATGTTTAACCCTGGAGATGAATGGACACAACACAAAGTTTTTCCTTAGATAGAGTCTTCTAGTTTTTATCATTGCATATTTGATTTTTCGTAATTGGCCTCAATGAGCACCCAAATGTCCATTCCCAGAACGGAAAAAAACAATGTCTCTAAATAGCTGTATAAAAATAAACTTTTACATCTGTGAGATGAATGCAAACATCACAAAGCAGTGTTTCAGAAAGCTTCTTTCTAGTTTTACCTAAAGACATTTCCTTTGTCACCATACGCCTCAATGTGCTCCCAAATATCCCTTCACAGATACTGCAAAAACATTGTTTCCAAACTGCTGAATGAATAGAAATGTTTACCTGAGAGATGAATGCACACATCACAAAACATTTCCTCCGATAGCTTCCTCTGGTTTTTATCTGGGATAATCATGGTTTTGCCATTGGCCTGAATGAGCTCCCAAAATGTCCATTTGCAGTATGGACAAAAACAGTGTTTCCAAACTACTGAACCAAAAGAATGGTTTAAATCTGTGACATGAATGCACTCATTACAAAGTGGTTTCTCAGAAATCTTCTTTCTGTTTTTTATATGAAGATATTTTCTTTTTCACAATAGGCCTCAATGCACTCCCAAATATCCCTTTGCAGATTCTAAAAAACAGGGTTTCTAAAACTGCTGAATGAAAAGAAAGGGTTAACTTGGTTTGGTGAATGCACACATTGCAAAACGGTTTCTCAGATAGCTTCCTTCTACTTTTTATCCTGGTGTATTCACTTTTTTGCCTTTGTGGTCAATGAGCTCTGAAATGTACATTTGCAGAATTGACAAGAACAGTGTTTCCAAACTGCTGAATAATGGGATGAATGGGCATATCACAAAGCAGTTTCTCAGAAAGTTTCTTTCTAGTTTTTACCTGAAGATATTTTCTTTTCCACCATAGGCCTCATATGCTCTCAAATATCTCTTTGCAGATTGAACAAAAACAGTGTTTCCAAAGTCCTGAATGAAAAGAAAAGTTAAAATCTGCGAGATGAATGCACACACAACAAAGCTATTTCTCAGAAAGTTTCTTTCAAGTTTTTATCTGAAGATATTGTCTTTTTCACCATAGGCCTCAAAGTGTTGCCAAGGATCCACTTGCAGATTCTACAAAAACAGTGTTTTCAAAGTACTGAATGAAAAAGAAGCTTTAACATTTCAAGATGAATGCACACAAAACAAGGTAGTTTCTCAGATAGCTTCCTTCTAGTTTTTATCCTGGAATATCCGATTTTTTGTCATTGGCCTCAATGAGCTCCAAAATATCCCTTTGCAGATTTTACAAAAACATTACTTCCAAGCTACTGAATGTAAAGAAAGATTTACCTCTGCCAGGTGAATGCATACATCACAAAGTGGTTTTGAAGATAGCCTTTTTCTAGTTTTTATCATGGGATATTCGATTTTTTGTCATTGGCCTCAATTAGCTCCCAAATATCCAATTGCTAAATGGACAAAAACAGTGTTTTCATAATGCTGAATCAAAAAAAGAGTTTGATTCTGTTAGATGAATTCACACATTACAAAATATTATCTCCAAAAGCTTCTTTCTAGTTTTAATCTGAAGTTATTTTCTTTTTCACCGTAGGACTCAATACGCTCTCAAATATGCCTTTGCAAGTTGTACAAAAGCACTGTTTCCAGACTTCTGAATGAAAAGGAAGATTTAACTCTGTCGAGGAATACACACATCACAAAGCAGTTTCTCAAAGAGATTCCTTCCCATTTTTATCATGGGATATTCTATTTTTCAGGATTAGCCTCAATGAGCTCCCAAATGTCCATTCACAGAATGGACAAAAACAGTATTTCCAAAATGCTGAAACAAAAGAAAGGTTTCCCTCTGTAAGATGAATGCACATATCCCTAAGAAGTTTCTCAGAAAATTTCTTTCTAGTTTTTATCTGAAGATATTTTCTTTTTCACCAAAAGCCACAATGCTCTCTCAAAAATCTCTTCACAGCTTCTACAAAAACAGTGTTTCCAAACTGCTGAATGAAAGGAAAGGTTTAACACTGTGATATGAATGCATATGTCACAGAACAGTTTCACAGATAGCCTCCTTACAGTTTTTATCGGGAGATATTTGATTTTTCACCATTGGCCTCAAAGAACTTCCAAACATCTCTTCGCAGAATGGAGAAAAACAGTTTTTCCAAACTGAAGAATCAAAAGCAAGCTTTAACTCTGTGAGATAAATGCACTCATCACAAAGCAGTTTCTCAGAAAGTTTCTTTCTAGTTTTCACCTGATGATACTTTACTTTTCACCATAGGCCTCAGTGCACTCCCAAATATTCCTTTGTAGAATCTAAAAAACTATTGTTTTCATGCTGCTGAATGAGTAGAAAGGTTTAAACTTTTGACATGAATGCACACATCACAAAGCGGTTTCTCAGATAGCTTCCTTCTAGTTTTTATCCTGGGATATTCTACTTTTGCCATAGGCCTAAATGGGCTTCCAAATGTCCATTTACAGAATGAAAAAAGCCATGTTTCCAAACTGCCGAATCAAAAGAAATGTGTAACTCTGTGAGATCAATGCACACATCACAAAGCAGTTTCTCAGAAACATTCTCTAATTTTTATCTAAAGGTATTTTCTTTTTCCTCAATACACTCCCAAACCTGTGAAGTGTTACTTCACAGATTCTACAAAAAGTGTTTCCAAACTGCTGAATGTAAAGAAAGTTTTAACTCTGTGAGATGAATGCACACTACACAAAGCAGTTCCTAAGATTGCTTCCTGCTAGTTTTTATCCTGGTGTAATCGTTTTTTCACCATTGGCCCCAATGAGCTCCCAAATGTAAATTAGCAGAATGTACATAAATGGTGTTTCCAAATTGCTGAATCAAAAGAAAGGTTTAACACTGTGAGATGAATGCTCACATCACACAGCTGTTTCTCAGAAAGCTTCTCTTTCTGATTTTTATCTGAACATATTTTCTTTTTCACCATAGCCCTAATGTGCTCCCAAATATTCCTTCACAGATTCCGCCAAAACAGTGTTTCCAAACAGCTGAAAGAAAAGAAAGGTATAACTCTGAGAGATGAATGCACTCATCACAAAGAGGTTTCTCAGATAGCTTCCGCCAAGTTTTTATACTGATTTTTTCACTTTTTTGCCTTTGGCCTCTCTGAGCTCCCAAATGTCTTCTTGCAGAATGGACAAAAAAGGATTTCCATTCTGCTGAATTAAAAGAAAGTTTTAACTCTGTGAGATGAACACACACATCACTATGCAGTTTCTCAGAATGCATCTTTCTAGTTTTCATCTGACGATATTTTCTTTGTCATCATATGCCTCATTGCGCTTCCTTCACAGATTCTACAAAAACTGTATTTTCAGCCTGCGCAATGAAAAGAAAGCTTTAACTTTTCGAGATGAATGCCCACATCACAAAGCAATTTCTCAGAAAGCTACTTTCTATTTTTTTTTTTTTTTTTGGAAATCACAGATTTGTTTATTGGCCATATTTCAGAGTTTGCGATTTTCACTTTATAGACATATGTTCACATATAAAAAAATACATCAATAGTGTTATCAGTAGTGTTTTTGTAGCTAAAATAATGAACAACAGTTCTTTTGTCATGTTGATTTGATTCTTTGCATCTTCACTTGTGGCTCCACCGGAGTCAATAGCATGCTGCTGGGAGCAGAGTAGAGAGAAAATGTTCCTTTTACTGCTCCCATGGTTTTCTGAGATTAAAAGGATGAGGACAGTGAGATCCCCAGAGGAAGTAGCTGTAGGTTTATTACAGTCTGGTACTCTGTCAGCTGGAGCTTAGATCTAAAAGTCTCATTGACATTAAAGGTTAAAACAATTAAAATTCCCTTCCAATTTTGGCAACGGTTGACAACCATTTTTTGTCTTGTTTAACTGGTAATCCTGAATTTAACTTTGAGCAGAACGAGTGTGATTGACTTCATAAAAATTGCATTTTAAATCATTTTTCAGAGTGGCAGCAATAGCTCAACTGTTTGAAAATGTTGGTTCACCTAAGCCAGTTTCTTCTGGGCGGTAAGTTCTCAAAACCCTAAAATTTTAATATAAAATGTTATCATTTACACCATCCTCCCCAATGCACTCCCAAATATCCCTTCCCAGATTCTACATAAACAACATTTCCAAACTGATGAATGAAAGGAATGGTTTAATTCTGTGAGATGAATGCACACATCACAAAGCATTTCCTCAAGTAGCTTCCTTCTCATTTTTATCATGGGATATTTTATTTTTCAATATTGACCTCACTGAGCTCTCAAATATCCATTTGCAGAATAGACAAAAACAGTGTTTCCACACTACTGCATGAAAAGAAAGTTTTAACTCTGAGATGAAAGAACACATCACAAAGCAGTTTCTCAGATAGCTTCTTTCAAGTTTTATCTGGCAATACTTTCTTATACACTATAGGCCTCAATGTGCTCCCAAGTGTCTGCAAGTGTTGCACTATAGGCCTCAATGAACTCCCAAGTGTCCCAAGGTTCCGCAAAGTCAGTGTTTCCAAACTTCTAGAAACTAGAAATAAGCTATTTGTGAAACTGCTTTGTGATGTGTGAATTCATCTCACTGAGTTAAACTGTTCTTTTGATTCAGCAGTTGGAAACACTTTTCTAGTACAATCTGCGAATGGACATTTGAGAGCCCATTGAGGACTGTGGCAAAAAACAGAGTATCACAAGATAAACACAAGAAAAAAGCTATCTGTGAAAGTGTTTGTGGTGTGTGGATTAATCTCACAGAAGTAAAACATTCTTTTTATATGGCAGATTTAAAACACTCTTTTTGTAGAATCTGCAAAGAGACATTCAGGAGTCAAGTGAGGCTTACTGTGAAAAACTGAGTATTCAGATAAAACCTAGAAAGAAACAATCTGTGAAACTGCTTTCTGATTTGTGGATTAACCTCTCAGAGTCAAACATTTCTTTTGATTTGGCAGGTTGGAAACACTCTTTTTGTAGAAACTCTGAAGGGAAAATTCATAGCCCATTAGGGCTATGGTGAAAAACAGATAAAAAACTAGAAAGAAGCTATCTGTGAAACTGCTTTGTGATGTTTGCATCCAGCTCAGAGAGTTAAACCTTTCTTTAGATGCAGCAGGTTGTAAACACTCTTCTTGCAGAATCTGTGAAGAAACATTTGGGAGCCCATTGAGCACTCTGGGAAAAACCGACTATCCCCAGATGAAAACTAGAAAGAATCGTTCTGTGAAACTGTTTTCTGATGTGTGTATTAATATCACAGATTTAAACCTTTCTTTTGTTACAGCAGGTTGGAAACATGCTTCTTGTAGAATCTGTAAAGAAACATTTGGCAGGCCATTGAGGCCTATGGTGGAAAAACTAATTATCCCCAGATAAAAAATTAGAAAAATCTATCTGTGAAACTGCTTTGTGATGTGTGGATTCACCTTCCAAAGTTAAATCATTCTTTTAATTCAGCAGGTTGGAAACACTCTTTTTGTAAAATCTGTGAAGGGAAATTTGGGACTCCACTGAGGCCTTTAGTGAATAACCAAATATCCCCAGATAAAAGCTAGGAAGAAGCAATCTGTGAAACATCTGTGTGATACGTGGATTCATCTCACAAATTTAAACTTTTCTTTTGATTCAGCAGGTTGGAAGCACTCTACTTGTAGAAGCTGAAAAGAAACATTTGAGAACCCATTGAGGTCTATGGTGAAAAACTGAACATCCCCAGATACAAACTAGAAAGAAGATATATGTGAAACTGCTTTCTGATGTGTGGATTAGTCTCAGAGAGATAAATCTTTCTTTTGATTCAGAAGATTTGAATCACCCTTCCTGTAGAATCTGCAATGGGATATTTAGGAAACTTTTGAGGCCTATGGTGAAAAACCAAATATCCCCAGATAAAAACTAGAAAGAAGCTATCTGTGAAATTGCTTTCTGATGTATGGATTCATCTCTCAGAGTTAAACTTTTCTTTTGATGTGGCAGATTTGGAAACCACTTCTTGTGGAATCTGCAGAGGGACATTTTGGAGACCATTGATGCCTATGTTGAAAAGCCGAAAACCCCAATTAAAAACTAGAAAGAAGCTATCTGTGAAATGCTTTCTGATGTGTGGATTCATGTCACAGAGCTACACCTTTCTTTTGATTCAGCAGGTTGAAAACACTCTTCTTCTAGTATCTGCAAATGGACATTTGGGAGCCTATTAAGGCTTATGGTGAAAATCCAAATATCCTCAGATAAAAACTACAAAGAAGGTATTTGTGAAACTGTTTTGTGACGTGTGGATTCATTTGAGAGTCCTTTGATGCCTATGGTGGAAAACCAAATATCCACAGATAAAAACTAGAAAGAAGATATCTGTGAAACTGCTTTCTGGTATGTGGATTCGTCTCACAGAGATAAACCTTTCTTTTGATTCAGTAGGTTGAAAACTTTCTTCTAGTAGTATCTGTGAATGGACATTTCGGAGGCTATTGAGGCCTATGGTGAAAAACGGAATATCCTCAGATAAAAACTAGAAAGAAGGTATCTGTGAAACTGCCTTATGGTGTGTGCATTCTTCTCAATGTATTAAACTTTTCTTTTGATTTAGCAGTTTGGAAACACTCTTCTTGTAGAATCTGCAAAGGGACATTTGGGAACCCATTGAGGCCTATGGTGAAAAACTGAATATCCCCAAATGAAAACTAGGAAGAAGTTGTCTGTGAATCTACTTTTTGATGTGTGGATTCATCTCACACAGTTAAACCTTTCTTTTGATTCAGCAGGTTGGAAACACTCTTCTTGTAGAATCTCCGAAGGGATATTTAAGAGCCCATTGAGGACTGCTGTGAAAAAGGAGAATTGACAGACAAAAACAAGAAAGAATCTATCTGTTAAACTGCTTTGTGATATGGGGATTCATCTCACATTGTGGATCCTCTCTTTGATTCATCAAGTTGTTAACACTCTTCTTGTAGAATCTTCAAAGGGACATTTGGGAGCCCATTGAGCCCTATGGTGAAAAACAGTGTATCCCCTGAAAAAAAAAAAAAAAAAAAAACTTGATGGAAGTTATCTGTAAAAGTGCTTTGTGATGTGTACATTAGTTTCAAAGAGTTAAACATTTTTTTGATTCATCAGTTTGGAAACACGTAAAAGTGCTTTGTGATGTGTACATTAGTTTCAAAGAGTTAAACATTTTTTTGATTCATCAGTTTGGAAACACTCTGTAGAATGTGCAAAAAGTCATTTGGGAGCCCATTGAGGCCTATGGGGAAAAAGTAAATACGCTCAGATAAAAGCTAGAAAGAAGCTATCTGTGAAACCACTTCATAATGTGTGGATTCATCTCAATATTTTAAACCTTTCTTTTGTTTCAGCAGGTTGGGAAAACTCTTCTTGTAGAATCCATGAAGGGACATTTGAGAGCCCATTGAGTCCTATGGTGAAAAACCAAATATCCCCAGATAAAAACTAGAAAGATGCTACATGTGAAACTGCTTTGTGATGATTGGATTCAAGTCATAGAGTTAAGCCATTCTTTGGATCCAGCAGGTTGGAAACACTTTTTGTGTAGCATATGTGAATGGACATTTAGGAGCCTATTGAGGCCTGCGGTGAAAAACTGAATATACCCATATAAAAACTAGAAAGAAGTTCTCTGTGAAACTGCTTTATGGGGTGTGCATTCATATCATAGAATTAAACCTTACTTTAGATTCAGCAGGTTGGAAACACCTTTCCTTCAAAATCTGCAAAGGGACATTTCAAAGCCCATTGAGGGCCTATTATAAAAAAACAAATATCCCCAGATGAAAACTAAGAGGAAACTGTCCTTGAAACTGCTTTGTGATGTGTGTGTTCATCTCAGAGAGTTAAATCTTTTTCTTGATTCGGCAGCTTGGAAAAACTTTCCTTGTAGAATCTGCGAGGGGTCATTTTGGAGCCTTTGTGGCCTATGGTGAAAAACAGAATCTCCCCAGATAAAAACTAGAAAGAAACTAACTGTTTTGAAACTGATTTGTGAGGTGTGGATTCATCTGAATGTGATAAACCTTTCTTTTGATTCAGCAGGTTGAAAACATTCTTCTTTTAGAATCTGTGAAGGGACATTTGGGAGCTCATTGAGGCCTATGGTGAAACATAAAATATACTCAGACAAAAGCTAGAAAGAAGCCATCTGTGAAATTTCTTTGTGATGTGTGGATTCATCTCACAGAGTTATACCTTTCTTTTGATTCAACATGTTGGAAACACTCTTCTCGTGGAATCTGGGAAGGGACAATTGGGAGCCCATAGAGGCCTACTATGAAAAACAAAATAACCCCTATAAAAACTAAAGAGAAACTATATGTGAAACTGCTTTGTGATATGTAGATTCATTTCAATGTGTTAAACCTTTGTTTTGTTTCAACAAGTTGGAACACTCTTCTTGTAGAATCTGCAAAGGGACATTTGGGAGCCCATTGAGGCCTAAGGTGAAACACAGAATATCCCCAGTTAAAAACTAGAAAGAGGCTATCTGTAAAACTGCTTTGTGATCTGTGGAATCATTTCATACAACTAAATCTTCTGTTTGATTCAGCAGCCTGGAAACACTCCTCTTGTAGAATCTGCTAAGAGTCATTTGTGAGCCCATTGAGGCCTATGGTGAAAAACATAATATCCCCAGATAAAAACTAGAAAAAAGCAATCTGTGAAACTTCTTTGTGATGTGTGGATTCATCTCACAGAGTTAAACCTTTCTTTTGATTCAGCAGGTTCGAAAAGCTCGTTTTGTAGAATGTGTGAAGGGACATTAAACAGGCCATTGAGGCTTATGGTGAAAATCAGAATATGCTCAGATAAAAACTAGAAAGAAGCTGTCTGTGAAATTGCTTTGTGACGTGTGGATTCAACTCAATATGTTAAACATTTTTTTCTTTCAGTAGGTTGGAAACACTCTTCTTGTGGAATCTGCAAAGGGACATTTGGGAGCCCATTGAAGCCTGTAATGAAAATCCGAATATCTAAAGATAAAAACTAAAAAGAAGCTATCTGTGAAACTGCTTTTTCATGTTTGCATTGATCTCACAGAGTTAAGCTATTCTTTTGATCCAGCAGGTTGGAAGCACCTTTTGTGTAGTATCTATGAATGTACATTTAGGAGCCTATTGAGGCCTATGGTGATAAACTGAATAACCTCAGATAAAAACGAGTAAGAAGCTATCTGTGAAACTGCTTTGTGATGTGTGCATTCATCTCACAGTGTTAAAGCTTTCTTTTGTTTCATCAGGTTAAAAACACTATTCTTGTAGAAACTTAGAAGGGAAATTTCGTTGACCATTGAGGCCTAAGGTGAAAAATGGAATATGCCCAGATAAAAAGTAGAAACTACTGTGAAACTAACTGTGATGTGTGAATTCATATCACAGATTTAATCCTTTCTTTTGATTCAACAGCTTGGAAACATGTTTCTTACACAATCTGTGAAGGGACACTTTGAAGCCTACTGAGGCCTCTTGTATAAAAAACAGAACACCCATAGATAAAAACTAAGAAGGTTTCTGTGAAACAGTTTTGTGATGTATGGATTCATCTCACAGAGTTAAAACTTTCTCTTGATTCATCAGGTTGGAAAAACTCTTCGTGTAGAATCTGCAAAGGGACATTTGGGAACCGATTGTGGCCTATGGTGAAAAACAGAATATCCCCAGATAAAAACAGAAAGAAGCTAACTGTGAAACTGCTTTGTGTTGTGTGGATTCATCTAAATGTGTTAAACCTTTATTTTGATTCAGTGGGTTGGAAACACTCTGCTTGTAGACTCTACGAAGAGACAATTGGGAGCCCATATAGGACTACCATGAAAAACTGAATAACCCCTGATAAAAACTCGAAAGAAGTGATCTTTAAAACTTCTTTGTGGTGTGTGGATTCAACTCAATGTGTTAAACCTTTCTTTTCTTTCAAAAGATTGGAAACACTCTTCTTCTAGAATCTGCAAACGGACATTTAGGAGTCCATTGGGGCCTATGGTGAAACACAGAATATCTCCAGATGAAAACTAGAAAGAAGCTATCTTTGAAACTGCCTTCTGATGTGTGGATTCATCACACAGAGTGAAACCTTCCTTTTGAATCAGTATGTTGGAACCACTAGTTTTTTAGAATGTGTGAACTGACATTTGAGAGCCAATTGAGGTCTATGGTGATAAACAGAATATGCTCAGATAGAAACTAGGAAGAAGCTATCTGTGAAACATCTCTGAAATGTGTGGATTCATCTCAATGTGTTAAACCTTTCTGTGGTTTTAGTACATTGGAAAAACTTTTTTTATAGAATCTGCAAAGGGATATTTGGGATCCCATTGAGGCCTACGTTGAAAAAATGAATATCTCCACATAAAAACTAGAAAGAAACTATCTGTGAGATTGCTGTGTTATGTGTGGATTCATCTCACAGAGTTAAACCATTCTTTTGATTCAGCAGATTGGAAGCATGCTTTATGTACTATCTGCAAAGGGACATTTGGCAGCCTATTGAGGCCTACTGTGAAAAACTGAATATCCTCAGATAAAAACTAAGAGGATGCTATCTGTGCAACTGCTTTTGAAGTGTGGATTCATCAAACAGAGTTAAATATTTTTTATGATTCAGCAGGTTGGAAACACTCTTCTTATAGTATCTGTGAAGGGACATTTGGGAGCCCATTGAAGCCTACTATGAAAAACAGATTATCCCCAAGTAAACACCAGAAAAAAGTTATCTGTGAAATTGCTTTGTGATATGTGGATTCATTACACAATTGAAACTTAATTTTGATTCAGCATGTTGGAAACACTCTTGTAGTAACTGTGATTGAACATTTGGGATCTTACAGTGGTCTATGGTGAAAAACTGAATATCCTCAGATAAAAACTAGAAAGAAGCTATCTGTGAAACAGCTTTGTGATGTGTGAATTCATATCACAGTTTTAAACCTTTGCTTTTTTTCAGCTGGTTGGAAACACATTTTTTGTAGAATCTGTGAAGGTGTATTAGGGAGCCCATTGAGGCCTATGATGAAAAACATTATCCCCAGATAAAAAATACAAATTATCTGTAAATCTGTTTTTTGATGTGTGGATTCATCTCAAAGAGTTAAACTTTTCTTTTGATTCCGCAGGTTGGAAACATTCTTCTTATAGTATCTGCAAATAGACATTTGGGAGCCCATTGAGGCCTATGGTGAAAACTAAATATCCTCAGATAAAAAAATAGAAAGAAGCTATCTATGAAACTGCTTTGTGATGTGTGGATTCATCTCAATGTATTAAACATTTCTTTTGTTTCATTAGGTTGGAAATACACTTCTTGTAGTATCTGCAAAAGGACATTTGGGAGCCCATTGAGGCCAATGGCGAAAAAACATATATTCCCAGTTAAAAATTAAGAAGATGCTGTCTGTGAAACAGTTTTTGAATTGTGGATTCATCTCACAGAGTCAAGCCTTTTTTTATGATTCAGAAGGATGGAAACACTCTTTTTGTAGAATCTGTGAAAGAATATTTGGGAACCCATTGAGGCCTACGATGAAAATCTGAATATCCCCAGATAAAGACAAGAAATAAACTCTCTGTGAAACTGCTTTCTGATGTGTGGATTCATGTAACAGAGCTAAACCTTTCTTTTCATTCATCAGGTTAGAAACACTCTTCTTGTAGTATCTGTGAAAGGACATTTTGGAGCCTATTCAGGCCTACGGTGAAAAACCAAATATCTTCAGATTAAAACTACAAAGAAGCTATTTTTGAAACTGCTTTGCGATATGTGGATTCATCTCAATGTGTTAAACTTTTCTTTTGTGTCAGGAGGTTGGATACACCCTTCTTGTAGAATATGTGAAGGGACATTTGGAAGCCCTAATGTGATCATAACAGCATCTTCTTATTTTTTATCTGGAAATATACTGGTTTTCACCATAGACTGCAATGGGCTCCCAAATGTCCTTTCACAGATCCTACAAGAAGTGTGTTTCCAACCTTCTGAAACAAAAGAAAGGTTTAATACATTGAGATTAATCCACACATCACAAAACCCTAAACCTTTCATTTCATTCAGCAGGTTAGAAACACTCTTCTTGTAGTATCTGCAAAAGGATATTTGGGAGCCTATTCAGGCCTATGGTGCAAAACGAAATATCTTCAGATAAAACTAGAAAGAAGCTATTTGTGAAACTGCTTTCTGATGTGTGGGTTCAACTCAATGTGCTAAACCTTTCTTTGGATTCAGCAAATTGGAAAAACTTTTCTTATAGAATCTGTGAAGGGATATTTGGGATCCCACTGAGGCCTAGGTTGAAAAAACGAATATTCCCCACATATAAACTAGACAGAACCTATCTGTGAGACTGCTGTGTTATGTGTGGATTCATCTCACATAGTTAAACCATTCTTTTGATTCAGTAGGTTGGAAACACTCTTTTTGTAGAATCTGCAAAGGGGCAATTGGGAGCCCATTGAGGCCTAATGTGAAAAAAGAATATCCCCAGATAAAAACTAAAAAGATGTTGTGAAACTGCTTTTGAAGTGTGGATTAATCACACAGAGTTAAAACTTTTTTATGATTCAGCAGGTTGGAAACCCTCTTTTTGTAGAAACTGCAAAAGGACATTTGGGAACTCATTGAAGCCTACTATGAAAACCAGAATATCCCCAGATAAATACAAGAAAGAAGCTATCTGTGAAACTGATTTGTGATATGTGAATTCAACTCACATAGTAGAAATTTTCTTTTTATTCACCAGGTTGGAAACACTCTTCTTGTAGTAACTGCGATTGGACATTTGGGAGCCTATTGTTGCATAGGGTAAATATCGAATATCCTCAGATGCAAACTAGAAAGAAACTATCTGTGAAACTGCTTTGTGATGTGTGGATTCACCTCACAGGGTTAAACCTTTGATTTTTTTCAGCTGTTTGGAAACACACTTCTTACAGAATCTGTGAAGGGATATTTGGGAACCCATTGAGGCCTATGGTGAAAAATCGAATATCCCCAGATAAAAACTAGAAAGAATCTATCTGTGAAACTTCTTTTAGATGTGTGGATTCATCTCACAGAGTTAAACCTTTCTTTTGATTCAGCAGGTTGGAAACATTCTTCTTATAGTACCTGCAAATACACATTTTAGAGCCTATTGAGGCCTATGGGTAAAACTGAATATCCTCAGATACAAACTAAAAGTAAGCTATCTATGAAACAGCTTTCTGATGTGTGGATTCATCTCACAGAGTTAAATCTTTCTTTTGATTCAGCAGGTTGGAAACATTCTTCTTGAAGTATCTGCAAATGAATATTAGGGAGCCAATTGAGCCCTACATTAAAAATGCAAATATCTTCAGCTAAAAGCTAGACAGAAGCTATCTATGAAACTGCTTTGTAATGTGTGGATTCATATCAATGTGTTTCAGTAGGTTGGAAACCCTCTTGTTGTAGAATCTGTGAGGGAACATTAGGGAGCCCACTGGGCTCTAAGGTGAAAAACCAAATATCCCCAGATAAAAAAATAGTAAGAAACTATCTGTGAGACTGCTTTGTGATGGGTGGTTTCATCTAACCCAGTTAAATCTTTCTTTTGGATCAGTAAATTGGAAAAACTCTTCCCACAGAATATGCAAATGGATATTTGAAAGCCCATTAAGGCCTATGGTGAAAAACCGAGGATTCCCAGATAAAAACTAGAAAGAAGCTATCTGTGAAAAGGATTTTTGATGTGTGGATTCATCTCCCAGAGTTAAACATCTGGTTTTATTCAGCAGGTTGGAAACACTCTTCTTGTAGAATCTGTGAAGGGATATTTGGGAGTCCACTGAGACCTATGGTGAAAAAACGAATATCCACTGAGGAAGAGTAGAAAGAAGGTATCTGTGAAAATGCTTTGTGATGTGTGGATTTGTTTCATAAAGCATTTTCTTTTTAATTCAGCAGGTTGAAAACACCTTTTTGTAGAATCCATGAAGACACATATGGAAGCCCATTGAGGCCTATGGTGAAAAACCAATTATACCATGATAAAAACTAGAAAGAAGCTACCCATGAAAAGGCTTTCTGATATGTGGATTCATCTCACAGAGATGAACCTTTCTTTTGATTCAGCAGGTTAAAAACCCTCTTCTTGTAGAATCTGTGACAGAACATTTGAGAGCCCATTGGAGCCTATGGTGGAAAACCAAATATTCCCAAATAAAAACTGAAAAGAAGCTATCTGTGAAACTGCTTTGTAATGTGAGGATTCATCTGATCCAGTTAAAACATTGTTTTGATTCAGTATATTGGAAACATTCTTCTTGTAGAATCTGCAAAAGGATACTTGAAAACCCATTGAGGCCTATGGTGAAAAATGGAATATCCCAAGAGAAAAACTAGAAAGAAGCTATCTGTGAATCTGCTTTCTGAGGTATGGATTCTTTTCAAAGAGTTAAAGCTTTCTTTTGATTCAGCCGGTTGGAAAGAAAGAGTGGAAACACTCTTTTTGTAGAATATGCAAAGGAACATTTGGGAGCCCATTGAGGCCTATGCTGCAAAACCAAATATCCCCAGAAAAAAGAAAAACTAGAAAGATGTTATCTGTGAAACTCATTTCTAATGTGTGGATTCATCTAACCCAGTTAAATCCTTCTTTTGATTCAGCAGGTTGGAAACACTTTTCTCACAGAATCTTTGTGAGGACATTTGGGAGCCCATTGAGGCCTATGGTGAAAAACCAAATATCCTTAGATAAAAAAATACAAGCAAGCTACCTGTTAATATGTTTTCTGGTGTGTGAACTTATCTCAAAGATCAAATCTTTCTATTGATTCAGCAGCTTGAAAACACTCTTCTTGTTCTATCTGCGAATGGACATTTGGTAGCCTATTGAGGCCTATGGTGAAACACGGAATATCTTCAGATAAAAAGCTATCTGTGAAACTGCTTTGTGACATGTGGATTCATCTCAGAGTGTTAAGCTTTTCTTTCCTTTCAGCAGGTTGGAACAATTCTTCTTGTAGTATCAGTAAAGGGACATTTGGAAGCCTATTGACATCTAAGGTGACAATCCTAATATTCCCAGATAAAAACTAGATAAAAAGCTATGTATGAAACATTTTTTTCTGATGTGTGGGTACATCTCAAAGAGTTAAAACTTTCTTTTGATTCAGGAGGATGTAAACACTCTTCTTGTAGAATCTGCGAAGAAATATTTGGAAGCCCATTGAGGTCTATGTTGAAAAACATAATAACCTTAGGTAAAAACTAGAAAGAAGCTATCTACGAAACTAAATTGTGATGTGTGGATTCATCTCACAGAGATAAACCTTCCTGTTGATTCAGCAGATTGGAAACACTCTCCTTGTAGAATCTGCAAAGGGCACATTTGGGAGCATATTGTGGTTGATGGTTAAAAACTGAAGATTTCCAGATAAATGTTAGACAGAAGCTGTCTGTGAAGCTGCCTTCTGATATGTGGAATCACCTCACAGAGTAAAGCTTTTCTTTTGATTTAGCAGATTGGAAACACTTTTCTTGTAGAATCTGCAAAGTGACATTTGTGGGCCAATTGAAGCCTATGGTGAAAAAACTAGTATTTCCAGAAAAAAACTAGAAAGGTGCTATCTGTGAATCTCATTTTTGATGTGTGGATTCATCTCACAGATTTAAACCTTTTTTTTTTTGACTCAGAAGGTTGGAAATGCTCTTCTAGTAGAATCATCAAGGAAACATTTTTAGCCAATTGAAGCCTATGGTGAAAACCCAGCTGTTCCCAGATAAAAACTAGAAAGAAGGTCTCTGTGAAACTTCTTTCTCATGTGTGTAATCATCTCACAGAGTAAAACGTTTCTTTTGATTTAGCAGGTTGGAAACACTTTTCTTGTAGAATCTGTGAAGGGACATTTGCGAGCCAATTGAGGCCCATGGTGAAAAATCGAATACAATGTTTCTGGAAAAAAAACTACAAAGAGGCTATCTGTGAATCTCCTTTCTGCTGTGTGGATTCACCTCACAAAGTTAAACCATTTTTTTTGACTCAGCAGGTTGGACACACTCTTCTAGTAGAATCATTGAAGAAATATTTGATTGCCCATTGAGGCCTACGGTGAAAAGCAGAATGTTGCCAGATAAAAACTAGAAAGAAGGTATCTGTGAAAATGCTTCCTCATGTTTGAGTTTGCCTAACCCAGCTAAATTTTTCTTTTGATTCAGAAAGTTAGAAAAATTTCTTGTAGAAACTGCAAGGGGACATTTGGGAGCCTTTAGAGGCCTAAGGTGACAAACTGAATATTCCCAAATGAAAACTAGAAAAAAGCTATGTATGAAACGTTTTTCTGACATGTGGGCTCATCTCAAAGAGTTGAACCTTTCTTTTGATTCAGGAGGATGTAAACACTCTTCTTGTAGAATCTGTGAAGAAACATTTGGGAGCCCATTGAGGCCTATGGTGAAAAACCGAATATCCTCAGATAAAAACTAGCAAGAAGCTCTCTGTGAAACTGCTTTCTGATGTTTGGATTCATCTCACAAAGTTAAACCTTTTTTTTTTTATTCAGCAGGTTGAAAACACTCTTCTTGTAGTATCTGTGAACACACATTTGTGAGCCTATTGATGCCTATGGTAAAAAACAAAATATCCTCATGTAAAACTAGAAAGACGGTATCTGTGAAATTGCTTTGTGATGTATGGATTCAGCTCAATGTGTTAAACCTTTCTTTTGTTTCAACAGGTTGCAAACACTCTTTTTGTAAAATCTGAGAAGGCATATTTGGGAGCCCATTGAGGCCTATGGGGAAAACCATATGTCACCAGATAAAAACTAAGAAGAACCTGTCATGAAATTGCTTTGTGATGTGTGGATTCATGTCACAAAATTAGACCTTTTGATTCAGCAGGTTGGAAACACTCTTTTTGCAGAATCTACGAAGGGACAATTGAAAGCCTATTTAAGCCTACTACAAAAAACTGAATATCCTCAGATAAAAATGAGAAAGAAGCTATCTGTGAAACTGCTTTGTCATATACAGATTCATCACACAGAGTTGAACCTTTCCTCTGATTCAGCAGGTGGGAAACACCATTCTTGTAGAAACTGCTATGAGATATTTGGGAGCCCATTGCAGCCTATTGTGAAAAACCTAATATCCCCAGATAAAAACCAGAAAGTAACTATGTGTGAAACTTCTTTGGGTGTGTAGATTCATCTCATATATTTAAACCTTTCTTTAGATTCAGTAGGTTGGAAATACTCTTCTTTCAGAATATGTGAAGGCACACTTGGAGCCCATTGATTCCTACAGTGGAAAATCAAATATTCGTATCTAAAACTTAGAAAAAAGTTATCTGTGAAACTGCTTTCTGATGTGTGGATTCATCTCACAGAGTTAAAACTTTCTTTTGATTCAGCAGTTTGGTAACACTCTCCTTGTCATATCTGCGAAAGATCATTTTGGAGCCCATTAGGATTTATGGTGAAAAATGGAATATCCTCAAATAAACACTAGAAAGAAGATACCTGTGAATTGCTTTTTGATGAGTGGATTCATCTCACAGTTTTAAACCTTTCTTTTGTTTCAGCAGGTTGGAAGCACTCTTCTTGTAGGATCTACGAAAGGACTTTGAAAGACCATTGAGGCCTGTGGTGAAAAAGAGAATATACCTCATAAATACTAGAAAGAGGCTGTCTGTGAAACTGCTTTGTGATGTGTGGATTCATCTCACAGAGGTGAACCATTCCTTTGATTCAGCAGGCTGGAAGCACTCCTTTTGTAGAATCTCTGAAGAGGCATTTGGAAGCCCTTTGAGGCCTACTGTGAAAAACTGAATATCCCCAGATAACAACTAAGAGGAAGCTGTCTGTGAAACTGCTTTTGTAGTGTGGATTCATCTTACATAGTTAAACTTTTCTTTTGATTCAGCAGGTTGGAAACACTCTTCTTATAGAATATGTGAAGGGACATTTGGGAGCCCACTGAGGCCTACTATGAAAATTCAAATATCCCCTGATAAAAATCTAGAAAGAATCTATCTGTGAAACTGCTTGGTGATAAGTGGATTCATCTCACTGAGTTGAACCTTTCATTTGATTCAGCAGACTGAAATCACTCTTCTTGTAGAATCTTCAAAGGACATTTGGAAGCCCATTGGGGTCTAATGTGAAAATACAAATATCTTCAGATACAAACTAGGAAGAAGCCGTCTGTGAAACGCTTGGAGAAGTTTGAATTCATCTCAAAGAGTTAAACATTTATTTTATTCAGAAGGTTGGAAACACTCTTATTGTAGTATCTGGTCATGGATATTTTGGAGTCTATGGAAGCCTATGGTGAAAAACTGAATATCTTCAGATAAAAACTAGAATAAAACTATCTGTGAAACTGCTTTCTGACGTTTAGATTCATCTGACAGAGTTACACCTTTCTTTTGATTCAGCAAGTTAGAAACACTCTTGTAGAATCTGCAAAGGGGCAATTGAAAGCCCATTCAGACCTACTATGAAAAATCGATTATTCCCAGATAAAAACGAGAAAGAAGCTATTTGTGAAAGTGCTTTGTGTTATGTGGATTCATCACACCGAGTTGAACCTTCCTTTTGATTCATCAGGTTGGAAACACTCTTCTTGTAGAATCTGTGATGGGAGCCCATTGAGGCATATGGTGAAAAACCGAATATCTCCAGATTAAAAACTAGAAAGAAGCTATCTGTGAAACTGCTTTCTGATGTGTGGATTCATCTCACAGAGTTAACCCTTTCTTTTGAGTCAGCAGTTTGGAAACCCTTTTGTAGGATCTACAAAGTGATATTTAGTAGCCGATTGAGGCCTATGGGGAAAATCTGCATATCCCCAGATAAACACTAGAAAGAAGCTACCTGTGAAACCACGTTTGATGTATGGATTCATCTAACAATTTTAAACCTTATTTTTGTTTCAGCAGGTTGGAAACACTCTTCTTGTAGGATCTCTGAAAGGACATTTCAAAGACCATGGAGGCCTATGGTGAAAAACTGAATATCCCCGGATAAATATTGGAAAGAAGCTATCTGTGAAACTACTTTGTGATGTGTGGATTCATCTCCCAGAGGTAAACCATTCTTTTGATTCAGCAGGTTAGAAACACACCTTTGGTAGAATCTGAGAAGAAATTTTGGAAGCCCGTTGAGGCCTACTGTGAAAAACTGAATGTTTCCAGATAACAGCTGAGAGGAAGCTATCTGTGAAACTGCTTTTGTAGCATGGATTCATTTCAAAGAGTTAAACCTTTCTTTTGATTCAGCAGGTTGGAAACACTCTTCTTGTAGAATCCTTCAAGGGACATTTTGTAGCCCATTGGGGCTTAATGTGAAAAACCAAATATCCTCAGTTAAAAACTAGAAAGAAAGTATCTGTGAAACTGTTTTGTGATATTTGGATTCATCTCACAGAGTTAAACCTTTCTTTTTATTCTGCTGGTTGGAAACACTCTTCTTGTAGAATCTGCAAAGGCACATATGGGAGCCCATTGAGGCCTATTTTTGTTGGGAACAGGCCCCCAAATCTGGCCATTAACTGGCCCTAAAACTGGCCATATACCTGTTCTCTGCAGCACTGTTACATGATCATGATGACTGTGATGTCCACGCTGGAATGTTGTCCGTTTACTGTAATGAGGGCAAGGAACACCTAGCCCACTCAGTGCAGAAAACTGCTTAAAGGCATTATTGAACCATAAACAGCATGAACAATCTGTGCATTAAGGACATTTCCCTGCTGCAAATAACTAGCCAGAGCCCATCCCTTTATTTCAAGACATCTCTATATTTCCCGTAAGGAATACTTTTAGTTAATCTATAGTCTTTTGGAAACAATGCTGATCACTGGCTTGCTGTCATCTCTGAAGTCTGTGAGACCCCCGATTTCCCACTCAAAATGCTATATTTGTATGTGTGTGTCTTTAATTCCTCTAGCACTGCAGGGTTAGGGTCTCCATGATTGAGCTGGTCTTGGCAAGTGGCACCCATATGTGTGGCTCAAACCCGGGTCAAAGGGTCAACAGAGCAATGATTGGAGAACATGGAACTAAGGTGGAGAACACCCAAGTACTCTTAAGCAATGCCCGTGGTGAGTAAGAAGGGGAGCTTGAAAACATCATGGTAACATTAAGACAAGTGTGGACTCTGGTTCGTTCCACCTTGGAACCTTTTCATACTGATGAGGAGGGGGAAGGAGAGTATAACGAAGTAACAGAGCAGGTTTGTTGCCAGCTAAAGCTAAAGCAGCAAAGGAGGAAAAGGCTCTTCCCTACCCTTCTACACCCCCTCCTAATTTTGAAAAAAAGGAGTGACCTGACCCTCCAGATCTTTCTTTTCCAGAGGACACTGGGTGACAAGTAGTTGTGCCAGTGACTGTTTGAGCAGTGCCTTGAGTGACCATTGTCAGTTCTATTCAGGCAGGAATACAGCAAGCTAAAAGAGAGGATAATTTAGAGGCTTGGCAGTTCCCTGTTAGAATACACCTCCCAAATCAACAGGAAAATATTATAGCTACATTTCATCCTTTTTCTTTAAAATTGCTCAAACAATTTTTAAAAACTATTAATCAATATAGACCAGGTTCTCCTTTTTTAATGGGACAGTTAAAGAATGCTACTGTTTCCAGTTGGATGATTCCTACTGACTGGGATGGTCTTACACGAGCTTTCCTAACTCCTGCTCAGTTCTTACAATTTAAAACTGGATTGGCAGATGAAGATATTATTCAGGCTGCTTGCAATGCACAGGCCCAACCTCAAATTAATAGAACTGTAGACCAACTTTTGGGGGTTGGCAGCTGAGCTGGTTTAGATGCACAAGGGGTCATGCAGGATGATGCCATAGAGCAGCTTAGAGGAGTGTGCATTACAGTGTGAGAAAAAATAACTTCAGGAGGAGAGAAATACCCTTCCTTTCGTGCTGTAAAACAGGTACCAAAAGAAGAGTATGCAGATTTTATAGCTTTACTACGGGAGTGTCTTAAAAAGGAGATTACAGATTTGGCTGCTCAGAATATAGTGTTGGGGTTATTAGCTTTTGACAAGGCTAATGCTGAGTGCCAGATTGCTATGCAACCTATTAGAGGGAAAGCACATTTAGTTGATTATATCAAGTGATGGTATCAGAAGCAATCTGCATAAAGCTACTTTGTTGGTGCAAGCTGTGGCAGGACTGCAAGTGAATAAAGGAAATGCTCCATTTCCTGGAACTTGTTTTAACTGTGGAAACCATGGTCATACTAAAAAATAATGTAGAAAAAAATCAGTAAGTCAGGCTGCAAGATAGGCAAAAAAAGAAAACTGCTGAGCCTCAAACATGTCCAAAATGTAAAAAAGTAAAACATTGGGCTAGTCAGTGTCATTCTAAGTTTGATAAAGATGGGAACTCGATTTCAGGAAAGGCCATGAGGGCCCTGTCCTTGGCCCCATTCCAAACTGGAGCATTTTTGGCTCAGGCCATTCTCTCACCCCTGTACAATGTCTGTCCCCCACCACAGGTGGTAGTGCTGCAGTAGATTTATGCTGCACAAAAGCTGTGAGATTTCTGCCTGGAGAATCCTTGCAAAAGGTCCCAACAGGAGTCTGTGGACCCTTGCCAACAGGGATGATAGGATTACATCTAGGCAGGTCTAGTTAAAATGTAAAAAGGGTACAAGTACAAACAGTAGTCATTGATACAGATTACAATGGGGAAATTCAAATTGTTATATCTACTTCTTTTCCCTGGAAAGCAGAGCCAGCAGAGTGTATAGCACAGCTCCTGATTGTGCCATATGTGGAAATGGGGAAAAGTGAAATTAAACGAACAGGAGGATTTGGACAAGCAAATAAACAAGACAAAGCAGTTTGCTGTGTAAATCAAATTACTGATAAACTTCCTACCTGTGGAAAAACTATTCAGGGAAAGAGATGTAAAAGTTTGGTAGATACAGGAGCAGACATTTCAATCATTTCTCTACAGCACTGGCCATCTGTGTGGCCAATTCGACCCACACAATGTAACGTAGTTGGAGTTGGTAAAGCCCCTGAAGGATATCAATGTAGTTATACTTTGCATTGTGAAGGGCCCAATGTACAACCTGGGAATATTCAACCAATTGTAACTTCTGTAACTATAAATTTATGGGTAAGAGACTTATTACAACAATGGGGAGAGCAAGTTCTAATTCCAGAGCAATTATACAGTCCTCAAAGTCAACATATGATGCATGAAATGGGTTATGTCCCTGGTATGAGACTAGGAAAAAATTTGCAGGGTTTGTAGCAACCACTTCAAGTGGAAAGACAAAGTTCCCGCCAAGGTATAGGATATCATTTTTTATGGTGGCCATTGTTAAGCCTCCAGAACCTATACCTTTAAAATGGTTAATAGATAGGCCAATTTGGATAATACAATGGCCACTAAGTAAGGGGAAATGGGAGGCTTTAGAGGAATTAGTTACTGAACAATTGCAAAAAGGACACATTGCTCCAACACTTTCTCATTTGGAATTCTCCAGTTTTTGTAATTAAGAAAAAAGCAGGTAAATGGAGAATGTTAACTGATTTAAGAGCCATCAATTCAGTTATACAACCTATGGGGACATAGCTTTCTCCTGCTATGATTCCAATAAAAAGGCCTTTAATAGTTATAGATTTAAAAGACTGTTTCTTTACCAGCTCCTTAGCTGAGCAAGACTGTAAAATATTTGCATTTACAATTCCTGCAGTAAACAACCCACAGCCTGGTAAGCATTTTCATTGGAAAGTGTTGCCACAAGGCATGTTAAATAGTACAACAATTTTCCAGGCATATGTAGGGTAAGCAATTGAATCTACCAGTAAAAAAATTCACAGTGTTACATTATTCATTATATGGACAACATACTTAGTGCTGACCCAACTTGAGAAATTTGACTTCAATATTATGATCACTTGCAAAATTTGATTTCTCATGCTGGTTTAATTATAGCTCCTGACAAAATTCAGACTGCTACTCCTTACTCCTACTTGAGGACCTTAGTAAATGATACTACCATTCTGCCCCAGAAAGTAGTCATACACAGGAATCAATTGAAAGCATTAATTGATTTTCAAAAACTACTAGGGTATATTAATTGGATATGACCTGCTCTAGGCACTCTTACCTATGCCATGAGTAATCTATTTTCTGTTCTTAGAAGAGATCTTAGTCTCATTAGCCCTTGGCAAGTAACAAAAGAAGCTAAAGCTATTATCCAGTGATGCCCAACTTGCCAAATGGTGCATTCCTCATCTTTTACTGGAGGAGTTAATCCTCGAGGATTGAAACCTAATTCCGTTTGGCAAATGGATGTCACACATGTTCCCTCGTTTGGGAGACTAACTTATGTACATGCACGTGTGGACACCTTTTCTCACTTTGTCTGGGCTACATGCCAATCAGGAGAGTCTTCCACCTGTGTTAAATGTCACATTTTGCAGTGTTTTGCAGTGATGGGCCTTCCAGCATCTATTAAAACAGATAATGCCCCAGGCTATACTAACCAAGCTCTAGCTACATTTTTCTTTATATGGAATATTAAACATATTACTGGTGTCCCATATAATTCTCAAGGATAAGCCATAGTGGAAAGAATGAATATCTCCCCGAAACAGCAGTTATAAAAACAAAAAAGGGGAGAAAGTGGGACTACAGGACACCCCGTATGTAATTGAATCTAGCATTATTAGCTTTACATTTTTGAGCCTGCCTAAAGGCCAGATGCTATCAGCAGCTGAACAGCCTCTACAGAAATCTGCTGCAAGGACAGAAGCAGAACAACTGGTTTGATGGAGAGATCCGATAACAAAATTTGGGAAATAGGTAAAATAATAACTTGGGGTAGAGGTTATGCTTGTGTTTCTTCAGGACCAAATCAACAACCAATTTGGATACCATCAAGACACCTGAAACCTTATCATGAGCCAGATATTGAGTAAGAGATTCTGAGAGGATTGTGAGGACCCCCCAGTTACAGCCATGTCAAGACTGACACTGAGGAGCACCCCAACTATCATGAGAAACACCCATTGAACACAGTCACTGGCGTGGGGGCAGACCAAGAAGCTGTCACAGATGGCAGAATAAAACCTGAGAAAAGTGGGACAACCAGTCACAGTTAGTAATTTAATGATAGCTATGATAGTGGTGATCATCATTGCCGTGCATATTTCTTCAAGAAGGACTGACACAGAACAATTATACTTATTGGACATATGTATCAATCTTGGCTGGTAATAATGCCTGGATGTAATCACTCTATGACACAGTTAAACACGCTTTCTGATCTCAGAATTTACCACAATAAATCTGCTCCTATAATTGAGGCATACAGTCCTCAAAAACCTATTTGTAAACAGGATTGGACCCGGTTAGAAAAATGAACTTACTTGTTTGGGAAGATTGCATTGCAGAACAAGCAGCGGTGTTGTGCAATGATTCCTATGGAATCATTATTGATTGGTCCCCTAAGAGGATGTTTAGCTTGAATTGCACCTCTCATCTGTGTGCCACAGCCACACTATGTTCAGCTGGTCTGAACAAAGCAATCAGATGGTAGAAATGGTAATAAGTATGGCAAGAGTTCTTATTATCTGGAACCATGGTGGTATAGTGGCACCTGAGCTAAACATAAGAATTTGTGGAAACTATTAATGGCCCTTAATAAGATCAAATTTAGGAAAGAATAAAAAAGCATCTGGGACACTCTACAAACTTGTTTTTGGATATTGCAAAATTAAAAGAACAAATATATAAAATGTCCCAATCACACCTGGCCTTAATGCCAGGAACTGGAGTGCTTGAAAGAGCTGCAGACATATTAGCAGCTAGTACCACATTAAAATGGATAAAAACACTTGAAATCTCTGTGATTTCAATGATGATTGTGTTATTAATCTATGTTGTTGGTCTTTGTATAGTCTTCAGATGTGGATACTGAATCCTGCGAGAAGTAGCTCACTGTGACAAAGTTGCCTATGCTTTAATCGTTTTGCAAAACAAAGAAGGAAGACATGTTGGGAAGTGGTCCCCAAATCTGGCCATAAACTGGCCACATAACTGGACATAAACAAAATCTCTACAGCTCTGTGACATGCTTGTGATGGCCATGACACTGACATTGGAAGGTTGTTGCTTCACTGGAATGAAGGGAAGGAGCCCTGGCCCACCCAGAGTGGAAAAATGCTTAAAGGCTTTCTTGAAACACAAATGATAGCATGAGCGATCTGTGCCTTAAAGACATGTTCAGGCTACAGATAACTAGCCAGAACCCATCCCTTTATTTCACTCCATCCCTTTATTTTCCATAAGAAATACTTTCAGTTTAACTATAATCTATAGAAACAATGCTTATCACTGGCTTGCTGTCAATAAATATGTGGCTAAATCTCTGTTCAAGGCTCTCATCTCTGAAGATTGTGAGAACCCTGATTTCCCACTCCACACACTATATTTTTGTGTGTGTGTCTTTAATTCTACTAGTGCCGCTGCTTTAGGGTCTCCATGAACAAGCTGGTCTTGGCATATGGTGAAAAAAAGAAATATCCCCAGATAAAAACTAGAAATAAGCTACCTGTAAAACTGCTTTCTGATGTGTACTTTCATCCAAAAGAGTTAAACCTTTCTTTTGATTTACCAGGTTAGAAACCCTGTTCTTGTAGAATCTACAAAAGGGACATTTGGGAGTCCATTGAGGCCTATCGTGAAAAACCAAATAACCCCAGATAAAAACTACAAAGAAGATACCTGTGAAACTGCTCTCTGATGTGTGGACTCATCTCACAGAATTAAACCATCCTTTTGATTCAACCAATTGGAAACACTATTCTTCTAATACCTGTAAATGGACATTTGGGAGTCTATTGTGGCCTATGGTAAAAAAAACTGAATCACTTCAAATAAAAACTAGAAAAAAGTTATTTGTGAAACTGCTTCGTGATGTGTTGACTCATCTCACAGTGTTAAAACTTTCAGCAGGTTGGAAACACTCTATTGCAGAATCGGAGAAGGGACATTTGAGAACCCATTGAGGCCTATGGTAAATAAATGGAATATACCCAGATAAAAACAAGAAAGAAGTGGTAGGTGAAACTGCTTTGTGATGTGTGGATTATTCTCAGAGAATTAAACCGTTCTTTTGATTCATCAGGTTGGAAACACTCTTTTTATACAATCTGCAAAGGGACATTTGGGAGCCCATTGAGGCCTACTGCGAAAAACTGAATACCCACAGATAAAAACTAAGAAACTATCTGTGAAACTACTTTCTGATGTATGGATTCATCTAACCCAGTTAAGCCCTTCTTTTGATTCAGCAGCTTGGAAACATTCTTTTTGTAGAATCTGTGAAGGGACATTTGAGAGCCCATTGAGGCCTTGAGTGAAAAGCAGAATGTCCCCAGATATAAATTAGAAAGAAGCTATCTATGAAACTGATTTCTGATATGTGGATTCAATGCACAGAGTTAAACCTTTCTTTTTATTCAGCAGGTTGAAAACATTCTTTTTTTAGAATCTGTGAAGGAACATTTGGAAGGCCATTGAGGCCTATTGTGAAAAATTACATATTCCCAGAAAAAAAAACTAGAAAGAAGCTATCTGTGAAACTGCTTTCTGATGTTTGGATTCATCTCACATAGTTAAACATTTATTTTCTCAGCAGATTGGAAGCACTCTTTTTGTAGAATCTGAGAAGGGATATTTGGGAACCCCTTTGAGGCCTACTATGAAAAACCATATATGCCCAGATAAAAACTAAGAAGAAGCTATCTGTGAAACTGTTTTGTGATTTGTGGATTCATGTCACAGAGAGTTAAACCTTTTTATTCAGCAGGTTGAAAGCACTCTTCTTGTAGGATCTGTGAAGGGACATTTTGGAGCCCTTTGAAGCCTATCGTGAAAAAGTGAATATCCCCTGATAAAACTAGAAAGAAGGTATCTGTGAAACTGCTTTCTGATGTGTGGTTTCATCTCACAGAGTCAAACATTTCTGTTACTTCAGTAGGTTGGAAACATTTTTCTTGTAGAAACTCTGATGGAACATTTGGGAGCCCATTGAGGCCTATGTTGAAGAACCGAGTATCTCCAAATAAAAACTACAAAGAAGTTATCTGTGAAACTGCTTTCTGATGTGTAGATTCATCTCACAGAGTTAAACCTTTCTTTTGATTCAGCAGGTTGAAATCACTCTTCTTGTAGAATCTGCAAAGAGACATTCAGGAGCTGATCGAGGCCTCTGGTGAAAAACTGAATATCCCCAGATAAAAACTAGAAAAAAGCTCTCTGTGAAAGTCCTTCATGATGTGTGGATTTATCTCACAAAATTAAACCATTCTTTTGATTCAACAGCTTGAAAACACTTTTTTTTAGGATCTGCAAATGGACATTTGAGAGCTCATTGAGGTCTATCTGTGAAACTGTTTTTGGATTAGTGGAATCAATTCACAGAGTTTAACCTTTCTTTTATTCAGCAGCCTCTAAACACTCTTTTTGTAGAACCTGGGAATGGACGTTGTGAGCCCATTGAGGCCTATGGTGAGAAACCAAGTATCCGCAGATAAAAACTAGAAGAAGCTATCTGTGAGACTGATGCATTATGTGTGGATTCATCTCACAATGTTAAACCGTTCCTTTTATTCAGCAGGTTGGAAACACTATTCTTGTGGTATCAGTGAAGGGACATTTGGGACCCTATTGAAGCCTACTATGAAAAACCGAGCATCCCCAGATAAATAGTAGACAGAGGCTATCTGTGAAACTGCTTGGTGCTATGTGGATTCATCTCAGAGAGATAAACCTTTCTTTTGATTACAGGTGGAAAACACTCTTCTTGTAGTATCTGCGAATGGACATTAGAGAGCCTATTAAGGCCTATGGTGAAAAGTGGAATACCCTCATATAAAAACCAGAAAGAAGCTATCTGTGAAACTGCTTTGTGATGTCTGCACTCATCTCAATGTGTTAAACGTTTCTTTTGTTTCAGCAGGTTGGAAACAATCTTTTTGTAGAATCTGAGAAAATACATTTGGGAGCTCTTTGAGGCCTACTGTATAAAAACAAATATTTCCAGATGAAAATTAAGAAGAAGCTATCTGTGAAACTGCTTTCTGATGTGTGGCTTCATCTGACAGAGTTAAACCTTTCTTTTGATTCAGCAGGTTGGAAATATGCTTCTTGTGGAAACTGCAAAGGACACTTGGGAGCTCTTTGAGGCCTGTGGTGGAAAACCGAATATCCTCAGCTATAAAGTAGGCAGAAGCTATATGTGAAACTGCTTTCTGAGGTACGGATTCATCTCACAGAGTTAAACCTTTTTTGAGATCCAGAAGGTTGGAAACACTGTTCTTATAGAATCTGTGAATGTACATTTGGGGTCTAATTCAAGCCTATGTTAAAAAGCAGAATATCCTCAGATAAAAACCAGAAAAAATCTATCTGTGAAACTGCTTTGTGAAGTGTGGATTCATCTCACAGAGTTAAACCTTTCTCTTCATTCAGCAGATTGGAAACAATCTTCTTGTAGAATCTGACAAGGGACATTACGGAGCACATTGAAGGCTATGGCGAAAAATCAAATATTCCCAAATAAAAACTAGAAAGAACATATCTGTGAAACTGCTTTGTGATGTGTGGATTCATCTCACAGAGTTGAAACTTTCTTTTGATTCAGCAGGTTGGAAAAATTCTTCTTGTAGAAACTGCAGTTTGACATTTGGGAGCCCATTGAGGTTTTATATAAGAACTGAGGCTTAAGTAGGTAAATAAAGCCGCTGGGAAGCTCGAACTGGGTGGAGCTCACAGCAGCTCAAGGAAACCTGCCTGTCTCTGTAGACTCCGACTCTGGGGACAGGGAACAGCTAAAGGAGCAGAAGCCTGTGCAGACGCGAATGACTCTGTCTGACAGCATTGAAGAGAGCAGTGGATCTCCCAACACGGAGGTTGAGATCTGAGAAGGGGCAGTCTGCCTGTTCAAGTGGGTCACTGACCCCCGAGTAGCCTAACTGGGAGACATACCCACTAGGGGCAGTCTGACACCCCACACCTTACAGGGTGGAGGACACCCCTGAGAGGAAGCTTCCAAAGCAAGAATCAGACAGGTGAACTCGCTGTTCAGCAATATTCTATTTTCTGCAACCTCTGCTGCTGATACCCAGGCAAACAGGGTCTGGAGTGGACCTCAAGCAATCTCCAACAGACCTACAGCTAAGGGTCCTGACTGTCAGAAGAAAAACTATCAAACAGGAAGGACACCTATACCAAAACCCCATCAGTACGTCACCATCATCAAAGACCAGAGACAGATAAAACCACAAAGATGGGGAAAAAGCAGGGCAGAAAAGCTGGAAATTCAAAAAATAAGAGCGCATCTCCTCCTGCAAAGGAGCACAGCCCATCGCCAGCAACGGATCAAAGCTGGTCAGAGAATGATTTTGATGAGATGAGAGAAGAAGGCTTCAGTCCATCAAACCTCTCAGAGCTAAAGGAGGAATTACGTACCCAGCGCAAAGAAACTAAAAATCTTGAAAAAAAAAGTGAACAGTTTGTTAACACTGTTTTCTTGGAATCTGCAATGGGATATTTCTTAGTGCAATGAAGCTTATGGTGACAAAGGAAATATACTCAGATAAAAACTGGAAAGAAACTTTCTGAGAAACTGCTTTGTGATGGGGTAATTCATTTCAAAGAGTTATGCCATTCTTTTCTTTGAGCAGTCTGTTAACACTGTTTTCGTGGAATCTGCATTAGGATATTTGGGAGCGCATTGAAACTTATGGTGACAAAGGATTTATCCTCAGACTAAAACCAAAAAGAAATTTTCTGAGCAACTGCTTTGGATGTGTAAATTCATCTCACAGAGTTACACAATTCTTTTCATGGATCACTTTGTTAGCCCTGTTTTTGGGGAATCTGAGAAGCGATATTTTGAATTGCACTAAAGCCTATGGTAACAAAGGAAATATCCTCAGACAAATACTGAATAGAAGCTTTCTGAGAAAATTCTTTGTTATGTGTGAATTCATATCAGAGAGTTACACCCTCCTTTTCATGGAGCAGTTTGCTAACACTGTTATCCTGGAACATGAAAAGGGATATTTGGCAGAACTTTGAGGCCTTTAGTGAAAAAGGAAATATCCTCAGAAAGAAAATAGAAAGAAGCTTTCGGGGAAACTGCTTTGTGATGTGTGAGTTCACCTCACAGTGTTACACTGTTCATTTCATACAGCAGTCTGCTAACTCTTTTCATGGAAACGGCAATAGGATGTTTTGGAGTGCATCGAGGTCTACGGTGAAAAAGGACACATCCTCAGATAAAAAGCAGAAAGAAGATTTCTGAGAAATTGCATTGTGATGTGCGAATGCATCTCACAGAGTTACATTGTGCTTTTCATTGAGCAGTTTGCTAAGACTGTTTTCTTGGAATCTGCAGTGTGATATTTCTTTGTGCAATGAAGCCTGTAGTGACATAGGAAATATCGTCAGATAAAAACTGGATAGAAGCTTTCTGAGAAAGGTATTTGTGATGTGTGACTTCATCTCAGAGAGTTACACCTTTCTTTTCATGGAGCAGTTAGCTAACACTGTTTTCTTGGAATCTGCCAAGGGATATTTGGTAGCACTTTGAGGCCTATAGTGAAAAACGAAATATCCTCGGATAAAAACTAGAAAGAAGCTTATTGAGAAACTGCATTGGGATGTGCAAAATCATCTCACAGAGTTAAACTGTGCTTTTCATTTGGCAGTTTGCTAACTCTGTTTTCTTGGAATATGCAATGGGATATTTCTTAGTGCAATGAAGCCTGTGGTGACGAAATATCCTCAGATGAAAACTAGATAGAAGCTTTTTGAGAAACTGCATTGTGATGTGTGAGTTCATCTCACAGAGTTCTACCATTCTTTTCATACAGCCATCTGCTAACACTGTTTTCGTGGAAACTGTTTTAGGATGTTTGGGAGTGCATTGAAGCCTATGGGGCAAAGGAAATATCCTCAGACAAAAACCAAAAAGAAGCCTTCTGAGAAATTGCTTTGTGATGTGTAAATACATCTCACAGAGGTACAGTGTTCTTTTCGTTGAGTAGTCTGCTAAAACTGTTTCCTTGGTTATTTCTCAGCACTTTGAAGATTATAGTGACAAAGGAAATATCCAGAGATAAAAACTAGAAAGAAGGTTTCTGAGAAACTGCATTGGGATATGTGAATTCATCTCACATTGTTATACTCTGCGTTTCATTGAGAAGTTTGTTAACACTGTTTTCGTGTAATCTGCCAGGGAATACTTGGAAGCCCATTGAGCCCTATAGTGAAAAAGGAAATATCCTCAGATAAAAATTAGAAAGAAGCTTTCTGAGAAAGTCCTTTGTGATTTGTGAATTCATCTAACAGAGCTACACCTTTCTCTGCATGAACCCGTTAGCTAACACTGTTTTCATGGAATATGCACAGGGATATTTGGGAGAGCTTTCAGGTCTATGGTTAAAAAGGACATATCCTCAGATAAAAACCAGAAGGAAGCTTTTTGAGAAACTGCATTGTGATGTGTGAATGCATCTCACAGAGTTACACTGTGGTTTTCATTGAGAAGTTTGCTAATACCATTTTCTAGGAATCTGCAATGGGACATTTCTTAGTGCAATGAAGTCTGTGGTGACAAAGGAAATATCCTCAGATAAAAACTGGATAGAAGTTTTCTGAGAAAGTTCTTTCTGATGTGTGAAATCGTCTCAGATAGTTACACATTTCTTTTCATGGAGCAGTTTGCTAACACTGTTTTTGTGGCATCTGCCAAGGTACACTTGGCAGCACTTTGAGGGCTACAGTGAAAAACGAAATATCTTCAGATAAAAATCATAAAGTAGCCTTCTGAGAAACTGCTTTGTGATGTGTGAATACATCTCACAGAGTTACAGTGTTCTTTTCATTGAGCAGTCTGCTAACACTGTTTCCTTGGTTATTTTGCAGCACTTTGAAGATTGTAGTGACAAACGAAATATCTTCAGATAAAAACAAGTAAGAAGTTTTCTGAGAAACTTCTTTGTGATGTTTGAGTTAATGTCAAAGAGTTACAACTTTCTCTACATAAAGTCGTTTGCTAAAACTGTTATTGTAGAATCTGTAAAGGGATAGTTGGGAGCTCATTGAGGCCTATTGTGAACCAGGAAACATATTCAGATAAACACCAGAAATAAGTTTTTTGAGAAACTGCATTGGGATGTGAAAATCCATCTCACATTGTTACACTTTGTATTTCATTAAGCAGTTTACTAACGCTGTTTTCGTGTAATCTGTCAGGGGATAGTTGGAAGCCTTTTGAGCCCTAAAGTGAAAAAGGAAATATCCTCAGATAAAAACTAGAAAGAAGCTTTCTGAGAAAGTTCTTTGTGATATGTGTATTCACCTAAGAGAACTACACCTTCCTCCGCTTGAAGCCGTTTGCTAACAATGTTTTCGTGGAATCTGAATGGGATATTTCTTAGTGCAATGAAGACTGTGCTGAGACAGGAACTATCCACGGATGAAAACTGGATAGAAGCTTTCTGAGAAAGTTCTTTGTGATGTGTGAGTTCATCTCACAGAGTGACACCGTTCCTTTCACACAGCAGTCTGCTACCACCGTTTTCGTGGAAACTGTATTAGTATGTTTTGGAGTGCATTGCAGCCAAAGGGGACAAAGCAAATATCCTACGATAAAAACCAAAAGGAAAACTTCTGAGACACTGCTTTGTGATCTGTGAATTCACAGGCCCAATATGGACCTTTTTTTTTTCATGGAAGAGTTTGTTAGCATGATTTTTCAGGAATCTGAGATGGGATAACAAATGGGATATTAGCTAACTATGCTGACAAAGGAAATATCCTCAGATAAAATTTAGAAAGAAGATTTCTGAGAGCTTTCGTTGGGATGCTTGAATTCATCTCCCAGAGTTACACCTTTCTCTGCATAAAGCCATTTGCTAACATTGTTTTTGTGGAATCTGCAAAGGGATATTTGTGAGCGTCTTAAGGCCTATGGTGGAAAACGACATATCCTCACATAAAGAGCAGAAAGAAGCTTTATGAGAAACTGCCTGGTGATGAGATGATACATCTGACAGAGGAACACTGTGCTTTTCATTGAGCACTTTGCTAAGACTGTTTTTGGGGAATATACAGTGGGATATTTCTTAGCGCATGGAAGCCTGGGGTGACAAAGGGATTATCCTCAGATAAAAACTGGTTGGAAGATTTCTGAGGAAGTTCTATGTGATGTGTGAGTATATCTCACATAGTTGTACTGTTCTTTTCCAGCATCAGTCTGCTAACCCTCTTTTCATGGAAACTGCAATAAGATGTTTAGGAACTCTTTGAGGATTAGAGGGACAAAGGAATATACCCAGGGAAAAACTAGAAGGAAGGTGTCTGAGAAACTGTATTGTGACGAGTGAGTTCATCTCACAGAGATGCACATTCTTATAGCACAGCAGCTTGTTATCACTATTTTTGTGGAATCTGAGATGGAATATTTTAGACCGCATTGAAGCCTACACTGACTAGGGAAATATCCTCAGCTAAAAACCAGAGAGAAGCTTTCTGAGAAAGTTCTTTGTGATGTGAGACTTCATCTCAGAGAGTTACACCTTTCTTTTCATGGAGCAGTTTGCTGACACTGTTTTCCTGTAATCTGTAAAGTAGTATTTGTCAGCAGTATGAGCCCTAGAATGAAAAAGGAAATATCCTCCGATAGAAACTGGAAAGAAGCTATCTGAGAAACTGCATTGTGTTAGGCGAGTGCATCTCACAGAGTTAAACTGTGTCTTTCATTCAGCAGTTTGTTAACACTTTTGTCGTGGACTCTGCCAAGGGACATTTGGCAGCCCTTTGAGGACTAGAGTGAAAAAGGAAATATCCTCCGATAAAAACTAGAAAGAAGCTTTCTGAGAAACTTCTTTGTGATGTGTGAATTGATCACACAGAGAGGCAGCTTTCTCTTCA
>NC_045445.1:90589818-90599998 GCF_002776525.5 Piliocolobus tephrosceles
CTTTGTGATGTGTGAATTGATCACACAGAGAGGCAGCTTTCTCTTCATGAAGCTGTCTGCTAAGACTCTTTTTGTGTAATCTTAAAGGGATGTATTGGAGCTCATTGAGGCCTATGGAGAGAAATACGTATACTCAGGTCAACACTAGAAAGAAGCTTTCTGAGAAACCGCATTGGGATGTGCAAATCCGTCTCACATTGTGACACTCTGCGATTCATTGAGAAGTTTGCTGACACTCTTTTTGTGGACTCTTCCAGGGAATACTTGGAAGCCCTTTGAGCCCTGTCGTGAAAAATGAAATATCCTCAGATAAAAACTAGAAAGAAGTTTTAATAGAAACTTCTTGGTGATGTGTGAATTCATCTCACAGAGTTACACTTATGTTTCATGGAGCAGTCCATTAACACTGTCTTTTATTAACCTGAGAAGGGCTACTTTGGATCGCATTGAGGCCTATGCTGATAAAGAAAATATCGTCAGTTAAAAACGTGAAAGAAGCTTTCTGAGAAACTTCTTTGTGATCTGTGAATTCATCTCACAGAGTTACATCTTAGTCCTCAGGAAGCAGTTTGCTAACACTCTTTTCATGGAATCTGCAAAGTTATATCTGGGAGCTCATTGGGGCCCATGGTGAAAAAGGAAATATCCTCAGATAATAACTAGAGAGAAGCTTTCTGAGAGATCGCTTGCTGATGTTTGACTCCATCACACAGGTTTGCACACTTCCCTTCTTGGAACAGTTTGCTAACACTGTTGTCGTGGATTCTGTAAAGTGATATTAGGGAGCTCATTGATGGCTATGGTGAAAAGGGAAATATACTCAGATAAAAACTGGAAAGAAACCTTCTGAGAAGCTGGATTGCCATGTGTGAATGCAACTCAGTGAGATAAACATTCCTCTTCAGTGATCAGTTTGCTAACACATTTTTCTTGAAATCTGCAATGGGATACTTCTTAGTGCAATGAAGCTTACGGTGACAAAGGAAATATCCTCAGATGAAAACTAGAAAGCTTTCTTAGAAACTTCTTGGTGATGTGTGAATTCAACTCACAGAGTTACCCTTATGTTTCATGGAGCAGTCCATTAACACTGTCTTTGAGGATCCTGAGAAGAGCTAATTAGGATCGCATTGAGGCCTACTCTGATGAAGAAAATATCATCAGTTAAAAACGTGAAAGAAGCTTTCTGAGAAACTTCTTTTTGATCTCTGAATTTGTCTCACAGAGATTCACGTTTCTGTTCAGTGATCCGTTTGCTAACACAGTTTTCTTGAAATCTGCAATGGGATACTTCTTAGTGCAAGAAGCTGATGGTGACAAAGGAAATATCCTCTGATGAAAACTAGAAAGAAGCTTTCTTAGAAACTTCTTGGTGATGTGCGAATTCATCTCACAGAGTTACACGTATGTTTCCCGGAGCAGTCCATTAACACTGTCTTTGAGGAACCTGAGAAGGGCTACTTTGGATCCAATTGAGGCCTACACTGAGAAAGCAAATATCATCAGTTAAAAACTTGAAAGAAGCTTTCTGATAAAATTCACTGTGGTCTGTGAATTCATCTCGCAGAGTTACATCTTAGTCCTCAGGAAACAGTTTGCTAACACTCTTTTTGTGGAATCTGCAAAGTGGTATTTGGGAGCCCATTGGGGCCCATGGTGAAAAAGGAATTATCCTCAGACAATAACTAGAGAGAAGCTTTCTGACAGATTGCTTTCTGATGTGTGACTTCATCACACAGAGTTCCACCCTTCCCTTCTTGGAGCAGTTTGCTAACACTGTTGTCATGGATTCTGTAAAGTGATATTTGGGAGCTCATTGAGAACTATGGTGAAAAAGGAAATATCCTCAGATAAACCTGGAAAGAAGCTTTCTGAGAAACTGCATTGTGATGTGTGAATGAAACTCACAGAGTTACACCTTTCTCTTCAGTGATCAGTTTGCTCACACAGTTTTCTTGATATCTGCAATGGGATACTTCTTAGAGCAATGAAGCTGACGATGACATAGGAAATATCCTCAGATGAAAACTAGAAAGAAGCTTTCTTAAAAACTTCTTGGTGATGTGTGAATTCATCTCACAGAGTTACACTTATGTTTCATGGAGCAGTGCATCAACACTGTCTTTGAGGATCCTGAGAAGGGCTACTTTGGATCGCATTGAGGCCTACGCAGATAAAGGAAATATCATCAGTTAAAAACCTGAATGAAGCTTTCTGAGAAAATTCTTTGTGATATGTGAATTCATTTCACAGAGTTACATCTTAGTCCTCAGGAAGCAGTTTGCTAACACTCTTTTCGTGGAATCTGCAAAGTGATATTTTGGAGCTCCTTTTTGCCCATGGTGAAAAAAAAATATCCTCAGACAATAACTAGAGAGAAGCTTTCTGACAGATTGCTTTCTGATGTTTGACTTCATCACACAGAGTTGCACCCTTCCCTTCTTGGAGCAGTTTGCGAACACTGTTGTCGTGGATTCTGTAAAGTGATATTGGGAGCTAATTGAGGGCTATGGTGAAAAAGGAAATATCTGCAGATAAAAACTGGAAAGAAGCCTTCTGCGAAACTGCATTGTGATGTGTAAATGCAACTCACAGAGTTACACGTTTCTCTTCATTAATCAGTGTGCTAACACCGTTTTCTTGAAATCTGCAATGGCATACTTCTTAGCATAATGAAGCTGATAGTCACAAAGAAAATATCCTGAGATGAAACTAGAAAGAAGCTTTCTTAGAAACTTCTTGGTGATGTGTGAATTCATCTCAGAGAGTTACACTTATGTTTCCTGGAGCAGTCCATTAACACTGTCTTTGGGGAACCTGAGAAGGGTTACTTTGGATCGCATTGAGGCCTACGCTGATAAAGGAAATATCATCAGTTAAAAATGTGAAAGAGTCTTTCTGAGAAAATTCTTTGTGATCAGTGAATTCATCTCACAGAGTTACATCTTAGACTTCAGGAAGCAGTTTGCTAACACTCTTTTCGTGGAATCTTCAAAGTGATATTTGGGAGCCCAATGGGTCCCATGATGAAAAAGGAAATATCCTCAGACAATAACTGGAGAGAAGCTTTCTGAGAGATTGCTTTCTGATGTGTGACTTCATCAAACAGAGTTGCACCCTTTCCTTCTTGGAGCAGTTTGCTAACACTGTTGTTGTGGATTTTCTAAAATGATATTTTGGAGCTCATTGAGGGCTATGGTGAAAAAGGAAATATCGTCAGATAAAAACTGGAAAGAAGCCTTCGGAGAAACTGCATTGCCATGTGTGAATGCAATTCACCGAGGTACACGTTTCTCTTCAGTGATCAGTTTGCTAACACAGTTTTCTTGAAATCTGCAATTTGATACTTCTTAGCGCAATGAAGCTTATGGTGACAAAGCAAGTATCCTCAGATGAAAACTAGAAAGAAGCTTTCTTAGAAACTTCTTGGTGATGTGTGAATTCATCTCACAGAATTACACTTATGTTTCATGGAGCAGTCCGTTAACACTGTCTTTGGGGAACCTGAGAAGGGCTACTTTAGATCACATTGAGGCCTACACTGATGAAGAAAATATCATCAGTTAAAAACGTGAAAGAAGCTTTCTGAGAAAATTCTTTGTGGTCTGTGAATTCATCTCACAGATTTACATCTTAGTCCTCAGGAAGCCATTTCCAAACACTCTTTTCGTGAAATCTGCCAAGTGATATATAGGAGCCCTTTGGGGCCCATGGGGAAAAAGGAAATGTCCTCAGATAATAACTATAGGGAAGCTTTCTAAGAGATTTCTTTCTGAAGTGTGACTTCATGACACAGAGGTGCAACCTTCCCTTCTTGGGACAGATTGCTAACACAGATGTCTTGGATTCTGCAAAGTGATATTTGAGAGCTCATTGAGGGCTATGGTGAAAATGGAATTATCCTCAGATAAAAACTGGAAAGAAGCCTTCTGAGAAACTGCATTGCCATGTGTGAATGCAACACACAGAGTTACACGTTTCTCTTCAGTGATCAGTTTGCTCACACAGTTTTCTGGAAATCTGCAATGGGATACTTCTCACGCAATGAAGCTGATAATGACAAAGAAATATCCTCAGATGAAAAGTAGAAGGAAGCTTACGTAGAAATTTCTTGGTGATATGTGAATTCATCTCACAGAGTTACACTTATATTTCATGGAGCAGTCCATTAACACTCTCCTGGAGGATCCTGAGAAGGGCTATTTTGGATGGTATTGAGGCCTACGCAGATAAAGGCAATATCATCAGTTAAAAATGTGAAATAAGCTTTCTGAGAAATTTCTTCGTGATCTGTGAATCCGTCTCACAGAGTTACATCTTAGGCCTCAGGAAGGAGTTTGCTAACACTCTTTTCATGGAATCTGCAAAGTGATATTTGGGGGCCCATTGGAGCCCATGGTGAAAATGGAAATATTCTCAGGTAATAACTAGAGACAAGGGTTATGAGAGATTGCTTTCTGAAGTGTGACTTCATCACACAGAGTTGCACCCTTCCCTTTTTGAATAGATTGCTAACACAGTTGTCTTGGATTCTGCAAAGTGATATTTGAGAGCTCATTGAGGGCTATGGTGAAAATGGAATTATCCTCAGATAAAAACTGGAAAGAAGACTTCTGAGAAACTGCATTGCCACGTGTGAATGCAACTCACAAAGTTACAAGTTTCTCTTCAGTGATCAATTTGCTAACACAGTTTTCTTGAAATCTGCAATGGGATACTTCTTAGCGCAATGAAGCTCACAATGACAAAGAAAATATCCTCAGATGAAAACTAGAAGGAAGCTTTCTTAGAAACTTCTTGGTGATGTGTGAATTCATCTCACAGAATTACACTTATGTATCATGGAGTAGTCCATTAACACTGTCTTTGAGGATCCTTGGAAGGGCTACTTTGGATCGCATTGAGGCCTACGCAGATAAAGGAAATATATCATCAGTCAAAAACCTGAAAGAAGCTATCTGATAAAATTGTTTGTGATCTGTGAATTCATCTCAAAGTGTTACATCTTAGTCCTCAGGAAGCAGTTTGCAAACACTGTTTTCGGGAAATCTGCAAACTGATATATAGGAGCCCTTTGGGGCCCATGGTGAAAAAGGAAATATCCTAAGATAATAACTGCAGAGAAGCTTTCTACGAGATTGCTTTCTGATGTGTGACTTCATCACACAGAGTTCCACCCTTCCCTTCTTGGAACAGTTTGCTAACAGTGTTCTCGTGGATTCTGCAAAGTGATATTACGGAGCTCATAGAGGGCTTTGGTGAAAAAGGAAATATCTTCAGATAAAAACTGGAATGAAGCGTTCTGAGAAACTGCATTGTGATGTGTGAATGCTACTCACAGAGTTACAGGTTTCTCTGCAGTGATCAGTTTGCTCACACCATTTTCTTGAAATCTGCAATGGGATAGTTCTTAGCTCAGTGAATCTTACGGTGACAAAGGACATAACCTCAGATGAAAACGAGAAATAAGCTTTAATTGAAACTTGTTAGTGATGTCTGATTTCAACTCACAGAGTTACAATCATATTTCATGGAGCAGTCCATTAACACTGTCTTTGGGGATCCTGAGTAAGGCTACTTTAGATCACATTGAGGCCTATGCTGATGAAGGAAATATCATCAGTTCAAAACGTGACAGAAGCTTTTTGAGAAACTTCTTTGTGATCTGTGAATTCGTCTCGCAGTGTTACATGTTTTTCTTCACTGATCATTTTGCTAACACAGTTTTCTTGAAATCTGCAATGGGATACTTCTTAGCCCAATGAAGCTTACAGTGACAAATGAAGTGTTCTCAGATGAAAACTAGAAAGAAGTTTTATTAGAAACTTCTTGGTGATGTATGAATTCATCTCACAGAGTTACACTTATGTTTCCTGGAACAGTCCATTAACACTCTCTTTGGGGAACCTGAGAAGGGCAACATTGGATCGCATGGAGGCCTATGCTGATAAAGGAAATATCATCAGTTAAAAATGGAAAGAAGCTTTCTGAGAAATTTCTTTGTGATCTGTGAATTCATCTCACAGAGTTACATCTTTGTCCTCAGGAAGCAGTTTGCTAACACTCTTTTCGTGAAATCTGCAAAGTGATACATAGGAGCCCTTTGGGGCCCATGGTGAAAAAGGAAATATCCTTAGATAATAACTAGAGAGAAGCTTTCTGAGAGATTTCTTTCTGAAGTGTGACTTCATCACACAGAGTTCCACCCTTCCCTCCTTGGAACAGTTTCCTAACAGGGTTCTCGTGGATTCTACAAAGTTATATTTGGGAGCTCATTGTGGGCTATGGTGAAAAAGGATATATCCTCAGATAGAAACTGGAAAGAAGCCTTCTCAGAAACTGCATTGTGATGTGTGAATTCATCACAGCGAGTTACACTTATGTTTCATGGAGCAGTCCATTAACACTGTCTTTGAGGAGACAGAGAAGGGCTACTTTGGATCACATTGAGGCCTACGCAGTTAAAGGAAATGTCATCAGTTAAAAAACTGAAAGAAGCTTTCTGAGAAAATTCTTTGTGATGTGTGAATTCATCTCACAGAATTACATCTTAATCCTCAGGAAGCAGATTGCTAACCCTCTTTTCGTGGAATCTGCAAAGTGATATTTGGGGGCTCATTGGGGCCCATAGTGAAAAAGGAAGTATCTTCAGATAATAACTAGAGAGAAGCTTGCTGAGAGATTGCTTTCTGAAGTATGACTTCATCACACAGAGTTGCACCCTTCTCTTCTTGGAATAGATTGCTAACAAAGTTGTATTGAATTCTGCAAAGTGATATTTGAGAGCTCTGTGAGGGCTATGGTGAAAATGAAATATCCTCAGATAAAAACGGGAAAGAAGCCTTCTGAGAAACTGCATTGCCATGTGTGAATGCAACTCCCAGAGTTACAAGTTTCTCTTCAGTGATCAGTTTACTAACACAGTTTTCTTGAAATCTGCAATGGGATACTTCTTAGTGCAATGAAGCTGATAGTGACAAAGGAAATAGCCTCAGATGAAAACTAGAAGGAAGCTTTCTTAGAAACTTCTTTCTGATGTGTGAATTCATCTCACAGAGTTACACTTATGTTTCATGGAGCAGTCCATTAACACTGCCCTTGAGGATCCTGAGAAGGGCTACTTTGAATCGCATTGAGGCCTACGCAGATAAAGGAAATATCATCAGCTAAAAACCTGAAAGAAGGTTTCTGAGAAAATTCTTTCTGATCTGTGAATTAATCTCACAGAGTTACATCTTAATCCTCAGGAAGCAGTTTGCAAACACGCTTTTCGTGAAATCTGCAAAGTGAAATATAAGAGCCCTTTGGGGCCCATGGTGAAAAAGGAAATATCCTCAGATAATAACTACAGAGAAGCTTTCTAAGAGATTGCTTTCTGATGTGTGACTTCATCAAAGAGATTTCCACCTGTCCCTTCTTGGAACAGTTTGATAACAGTGTTCTCGTGGATTCGGCAAAGTGATATTTGGGAGCTTATTGTGGGCTATTGTGAAAAAGGAAATAGCCTCAGATAAAAACTGGAAATAATCCTTCTCAGAATCTGCATTGTGATGTGTGAATTCATCACACAGTGTTACACTTATGTTTCATCGATCATTCCATTAACACTGTCTTTGAGGATCCTGAGAAGGGCTACTTTGGATCGCATTGAGGCCTGCGCAGATAAAGGGAATATCATCAGTTAAAAACCTGAAAGAAGTTTTTTGAGAAAATTCTTTGTGATCTGTGAATTCATCTCTCAGAGTTACATCTTATTCCTCAGGAAGCAGTTTGCTAACACTCTTTTCATGGAACCTGCAAAGTGATATTTGGGGGCCCATTGAGGCCCATGGTGTAAAAGGAAATATCCTCAGATAATAACTAGAGAGAAGCTTTCTGAGAGATTGCTTTCTGAAGTGTGAATTCATCACACAGAATTGCACCCTTCCCTTCTTGGAACAGATTGCTAACACAGTTGTCTTGGATTCTGCAAAAAGATATTTGAGAGCTCATTGGGGGCTAAGGGGAAAAAGTAAATATCCTCAGATAAAAACTGGAAAGAAGCCTTCTGAGAAACTACATTGCCTTGTGTGGATGCAACTCACAGAGTTATAAGTTTCTCTTCAGTGATCAGTTTGCTAACAGTTTTCTTGTAATCTGCAATGGGATGCTTCTTAGCGCAATGAAGCTCACAATGACAAAGGAAATATCCTCAGATGAAAACTTGTAGGAGGCTTTCTTAGAAACTTCTTGGTGATGTGTGAATTCATCTCACAGAGTTACAATTATGTTTCATGGAGCAGTTCATTAACACTGTCTTTGAGGATCCAGAGAAGGGCTACTTTGGATCGCATTGAGGACTACTCAGATAAAGGAAATATCATCAGTTAAAACCTGAAAGAAGCTTTCTGAGAAAATTCTTTGTGATCTGTGAATTCGTTTCACGGAGTTACATCTTATTCCTCAGGAAGCAGTTTGCAAACACTCTTTTCATGAAATCTACAAAGTGATATATAGGATCCCTCTACGCCCATGGTGAAAAAGGAAATATCCTCAGATAATAACGACAGAGAAGCTTTCTAAGAGATTGCTTTCTGATGTGTGACTTCATCACACAGAGTTCCACCCTTCCCTTCTTGGAACAGTTTGCTAACAGTGTTCTCGTGGATTCTACAGAGTGATATTTGGGAGCTCATTGTGTGCTATGGTGAAAAAGGAAATATCCTCAGATAAAAACTGGAAAGAAGCCTTCTGAGACACTGCATTGCCATGTGTGAATGCAATTCACAGAGTTACACGTTTCTCTTCAGTGATCAGTTTGCTAACACAGTTTTCTTGAAATTTGCAATGCGATACTTCATAGCGCAATGAAGCTGATAATGACAAAGGAAATATCCTCAGATGAAAACTTGAAGGAGGCTTTCTTAGAAACTTCTGGTGATGTGTGAATTCATCTCACAGAGTTACACTGATGTTTCCTGGAGCAGTCCATTAACACTGTCTCTGAGGATCCTGAAAAGGGCTACATTGGATCGCTTTGAGGCCTATGCAGATAAAGGAAATATCATCAGTTAAAAACCTGAAAGAAGCTTTGTGAGAAAATTCTTTGTGATCTGTGAATTCATCTCTCAGAGTTCTATCTTCGTCCTCAGGAAGGAGTTTGCAAACACTCTTTTCATGAAACCTGCAAAGTGATATATAGGAACCCTATGGGGCCCATGGTGAGAAAGGAAATATCCTCAGATAATAACTACAGAGAAGCTTTCTAAGAGATTGCTTTCTGATGTGTGACTTTATCACACAGAGTTCCACCCTTCCTTTCTTGGAACAGGTTGCTAACAGTGTTCTCGTGGATTCTGCAAAGTGATATTTGGGAGCTCATTTTGGGCTATGGTGAAAAAGGAAATATCCTCAGATAAAAACTGGAAAGAAGACTTCTGAGAAACTGCATTGCCATGAGTGAATGCAACTCACAGAGTTACACGTTTCTGTTCAGTGATCAGTTTGCTATCACAGTTTTCTTGATATCTGCAATGGGATACTTCTTAGTGCAATGAGGCTCACAATGACAAAGGAAATATCCTCAGATGAAAACTAGAAGGAAGCTTTCTTAGAAACTTCTTGGTGATGTGTGAATTCAGCTCACAGAGTTACACTTATGTTTCATGGAGCAGTCCATTAACACTGTCTTTGAGGATCCTGAGAAGGGCTACTTCGGATCGCATTGAGGCCTAAGCAGATAAAGGAAATATCATCAGTTAATAAATTGACAAATGGGATCTAATTAAACTAAAGAGCTTCTGCACAGCAAAAGAAACTACCATCAGAGTGAACAGGCAACCTACAGAATGGGAGAAAATTTTTGCAATCTACTCATCTGACAAAGGGTTGATATCCAGAATCTACAAAGAACTCAAACAAATTTACAAGAAAAAAACAAACAACCCCATTAAAAAGTGGGGAAAGGATATGAACAGACATTTCTCAAAAGAAGATATTCATACAGCCAACAGACACATGAAAAAGTGCTCATCATCACTCACCATCAGAGAAATGCAAATCAAAACCACAATGAGATACCATCTCACACCAGTTAGAATGGCAATCATTAAAAAATCAGGAAACAATAGGTGTTGGAGAGGATGTGGAGAAATAGGAACACTTTTACACTGTTGGTGGGATTGTAAACTAGTTCAACCAT
>NC_045445.1:90600398-90619560 GCF_002776525.5 Piliocolobus tephrosceles
CTTTCTAAGAGATTGCTTTCTGAAGTGTGACTTCATCACACAGAGTTTCACTCTTCCCTTCTTGGAACAGATTGCTAACACAGTTGTCTTGGATTCTGCAAAGTGATATTTGAGAGCTCATTGGGGGCTATGGTGAAAATGGAAATATCCTCAGATAAAAACTGGAAAGAAGCCTTCTGAGAAACTGCATTTTGATGTGTGAATTCATCTCACAGAGTTACACTTATGTTTCATGGAGCAGTCCATTAAAATTGTCTTTTAGTATCCTTAGAACGGCTACTTTGGATCGCATTGAGGCCTACGCAGATAAAGGAAATATCATCAGTTAAAAACCTGAAAGAAGGTTTCTCAAAAAATTCTTAGTGATCTGTGAATTCATCTCACAGAGTTACATCTTATTCCTCAGGAAGCAGTTTGCTTACACTCTATTCATGAAATCAGCAAAGTGATATTTGGGGGCCCATTGAGGCCCATGGTGAAAAAGGAAATATCCTCACATAATAACTAGAGAGAAGCTTTCTGAGAGATTGCTTTCTGAAGTGTGACTTCATCACACAGGGTTGCACCATTCCATTCTTGCAACAGATTGCTAACACAGTTGTCTTGGATTTGGAAAAGTGATATTTGGGGGCTCAATGGGGCCCATAGTGAAAAAGGAAATATCCTCAGATAATAGCCAGAGAGAAGCTTTCTGAGAGATTGCTTTTTGAAGTGTGACTTCATCACACAGAGTCGCACCCTTCCCTTCTTAGAACAGATTGCTAACAAAGTTGTCTTGGATTCTACAATGTGATATTTGAGAGCTCATTGGGAGCTATTGTGAAACTGGAAATATCCTCAGATAAAAATTGGAAAGAAGCCTTCTGAGAAACTGCACTGCCATGTGTGAATGCAACTCACAGAGTTACACGTTTCTCTTCAGTGATCAGTTTGCTAACACAGTTTTCTGGAAATCTGCAATGGGATACTTCTTAGCGCAATGAAGCTGATAATGACAAAGGTAATATCCTCAGATGAAAACTAGAAGGAAGCTTTCTTAGAAACTTCTTCGTGATGTGTCAATTAATTTCACAGAGTTACACTTATGTTTCATGAAGCAGTCCATTAACACTGTCTTTGAGGATCCTGAGAAGGGCTACTTTGGATCGCGTTGAAGCCTACGCAGATAAAGGAAATATGATCAGTTAAAAACCTGAAAGAAGCTTTCTGAGAAAATTATTTGAGATCTGTGAATTCATCTCAAAGAGTTACATCTTAGTCCTCAGGAAGCGATTTGCAAGCACTCTTTTCGTGAAATCTGCAAAGTGATATAAAGGAGCCCTTTGGGGCCCATGGTAAAAAAGGAAATATCCTCAGATAATAACTACAGAGAAGCTTTCTAAGATATTGCTTTCTGATGAAGTCACACAGAGTTCCACCCTTCCCTTCTTGGAACCGCTTGCTAACAGTGTTCTCATGGATTCTGCAAAGTTGTATTTGGGATTTCATTGTGGGCTATGGTGAAAAAGGAAATAGCCGCAGATAAAAACTGGAAAGAAGCCTTCTCAGAAACTGCATTGTGATGTGTGAATTCATCTCACAGAGTTACACTTATGTTTCATGGAGCAGTCCATTTACACTGTCTTTGAGGATCCTGAGAAGGGCTATTTGGATGGCATTGAGGCCTACGCAGATAAATGAAATATCATCACTTAAAAGCCTGAAAGAAGCTTTCTGAGAAAATTCTTTGTGATCTGTGAATTCATCTCACAGAGTTACTTCTTAGTCCTCAGGAAGCAGTTTGGTAACACTCTTTTCATGGAATCTGCAAAGTGATATTTGGGGGCCCATTGAGGCCCATGGTGAAAAAGGAAATATCCTCAGATAATAACTAGAGAGAAGCTTTCTGAGAGATTGCTTTCTGAAGTGTGACTTCATCACACAGAGTTTCACCCTTCCCTTCTTGAAACAGATTGCTAACACAGTCGTCTTGGATTCTACAAAGTTATATTTGATAGCTCATTGAGGGCTATGGTGAAAATGGATATATCCTCAGATAAAAGCTGGAAAGAAGCCGTCTGAGAAACTGCATTGCCATATGTGAATGCGAGTCACAGAGCTACACGTTTCTCTTCAGTGATCAGTTGGCTAACACAGTTTTCTTGAAATCTTCAATGGCATACTTCTTAGCCCAACGAAGCTGATAAAGACACAGGAAATATCCTCAGATGAAAACTAGAAGGAAGCTTTCTTAGAAACTTCTTGGTGATGTGTGAATTCACCTCACAGAGTTTCACTTATGTTCCATGGAGCAGTCTGTTAACACTGTTGTTGACGATTCTGAGAAGGGCTACTTCGGATCGCTTTGAGGCCTACGCACAAAAGTAAATATCATCAGTTAAAAACCTGAAAGAATCTTTCTGAGAAATTTCTTTGTGATCTGTGAATTCATCTCACTGAGTTACATCTTATTCCTCAGGAAGCAGTTTGCTAACACTTTTTTTGTGGAATCTGCAAAGTGATATATTGGAGCCCTTTGGGGCCCTTGGTGAAAAAGGAAATATCCTCAGACAATAACTACAGAGAAGCTTTCTAAGAGATCTCTTTCTGATGTGTGACTTCATCACACAGAGTTCCACCCTTCCCTTCTTGGAACAGTTTGCTAACAGTGTTCTCATGGATTCTGCAAAGTGATATTTGGGAGCTCATTGTGAGCTATGGTGAAAAAGGAAATAGCCTCAGATAAAAGTGGAAAGAAGCCTTCTCAGAAACTGCACTGTGATGTGTGAATTCATCTCACACAGTTACACTTACGTTTCACTGAGCAGTCCTTTAACACTGTCTTTGAGGATCCTGAGAAGGGCTAATTTGTATCGCATTGAGGCCTACACAGATAAAGGAAATAACATCAGTTAAAAACCTGAAAGAAGCTTTCTGAGAAAATTCTTTGTGATCTCTGAATTCATCTCACAGAGTTACATCTTAATCCTCAGGAAGCAGTTTGCAAACACTCTTTTCGTGAAATCTGCAAAGTGATATATAGGAGCCCTTTGGGGCCCATGGTCAAAAAGGAAATATCCTCAAATAATAAGTACAGAGAAGCTTTCTAAGAGATTGCTTTCTGAAGTGTGACTTCATCACACAGAGTTCCACAGTTCCCTTCCTGGAACAGTTTGCTAACAATGTTCTCGTGGATTCGGCAAAGTGATATTCAGGAACTCATTGTGGGCTATCTTTAAAAAGGAAATAGCCTCAGATAAAAACTGGAAAGAAGCCTTCTCAGAAACTGCATTGTGATATGTGAACTCATCTCACAGAAGTTACACTTATGTTTCATGGAGCAGTCCATTAACACTGTCTTTGAGGATCCTGAGAATGGCTACTTTGGATCGCATTGATGCCTACGCAGATAAAGGAAATATCATCAGTTAAGAACCTGAAAGAAGCTTTCTGAGAAAATTCTTTGTGATTTGTGAATTCATCTCAGAGAGTTATGTCTTAGTCCTCAGGAAGCAGTTTGCTAACTCTCTTTTTGTGGTATCTGCAAAGTGATATTTTGGGGCCCATTGAGGCCCATGGTGGAAAAGGAAATGCCGTCAGATAATAACTAGAGAGAAGCTTTCTGAGAGATTCATTTCTGAAGTGTGACTTCATCACACAGAGTTGTAACCTTCCCTTCATGGAACAGATAGCTAACACAGTTGTCTTGGATTCTGCAAAGTGATATTTGAGAGCTCATTTTGGGCTAAGGTGAAAAAGGAAATAGCCTCAGATAATAGCTACAGAGAAGCTTTCTAAGAGATTGCTTTCTGATGTGTGACTTCATCACACAGGGTTCCTCCCTTCCCTTCTTGGAACAGTTTGCTAACAGTGTTCTCGTGGATTCTCCAAAGTTGTATTTGGGAGATCACTGTGGGCTATGGTGAAAAAGGAAATGGCCGCAGATAAAAACTGGAAAGAAGCCTTCCAAGAAACTGCACTGTGATATTTGAATTCATCTCACAGAGTTACACTTGTGTTTCATGGAGCACTCCATTAACACTGTCTTTGAGGATCATGAGAAGGGCTACTTTGGATCGCATTGAGGCCTACGCAGATAAAGGAAATACCATTAGTTAAAAACCTGAAAGAAGCTTTCTGAGAAAATTATTTGTCATCTGTGAATTCATCTCACAGAGTTTCATCTTAGTCCTCAGGAAGCAGTTGGCAAACACTCTTTTCATGAAATCTGCAAAGTGATATAGAGGAGCCCTTTGGGGCCCATGGTGAAAAAGGAAATATCCTAAGATAATAACTACAGAGAAGCTTTATAAGAGATTGTTTTCTAAAGTGTGACTTCATCACACAGAGTTGCACCCTTCCCTTCTTGGAACAGCTTGCTAACAGTGTTCTCGTGCATTTTGCAAACTGATGTTTGGGAGCTCATTGTGGGCTATGGTCAAAAAGGAAATAGCCTCAGAAAAAAACTGGAAAGAAGCCCTCAGAGAAACGGCATTGCCATGTGTGAATGCAACTCACAGAATTACACGTTTCTCTTCAGTGATCAGTTTGCTAACACAGTTTTCTTGAAATCTGCAATGGGATACTTCTTAGCGCAATGAAGCTGATAGTGACAAAGGAAATATCCTCACATGAAAACTAGAAGGAAGCTTTCTTAGAAACTTCTTGGTGATGTGTGAAATCATCTCACAGAGTTACACTTATGTTTCATTGAGCAGTCCATTAACACTGTCTTTGAGGATGCTGAGAAGGACTACTTTGGATCACACTGAGGCCTACGCAGATAAAGGAAATATCATTAGTTAAAAACCTGAAAGAAGCTTTCTGAGAAAATTATTTGTGATCCGTGAATTCATCTCACACAGTTTCATCTTAGTCCTCAGGAAGCAGTTTGAAAACACTCTTTACGTGAAATCTGCAAAGTGATATAGAGGAGCCCTTTGGGGCGCATGGTGAAAAAGGAAATATCCTAAGATAATAACTACAGAGACGCTTTCTAAGAGAATGCTTTCTGATGTGTGACTTCATCACACAGAGTTCCACCCTTCCCTTCTTGGAAGAGCTGGCTAACAGTGTTCTCGTGGATTCTGCAGAGTGATATTTGGGAGCTCATTGCGGGCTACGGTGAAAAAGGAAATAGCGTCAGATGAAAACTGGAAAGAAGCCTTCTCGGAAACTGCATTGTGATGTCTGAATTCAACTCACAGAATTACACTTATGTTTCATGGAGCAGTCCATTAACACTGTCTTTGAGGATCAGGAGAAGGGCTACTTTGGATCGAATTGAGGCCTACCCTGATAAAGGAAATATCATCAGTTAAAAACGAGAAAGAAGCTTTCTGACAAACTTCTTTGTGATCTGTGAATTCGTCTCACAGATTTACAACTTATTCCTCAGGAAGAAATTTGCTAACATTCTTTTCGGACGATCTGCAAAGTGATACTTGGGAGCCAATTGGAGCCTACGGTGAAAAAGGAAATATCCTCACATAATAACTAGAGAGAAGCTTTCTGAGAGATTGCTTTCTGATATGTGACTTCATCAAACAGAGATCCACCATTCCATACTTGGCAGAGTTTGCTAACACTGTTGTCGTGGATTCTGCAAAGTGATATTTGGGAGCTCGTTGAGGGCTATGGTGAAAAAGGATATATCTTCAGACAGAAACTGGAAAGAAGCATTCTGAGACACTGCATTGCTATTTGTGAATACAACTCACAGAGTTACATGGTACTCTTCAGTTATCAGTTTGCTAAGAAAGTTTTCTTGAAATCAGCAATGGGATTCTTCTTAACGCAATGAAGCTTATGGTGACAAAGAAAATCTCCTCAGATGAAAACTAGAAAGAAGCCTCCTTAGAAACGTCTTGTTGATGTGTGAATTCATTTCACAGAGTTACACTTATATTTCATGGAGCAGGCCATTAACACTGTCTTTGAGGAACCTGAGAAGGGCTCCTTTTGATCGCATAGAGGCCTACGCTGATAAAGGAAATATCATCAGTAAATACGAGAAAGAAGCTTTCTGAGAAACTTCTTTGTGATCTGTGAATTCGTCTCACAGTGTTGCAACTTAGTCCTCAGGAAACAGTTTGCTAACACTCTTTTCATACAATCTGCAGAGTGATATTTTGGAGTCAATTGGGGCCCATGGTGAAAAAGAAAATATCCTCACATAATAACTAGAAAGCAGCTTTCGGAGAGATTGCTTTCTGATATGTGACTTCAACACACAGAGTTCCACCCTTCCCTTCTAGGCAGAGTTTGCTAACACTGTTGTGGATTCTGCAAAGTGATATTTGGGAGCTCATTGAGGGCTATGGTGAAAAAGGATATATCCTCAGACAGAAACTGGAAAGAAGCATTCTGAGAAACTGCATTGCTATGTGTGAGTGCACCTCACAGGGTTACACTTTTCTCTTCAGTTATCAGTTTGCTAAGAAAGTTTTCTTGGAATCAGCAATGGGATTCTTCTTAACGCAATGAAGCTGACGGTAACAAAGGAAGTATCCTCAGATGAAAACTAGAAAGAAGCTTTCATAGAAACTTCTTGGAGATGTGTGAATTCATCTCACAGATTTACACTTATGTTTCATGGAGCAGGCCATTGACACTGTCTTTGAGGAACCTGAGAAGGGCTACTTTGGATCACATTGAGGCCTATGCTGATAAAGGAAATATCATCAGTTAAAAACGAGAAAGAAGCTTTCTGAGAAATTTCTTTGTGATCTGTGTATTCGTCTCACAGAATTATAACTTAGACCTCAGGAAGCAGTTTGCTAACACTCTTTTCATAGAATCTGCAAAGTGATACTTGGCAGCCAATTGGGGCTCATGGCCAAAAAGGAATAATCCTCACATACTAACTAGAGAGAATCTTTCAGAGAGATTGCTTTCTGATATGTGGCTTCATTACACAGACATCTACCCTTCCATACTGGGCAGAGTTTGCTAACACTGTTGTCGTGGTTTCTGCAAAGTGATATTTGGGAGCTCATTGAGGGCTATGGTGAAAAATGATAAATCCTCAGACAGAAACTGGAAAGAAGCATTCTGAGAAACTGTATTGCTATGTGTTAGTGCAACTCACGGAGATACACTGATCTCTTCATTTATCAGTTTGCTAACACAGTTTTCTTGAAATCAGCAATGGCATTCTTCTTAGCGCAGTGAAGCTTACGGTGACAAAGGAAGTATGCTCCGATGAAAACTAGAAAGAAACTCTCTTAGAAACTTCTTGGTGATGTGTGAATTCATCTCACAGAGTTACACTCATGTTTCTTGGATCAGGCCATTAACATTTTCTTTGAGGAACCTGAGAAGAGATATTTTGGATCGCATTGAGGCCTACGCCGATAAAGGAAATATCATTTAAAAACGAGAAATAAGTTTTGTGAGAAACTTCTTTGTGATCTGTAAATTCCTATCACAGAGTTACAAATTAGTCCTCAGGAAGCAGATTGCTAACACTCTTTTCGTAGAATCTGGAAAGTGATATTTGGGAGCCAATTGGGGCCCGTGGTGAAAAAGGAAATATCCTCATATAATAAGAAGAGAGAAGCTTTCTGAGAGATTGCTTTCTGATATGTGACTTCATCACACAGAGTTCCACCTTTCCTTCTTGGCAGAGTTTGCTAACACTGTTGTCGTGGATTCTTCAAGGTGATATTTGGGAGCTCATTGAGGGCTATGGTGAAAAAGGATATATCCTCAGACAGAAACTGGAAAGAAGCATTCTGAGAAACTGCATTGCTATGTGTGAGTGCAACTCACAGAGTTACACTTTTCTCTTCAGTTATCAGTTTGCTAAGAAAGTTTTCTTGGAATCTGCAATGGGATTCTTCTTAGCGAAATGAAGCTGACGGTAACAAAGGAAGTATCCTCTGATGAAAACTAGAAAGAAGCTTTCTTAAAAACTTCTTGATGATGTGTGAATTCATCTCACAGAGTTACACTTAGGTTTCATGGAGCAGACCATTAACACTATCTTTGAGGAACGTGAGAAGTGCTACATCGGATCGCATTGAGGCCTACGCTGATAAAGGAAATATCATCAGTTAAAAACGAGAAAGAAGCTTTCTGAGAAACTTCTTTGTGATCTGTCAATTCATCTCACAGAATTACAACCTATTCCTCAAGAAGCAGTTTGCTAACACTCTTTTCGTGGAATCTGCAAAGTGATATTTGGGAGCCAATTCGGGCCCATTGTGAAAAAGGAAGTATCCTCAGATAGCAACTAGAGAATAGCTTTCTGAGAGATTGCTTTCTGATGTGTGACTTCATCACACAGAGTTCCACACTTCCCTTCTTGGAACAGTTTGCTAACACTGTTGTCGTGGATTCTGCAAAGTGATATTTGTGAGCTCATTGAAAGCTATGATGAAAAAGGAAATATCCTCAGACACAAACTGGAAAGAAGCATTCTGAGAAACTCCATTGCTATTTGTGAGTGCAACTCACAGAGTTACATGTTTATCTTCACTTATCAGTTTGCTAACAGAGTTTTCTAGGAATCAGCAATGGGATTACTTTTAGCGCAGTGAGGCTTACGGTGACAAAGGAACTATTCTCAGAAGAAAACTAGAAAGAAGATTTCTTAGAAACTTCTTGGTGATGTGTGAATTCATCTCACAGAGTTACACTTATGTTTCATGGAGCAGACCATTAATACTGTTTTGAGGAACCTGATAAGTGTTACTTTGGATCGCATTGAGGCCTATGCTGATAAAGGAAATAGCATCAGTTAAAAACGAGAAAGAATCTTTCTGAGAAACTTCTTTGTGACCTGTGAATTCGTCTCACAGAGTTACAAATTAGTCCTCAGGAAGCAGTTTGCTAACTCTCTTTTCGTAGAATCTGCAAAGTGATATTTGGGAGCCAATTGGGGCCCATGGTGAAAAAGGAAATATACTCACATAATAATTAGAGACAAGCTTTTGGAGAGATTGCTTTCAAATATATGACTTCATCCACAGAGTTCCACCCTTCCTTCTTGGCAGAGTTTGCTAACACTGTTGTCGTGGATTCTTCCAAGTGATATTTGGGAGCTCATTGAGGGCTTTGGTGAAAAAGGATATATCCTCGGACAGAAACTGGAAAGAAGCATTCTGAGAAAATGCATTGCTATGTGTGAGTGCAACTCACAGAATTACATGTTTCTCTTCAGTTATCAGCTTGCTAAGACAGTTTTCTTGAAATCTGCAATGGGATTATTCTTAGCGCAATGAAGCTTACGGTGACAAAGGAAGTATCCTCATATGAAAACTAGAAAGAAGCTTTCATAGAAACTTCTTGGTGATGTGTAAATTCATCTCACAGATTTACACTTATGTTTCATGAAGCAGGCCATTTACACTGTCTTTGAGGATCCCTAGAAGAGCTATTTTAGATCACATTGAGGCCTATGCTGATAAAGGAAAGATCATCAATTAAAAACGAGAAAGAAGCTTTCTGAGAAACTTGTTTGTGATCTCTGATTTCGTCTCACAAAGTTACAACTTAGTCCTCAGGAATGAGTTTGCTAACACTCTTTTAGTAGAATCTGCAAAGTGAAATTTGAGAGAAAATTGGGGCCATGGTGAAAAAGGAAATATTCTTACATAATGACTAGAGAGAAGCTTTATGAGAGATGGCTTTCTGATATGTTACTTCATCACACAGAGTTCCACCCTTCCCTTCATGGCAGAGATTGCTAAAACTGTTGTCGTGGATTCTACGAAGTGATATTTGGGAGCTCGTTGAGGGCTTTGGTGAAAAAGGAAATATCCTCAGACAGAAATTGGAAAGAAGCATTCTGAGCAACTGCATTGCTATGTGTGAGTGAAACTCACAGTGTTACATTTTTCCCTTCAGTTATCAGTTTGCTAAGAAAGATGTCTTGAAAGCTACAATGGGATTATTCTTAGCGCAATGAAGCTTACGGTGACAAAGGAAGTATCCTCAGATGAAAACTAGAAAGAAGCTTTCTTAGAAACTTCTAGGTGATGTGTGAATTCATCTCACAGATGTGCACTTACGTTTCATGGAGCAGGCCATTAACACCGTCTTTGAGGACCCTGAGAAGGGCTATTTTGGATCTCATTGAGGCCTATGCTGATAAAGGAAATATCATCAGTTAAAAACGAGAAAGAAGCTTTCGGAGAACCTTCTTTGTGATCTGTGAATTCGTCTGACAGAGTTACAACTTATTCCTCAGGAAGCAGTTTGCTAACTCTCTTTTTGTAGAATCTGCAAAGTGATATTTGGGAGCCAATTGGGGCCCATGGTGAAAAAGGAAATATCCTCACATAATAACTAGACAGAAGCTTTCGGAGAGATTGCTTTCTGATATGTGACTTCATCACACAGAGTTCCACCCTTCTGAGAAACTGCATTGCGATATGTGAATGCAACTCACAGAGTTACACTTTTCTTTTCAGTTATCAGTTTGCTAACACAGTTTTCTTGAAATCTGCAATGGGATTATTCTTAGCGCAATGAAGGTTACGGTGACAAAGGAAGTATCCTCAAAAGAAAACTAGAAAGAAGCTTTCATAGAAACTTCTTGGTGTTGTGTAAATTCATCTCACAGAGTTACACTTATGTTTCATGAGGCAGGCCGTTAACACTGTCTTTGAGGAACCCTAGAAGAGCTATTTTGGATCACATTGAGGCCTACGCTGATAAAGGAAAGATCATCAAATAAAAATGAAAAAGAAGCTTTCTGAGAAACTTGTTTGTGATCTCTGATTTCGTCTCACAGTGTTACAACTTAGTCCTCAGGAATGAGTTTGCTAATACTCTTTTCGTAGAATCTGCAAAGTGGTATTTGGGAGAAAATTGGGGCCATGGTGAAAAAGGAAACATCCTCACATAATAACTAGAGAGAAGCTTTCGGAGACATTGCTTTCTGATATGTGACCTCATCACACAGAGTTCCACCCTTCCCTTCTTGGCAGAGTTTGCTAACACTGTTGTCGTGGATTCTACAAAGAGATATTTGGGAGCTCGTTGAGGGCTATGGTGAAAAAGGAAATATACCCAGACAGAAATTGGAAAGAAGCATTCTGAGCAACTGCACTGCTATGTGTGAGTGCAACTCAGAGAGTTATATTTTCATTTTCAGTTATCAGTTTGCTAAGACAGATTTCTTGAAAGCTGCAATGGGATTACTCATAGCGCAATGAAGCTTATGGTGACAAAGGAAGTATCCTCAGATGAAAACTAGAAAGAAGCCTTCTTAGAAACTTCTAGGTGATGTGTGAATTCATCTCACAGAGTTACATTAAATTTCATGGAGCAGACCATTAACACTGTATTTGAAGAACCTAAGGAAGGTTACTTTGGATCGCATTGAGTCCTACGCTGATAAGGGAAATATCATCAGTTCAAAACGAGAGAGAAGCTTTCTGAGAAATTTCTTTGTGATTCGGGAATCCATAAGACAGGGTTACAACTTATTCCTCAAGAAGCAGTTTGCTAACACTCTTTTCGTGGAATCTGCAAAGTGATATTTGGAGCCAATTCGGGCTCATTGTGAAAAAGCAAGTATCCTCAGATAACAACTAAAGAATAGCTTTGTGAGAGATTGCTTTATGATGTGTGACTTCATCACACAGAGTTCCACACTTCCCTTCCTGGCAGAGTTTGCTAACACTGTTGTCGTGGATTCTACAAAGTGATATTTGGGAGCTCGTTGAGGGCTGTGGTGAAAAAGGACATATCCTCAGACAGATACTGGAAAGAAGCCTTCTGAGAAACTGCCTTGTGATGTGTGAATGCAACTCACAGAATTACATGTTTCTCTTCAGTCTACAGTTTGCTAACACAGTTTTTTGGAAATCTACAATGGGATATTTCTTAGCGCAATGAAGCTAATGGTGACAAAGGAAATATCCTCAGATGAAAACTAGAAAGAAGCTTCCTTAGAAACTTCTTCTTGATGTGTGAATTCATCTCAGAGTTACACACATATTTCATGGAGCAGGCCATTAACACTGTCTTTGAAGGACCTAAGAAATATTACTTTTGATCGCATTGAGGCCTACGCTGATGAAGGAAATATCATCAGTTCAAAACGAGAGAGAAACTTTCTGAGAAATTTCTTTGTGATCTGAGAATTCATTTCACAGAGTTACAACTAATTCCTCAGGAAGCAGTTTGCTAACATTCTTTTCGTGGAATCTGCAAAGTGATACTGGGGAGCCAATTCGCCCCATTGTGAAAAAGCAAGTCTCCTCAGAGAACAACCAGAGAATAGCTTTCTGAGAGATTGCTACCTGATGTGTGACTTCATCACACAGAGTTCCACCCTTCCCTTCTTGGGACAGTTTGCTAACACTGTTGCCGAGGATTCTGAAATGTGATATTTGGGAGCTCATTGTGGGCTATGGTGAGAAAGGATATATCTTCAGACAGAAATTGGAAAGAAGCCTTCTTAGAAACTGCATTGTGATGTGCGAATGCAAGTCACAGGGTTACATGTTTCTCTTCAGTCATCAGTTTGCTAACACAATTTTCTGGAAATCTGCAATGGGATATTTCTCAGCGCAATGAAGCTAATGGTGACAAAGGAAATTTCCTCAGATGAAAACTAGAAAGAAGCTTCCTGAGAAACTTCTTCTTGATGTGTGAATTCATATCACAGAGTAACACTTATATTTCTAGGAGCAGCACATTAACACTGTCTTTGAAGAACCTAAGAAAGGTTACTTTGGATCGCATTGAGGCCTACGCTGATAAAGGAAATAACATCAGTTAAAAAAGAGAGAGAAGCTTTCTGAGAAATGTCTTTGTGATCTGTGAATTCATCTCACAGAGTTACAACTTATTCCTCAGGAAGCCGTTTGCTAACACTCTTTTCTTGGAGTCTGCAAAGTGATATTTGGAGCCAATTCGGGCCCATAGTGAAAAAGCAAGTATGCTCACGTAACAACTAGAGAATTGCTTGGCTAGAGATTGCTTTCTGATGTGTGACTTCATCACACAGAGTTCCACCCTTCCCTTCTTGGAACAGTTTGCTGACACTGTTGTCGTGGATTCTGCTTTGTGACATTTGGGAGCTCATTGTGGGCTATGGTGAAAAACGTTATATCCTCAGACAGAAACTGGAAGGAAGCCTTCTGAGAAACTGCATTGCGATGTGTGAATGCAACTCACAGAGTTACACATTTCTCTTCAGTCAACAGTTTGCTAACACAGTTTTCTGGAAATCTGCAATGGGATATTTCCTATGAAGCTAATGGTGACAAAGGAAATATCCTCAGATGAAAACTAGAAAGAAGCTTCCTGAGAAACTTCTCCTTGATGGGTGAATTCATCTCATGGAGATACACTTATATTTCTTGTAGCAGGCCATTAACAGTGTCTTTGAAGAACCTAAGAAAGGTTACTTTGATCGCATTCCCTTCCTGGCAGAGTTTGCTAACACTGTTGTCGTGGATTCTACAAAGTGATACTTGGGAGCTCATTGAGGGCTATGGTGAAAAAGGATATATCCTAAGACAGAAAGTGGCAAGAAGCATTCTGAGAAACTGCATTGCTATGTGTGAGTGCAACTCACAGAGTTACACGTTTCTCTTCAGCTATCAGTTTGCTAAGACAGTTTCCTTGGAATCTGCGATGGGATTCTTCTTAGCGCAATGAAGCTTACGGGACAAAGCAAGTGTCCTCAGAGGAACACTGGAAAGAAGCTTTCTTAGAAACTTGTCTGTGATGTGTGAATTCATCTCACAGAGTTACACTTATGTTTCATGGAGCAGGCCGCTAACACTGTCTTTGGGGAAACGGAGAAGTTCTACTTTGGAAGGCTTTGAGGCCTACGCTGATAAAGGAAATAACATCAGTTAAAAAAGAGAGAGAAGCTTTCTGAGAAATTTCTTTCTGATCTGTGAATTCATCTCACAGAGTTGCAAATTTTTCCTCAGGAAGCAGTTTGCTAACACCTTTTTAGTGGAATCTGCAAAGTGATATTTGGGAGCCAATTTGGGCCCATTGTGAAGAAGCAAGTATCCTCAGATAACAATTTGAGAATAGTATTCAGAGAGATTGCTTTCTGATGCGTGACTTCCTCACACAGAGTTCCACCCTTCCCTTCTTGGAACAGTTTGCTAACACTGTTGTCGTGGATTCTGCAATGTGATATTTGGGAGCTCATTGAGGGCTACGGTGAAAAAGGATATATCCTCAGATAGAAACTGGAAAGAAGCCTTCTGAGAACGTGCATTGTGATGTGTGAATGCAACTCACAGAGTTACATGTTTCTTTTTTTTTTTTTTTTTTAAAAACTACACATTTTTTTTTTTTTTTTTTTTTTTTTTTTTTTTTTTTTTTGTTGGTGTTTCTCTTCTGTCAATAGTTTGCCAACACAGTTTTCTGGAAATCTGCAATGGGATATATTTCAGCGCAATTATGGTAATGGTGACAAAGGAAATATCCACAGATGAAAACTAGAAGGAAGCTCCCTTAGAAACTTCTTCTTGATGTGTGAATTCATCTCACAGAGTTACATTTATATTTCATGGAGCAGGCCATTAACACTATCGTTGAAGAACCTAAGAAAGTTTAACTTGCTCACTTTGAGGCCTACGCTGATAAAGGAAATATGATCAGTTAAAAACGACAGAGAAGCTTTCTGAGAAATTTCTTCGTGATATGTGAATTCATCTCAGAGAGTTACAACTTGTTCCTCAGGAAGCAGTTTGCTAACACTCTTTTCGTGGAATTTGTAAAGTGATATTTGGAAGCCAGTTCGGGCCCACTGTGAAAAAGGAAGTTTCCTCACGTAACAACTAGAGAATTGCTTGGCTAGAGATTGCTTTCTGATGTGTGACTTCATCACACAGAGTTCCACCCTTCCCTTCTTGGAACAGTTTGCTAACACTGTTGTCGTGGATTCTGCATTGTGACATTTGGGAGCTCATTGTGGGCTATGGTGAAAAACGTTATATCCTCAGACAGAAACTGGAAGGAAGCCTTCTGAGAAACTGCATTGGGATGTGTGAATGCAACTCAGAGTTACACGTTCCTCTTCAGTCATTAATATGCTAACACAGTTTTCTGGAAATCTCTAATGGAATATTTCTCAGCGCAATGAAGCTGATGGTGACAAACGAAATCTCCTCAGATGAAAACTAGAAAGAAGCTTCTTAGAAACTTCTTGTTGATGTGTGAATTCATCTCACAGAGTTACACTTATATTTCATTGAGCAGGCCATTAACACTGTCTTTGAAGAAACTAAGAAAGGTTACTTTGGATCGCATGGAGGCCTGCGCTGGTAAAGGAAATATCATCAGTTAAAAACGAGAAAGAAGCTTTCTGAGAAAGTTCTTTGTGATCTCCAAATTCATCTCACAGAGTTAAAACTTATTCCTCAGGAAGCAGTTTGCTAACACTCTTTCGTGGAATCTGTAAAGAGATATTTGGGAGCCAATTCGGGACCACTGTGAAAAAGGAAGTATCCTCACATAACAACTAGACAATAGCTTTTTGAGAGATTGCTTTCTGATGTGTGACTACATCACACAGAGTTCCACCCTTCCCTTCTTGGAACAGTTCGCTAACACTGTTGCCGTGGATTCTGCAATGTGATATTTGGGAGCTCATTGAGGGCTATGGTGAGAAAGGATATATCCTCAGACAGAAACTGGAAAGAAGCCTTCTGAGAAACTGCATTGCGATGTGTGAATGCAACTCACAGAGTTACACGTTTCTCTTCAGTCATCAGTTTGCTAACTCAGTTTTCTGGAAATCTGCAATGGGATATTTCTCAGCGCAATGAAGCTTACGGTGACAAAGGAAATCTCCTCAGACGAAAACTAGAAAGAAGCTTCTTTAGAAACTACTTGTTGATGTGTGAATTCATTTCACAGAGTTACACTTATATTTCATGGAGCAGGCCATTAACACTGTCTTTGAGGAACCTAGAAAGATTACTTTGGATCGCATGGAGGCCTGCACAGAAAAAGGAAATATCATCAGTTAAAAACGAGAGAGAAGCTTTCTGTGAAATTTCTTTGTGATCTGTGAATTCATCTCACAGAGTTACAACTTATTCCTCAGGAAGCAGTTTGCTAACACTCTTTTCGTGGAATCTGTAATGTGATATTTGGGAGCCAATTCGGGCGCAATGTGAAAAAGGAAGTATCCTCACATAACAACTAGAGAATAGCTTTCTGAGACATTGCTTTCTGATGTGTGCCTTCATCACACATAGTTCCACCATTCCCTTCTTAGAACAGTTTGCTAACACTGTTGCCTTGGATTCTGCAATGTGATACTTGGGAGCTCATTGAGGGCTGTGGTAAGAAAGGATATATACTCAGACAGAAACTGGAAAGAAGCCTTCTGAGAAACTGCATTGCGATGTGTGAATGCAACTCACAGAGTTACACGTTTCTCTTCAGTCATCAGTTTGCTAACACAGTTTTCTGGAAATCTGCAATGGGATATTTCTCGGCACAATGAACTTATGGTGACAAAGGAAATCTCCCCAGATGAAAACAAGAAAGAAGCTTACTAAAAACTTCTTGTTGATGTGTGAATTCAAGTCACAGAGTTACACTCATATTTCAGGGAGCAGGCCATTAACACTTTCTTTGAAGAAACTAAGACAGGTTACTTTGATTCGCATGGAGGCCTGTGCTGGTAAAGGAAATAGCATCAGTTAAAAACGAGAGAGAAGCTTTCTGAGAAATTTCTTTGTGATCTGTGAATTCCTCTCACAGAGACACAACTTACTCCTCAGGAAACAGTTTGCTAACACTCTTTTCGTGGAATCTCTAAAGTGATATTTGGGAGCCAATTCGGGCCCACTGTGAAAAAGGAAGTATCCTCACATAACAACTAGAGAATAGCTTTCTGAGAGATTGCTTTCTGATGTGTGACTTCTTAACACAGAGTTCCACCCTTCCCTTCCTGGAACAGTTTGCTAACACTGTTGCCGTGGATTTTGCAATGTGATATTTAGGAGCTCATTGAGGGCTATGGTGAGAAAGGATATATCCTCAGACAGAAACTGGAAAGAAGCCTTCGAGAACTGCATTGCGATGTGTGAATGCAACTCCAGAGTTACACGTTTCTCTTCAGTCATCAGTTTGCTAACACAGTTTTCTGGAAATCTGCAATGGGATATTTCTCAGTGCAATGAAGATTATGGTGACAAAGGAAATATCCTCAGATGAAAACTAGAAGGAAGTCACCTTAGAAACTTCTTGTTGATGTGTGAATTCATCTCACAGAGTTACACATATATTTCATGGAGCAGGCCAATAACACTGTCTTTGAAGAAATTAAGAAAGGTTACTTTGGATCGCATGGAGGCCTGCGCTGATAAAGGAAATATCATCAGTTAAAAACCAGAAGGAAGCTTTCTGAGAAATTTCTTTGTGATCTGTGAATTCATATCACAGAGTTACAACTTATTCCTCAGGAAGCAGTTTGCTATCACTCTTTTCATTGAATCTGCAAAGTGATATTTGGGAGCCAATTCGGGCCCATTGTGAAAAAGCAAGTCTACTCAGAGAACAACCAGAGAATACCTTTCTGAGAGATTGCTTTCTGATGTGTGACTTCATCACAGAGAGTTCCACACTTCCCTTCTTTGATCTGTTTGATAACATTGTTGTCGTGTATTCTGCAATGTGCTACTTGGGAGATCACTGAGGGCTATGATGAAAAAGGATATATCCTCAGACAGAAACTGCAAAGATGCCTTCTCAGAAACTGCATTGCGATGTGTGATTGCAACTCACAGAGTTATATATTTCTCTTCAGTCAACGGTTTGCTTACACAGTTTTCTGCAAATCTGCAATGGGATATTTCTTAGTGCAATGAAGCTAATGGTGACAAAGGAAATACCCTGATATGAAAACTAGAAAAAAGCTTCCCTAGAAACTTCTGGTCGATGTGTGGGAGCATCTCACAGAGTTACACTTATGTTTCATGGAGCAGGCCATTAACACTGTCTTTGGGGAAACTGAGAAGTTCTACTTTGGAAGGCTTCGAGGCCTATGCTGATAAAGGAAATATCATCAGTTAAAAACGCGAAAGAAGCTTTCTGAGAAACTTCTTTGTGGTCTGTGAATTCGTCTCACAGAGTTACATCTTGGTCCTCAGGAAGCAGTTTGCTAACACTCTTTTCCAAGAATCTGCAAGGTGATATTTGGGAGCCCATTGGGGCCCATGGTGAAAAAGGAAATATCATCACATAATAACTAGAGGGAAGCTTTCTGAGAGATTCCTTTCTGATATGAGACTTCATCACACAGAGTTCCACACATTGCTTCTTGGCAGAGTTTGCTAAGACTGTTGCTTTGTATTCTGCAAAGTGATATATGGGAGCTCATTGAGGGCTATGATGAAAAAGGATATATCCAAAGACAGAAAGTGGCAAGAAGCATTCTGGGAAACTGCATTGCTATGAGTGAGTGCAACTCACAGGGTTACACGTTTCTCTTTAGCTTTCAGTTTGCTAAGACAGTTTGCTAAGACAGCTATCAGTTTGCTAAGACAGTTTCTCAGAAAGCTTCTTTCCCGTTTTTAACTGATGATATTTCCTTCATCAGCGTAGGCCTCAAAGCCTTCCAAAGTAGAACTTCTCAGTTTCCCCAAAGACAGTGTTAGTGGCCTGCTCCATGAAACATAAGTGTAACTCTGTGAGATGAACTCACACATCACAGAGAAGTTTCTAAGAAAGCTTCTTTCCAGGTTTCCTCTGAGGACACTTGCTTTGTCACCGTAAGGTTCATTGCGCTAAGAAGAATCAAATGGCAGATTCCAAGCAAAGTGTCTTAGCAAACTGATAGCTGAAGAGAAACGTGTAACTCTGTGAGTTGCACTCAGACATAGCAATGCAGTTTCTCAGAATGCTTCTTGCCACTTTCTGTCTGAGGATATATCCTTTTTCCCCATAGCCCTCAATAAGCTTCCAAATATCACTTTGCAGAATACAAAGCAACAGTCTTAGCAAACTCTGCCAAGAAGCAATGTGTGGAACTCTGGGTGATGAAGTCTCATATCAGAAAGGAATCTCTCAGAAAGCTTCCCTCTAGTTATTATGTGATGATATTTCCTTTTTCACCATGGGCCACAATGGGCTCCTAAATATCACCTTGCAGATTCTTGGAAAAGAGTGTTAGCAAACTGCTTCCTGAGGACAAAGATGTAACTCTGTTAGACGAATTCACAGACCACAAAGAAATTTC
>NC_045445.1:90619660-90624934 GCF_002776525.5 Piliocolobus tephrosceles
CTCCCAAATATCACCTTGCAGATTCTTGGAAAAGAGTGTTAGCAAACAGCTTCCTGAGGACAAAGATGTAACTCTGTGAGACGAATTCACAGACCACAAAGAAGTTTCTCAGAAAGCTTCTTTCCCGTTTTGAACTGATGATATTTCCTTTATCAGCGTAGGCCTCAAAGCCTTCCAAAGTTGAACTTCTCAGTTTCCCCAAAGACAGTGTTAGTGGCCTGCTCCATGAAACATAAGTGTAACTCTGTGAGATGAATTCAAACATCACAGAGAAGTTTCTAAGAAAGCTTCTTTCTAGTTTTCCTCTGAGGACACTTGCTTTGTCACCGTAAGCTTCATTACGCTAAGAAGAATCCCATGGCAGATTCCTAGCAAACTGTCTTAGCAAACTGATAGCTGAAGAGAAACGTGTAACTCTGTGATTTGCACTCACACATAGCAATGCAGTTTCTCAGAATGCTTCTTGCCACTTTCTGTCTGAGGATATATCCTTTTTCACCACAGTCCTCAATGAGCTCCCAAATACCACTTTGCAGAATACAAAGCAACAGTCTTAGCAAACTCTGCCAAGAAGCGATGTGTGGAACTCTGTGGGATGAAGTCTCATATCAGGAAGGAATCTCTAAGAAAGCTTCCCTCTAGTTATTATGTGTTGATATTTTCTTTTTCACCATGGGCCCCAATTGGCTCCCAAATATCACCTTCCAGATTCGTGGAAAAGAGTGTTAGCAAACTGCTTCCTGAGGACAAAGATGTAACTCTGTGAGACGAATTCACAGACCACAAAGAAGTTTCTCAGAAGCTTCTTTCCCGTTTTTAACTGATGATATTTCCTTTATCAGCGTAGGCCTCAAAGCCTTCCAAAGTAGAACTTCTCAGTTTCCCCAAAGACCGTGTCAGTGGCCTGCTCCATGAAACATAAGTGTAACTCTGTGAGATCAATTCACACATCACAGAGAAGTTTCTAAGAAATCTTCTTTCCAGTTTTCCTCTGAGGATACTTGCTTTGTCACCGTAAGCTTCATTGCGCTAAAAAGAATCACATGACAGATTACAAGGAAACTGTCTTAGCAAACTGATAGCTGAAGAGAAACGTGTAACTCTGTGAGTTGCACTTACACATAGCAATGCAGTTTCTCAGAATGCTTCTTGCCACTTTCTGTCTGAGGATATATCCTTTTTCACCATAGCCCTCAATGAGCTCCCAAATATCACTTTGCAGAATACAAAGCAATAGTCTTAGCAAACGCTGCCAAGAAGCAATGTGTGGAACTCTGGGTGATGAAGTCTCATATCAGAAAGGAATCTCTCAGAAAGCTTCCCTCTAGTTATTATGTGATGATATTTCCTTTTTCATCATGGGCCCCAATTGGCTCCCAAATATCACCTTGCAGATTCTAGGAAAAGAGTGTTACCAAACTGTTTCGTGAGGGCAAAGATGTAACTCTTTGAGACGAATTCCCAGACCACAAAGAAGTTTCTCTGAAAGCTTATTTCCCATTTTTAACTGATGATATTTCCTTTATCCGCGTATGCCTCAAAGCCTTCCTAAGTAGAACATCTCAGTTTCCCCAAAGAAAGTGTTAGTGGCCTGCTCCAGGAAAAGTAAGTGCATCTCTGTGAGATGAATTCACACAACACCCAGAAGTTTCTCAGAAACCTTCCTTCCAGTTTTCCTCTGAGGACACTTGTGTTGTCACCGTAAGCTTCATTGCGCTAAGAAGAATCCAATGGCAGATTCCAAGCAAACTGTCTCAGCAAACTGATAGTTTTAGAGAAACGTGTAACTCTGTGAGTTGCACTCACACATAGCAATGCAGTTTCTCAGAATGCTTCTTGCCACTTTCTGTCTGAGGGTATATCCTTTTTCACCATAGCCCTCAATAAGCTCCCAAATATCACTTCGCAGAATACAAAGCAACAGTCTTAGCAAACTCTGCCAAGAAGCAGTGTGTGGAAATCTGTGTGATGAAGTCTCATATCAGAAAGGAATCTCTCAGAAAGCTTCCCTCTAGTTATTATGTGATGATATTTCCTTTTTCACCATGGGCCCCAATTGGCTCCCAAATATCACCTTGCAGATTCCAGGAAAAGAGTGTTAGCACTCTTTTTGTGATCTATGAAATCATCTAACAGAGTTACAATGTATTCCTCAGGAAGCCGTTTGCTACGTCTCTTCTCCTGGAATCTGTCAAGTGATATTTGGGTGCCTATTCGGGCCCATTGTGAAAAAGCAAGTCTCCTCAGAGAACAACTAGAGAACAGCTTTCTGAGAAATTGCTCTCTGATATGTAACTTCATCACACAGAGTTCCACCCTTCCCTTCTTGGAACAGTTTGCTAACACTTTGGTCGTGGATTCTGCAGTGTGATATTTGGGAGCTCATTGAGGGCTAAGGTACAAATGGATATATCCTCAGACAGAAACTGCAAAGAAGCCTTCTGAGAAACTGTATTGCGATATGTGAATGCAACTCACAGAGTTACACATTTCTCTTCATTCAACAGTTTACTAACAGAGTTTTCTGGAAATCTGCATGTGATATTTCTTAGCGCAATGAAGCTAATGGTGACCAAGGAAATATCCTCATGTGAAAACTAGAAAGAAGCTTCTTTAGAAACTTCTGGTTGATGTGTGAATTCATCTCACAGAGTTACATTTATGTTTCATGGCGCATGCCATTAATACTGTCTTTGAAGAAACTAAGAAAGGTTATTTTGGATCGCTTTGAGGCCTAGGCTGATAAAGGAAATATCTTCAGTTAAAAACGAGAGTGAATCTCTCTGAGAAATAACTTCGTCATCTGTGAATTCATCTCACAGAGTTACAGCTTATTCCTCAGGAAGCAGTTTGCTAACACTCTTCTCCTGGAATCTCGCAAGGGATATTTGAGATCCTATTCGGGCCCATGGTGAAAAAGCAAGTCTCCTGAGACAACAACTAGAGAACACCTTTCTGAAAGATTGCTCTCTGATATATGACTTCATCACACAGAGTTCCACCCTTCCCTTCTTGGAACAGTTTATTAACACTTTTGTCGTGGATTCTGCAATGTGATATTTGGGAGCTCAGTGAGGGCAATGGAGAAAAAGGATATATCCTCAGACAGAGACTGCAAAGAAGCCTTCTGAGAAACTGCATTGCGATATGTGAATGCAACTCATAGAGTTACACATTTCTCTTCAGTCAACAGATTGCTAACACAGTTTTCTGGAAATCTGCAAAGGGATATTTCTTAGCGCAATGAAGCTAACGGTGACAAAGGAAATATCCTCATATGAATACTAGAAAGAAGCTTCCTTAGAAACTTCTGGTTGATGTGTGAATTCATCTCACAGAGTTACACTTATGTATCATGGCGCAGGCCATGAACACTGTCTTTGAAGAAACTCAGAAAGGTTAGTTTGGATGGCTTTGAGACCTATGATGACAAAGGAAATATCTTCAGTTAAAAACGAGCGAGAAGCTTTCTGAGAAATAATTTTGTGATCTCTGAATTCCTCTCACAGAGTTACAACGTATTCCTCAGGAAGCAGTTTGCTAACACTCTTCTCCTGGAATCTGCCAAGTGATATTTCGGAGCCTATTCGGGCCCATTGTGAAAAAGCAAGTCTCCTGAGAAACAACTAGAGAACACCTTTCTGAGAGATTGCTCTCTGATATATGACTTCAACACACAGAGTTCCACCCTTCCCTTCTAGGAACAGTTTGCTAACACTTTGGTCGTGGATTCTGCAATGTGATATTTGGGAGCTCATTGAGGGCTATGGAGAAAAAGGATATATCCTCAGACAGAAACTGCAAAGAAGCCTTCTGAGAAACTGCATTGCTATATGTGAATGCAACTCACAGAGTTACACATTTCTCTTCAGTCAACAGTTTGCTAACACAGTTTTCTGGAAATCTGCAATGGGATATTTCGTAGTGCAATGAAGCTAATGGTGACAAAGGAAATATCCTCATATGAAAACTAGAAAGAAGCTTCCTTAGAGACTTCTGGCTGATGTGTGAATTCATCTCACAGAGTTACACTTATGTTTCATGGAGCAGGCCATTAACACTGTCTTTGAAGAAACTAAGAAAGGTTAGTTTGGATGGCTTTGAGGCCTAGGCAGATAAAGGAAATATCTTCAGTTAAAAACGAGAGAGAAGCTTTCTGAGAAATAACTTTGTGGTCTGTGAATTCATCTCACAGAGTTACAACGTATTCCTCAGGAAGCAGTTTTAACACTTTCTCCGGGAATCTGTCAGGTGATATTTGGGAGCCTATTAGGGCCCATTGTGAAAAAGCAAGTCTCCTCAGAGAACAACTAGAGAACAGCTTTCTGAGAGATTGCTCTCTGATATGTGACTTCACCACACAGTGTTCCACTCTTCCCTTCTTGGAACAGTTTGCTAACACTTTGGTCGTGGATTCTACAATGTGATATTTGGGAGCTCAATGATGGCTATGGAAAAAAAGGTTATATACTCAGACAGAAACTGCAAAGAAGCCTTCTGAGAAACTGCATTGCGATATGTGAATGCAAGTCACAGAGTTACACATTTCTCTTCAGTCAACCGTGTGCTGACAGAGTTTTCTTGAAATCTGCAATGGGATATTTCGTAGCGCAATGAAGCTAACGGTGAGAAAGGAAATATCCTCATATGAAAACTAGAAAGAAGCTTCTTTAGAAACTTCTGGTTGATGTGAGAATTCATCTCACATAGTTACACTTATGTATCATGGCGTAGGCCATTAACACTGTCTTTGAAGAAACTAAGAAAGGTTAGTTTGGATCGCTTTGAGGCCTAGGCTGTTAAAGGAAATATCTTCAGTTAAAAACGAGAGAGAAGCTTTCTGAGAAATAACTTTGTGATCTGAGAATTCATCTCACAGGGCTACAAATTATTCCTCAGGGTGCAGTTTGCTAACACTCTTCTACTGGAATCTGCCATGTGATATTTGGGAGCCTATTAGGGCCCATTGTGAAAAAGCAAGTCTCCTCAGAGAACAACTAGAGAACATTTTTCTGAGAGATTGCTCTCTGATATATGACTTCATCACACAGAGTTCCACTCTTCCCTTCTTGGAACACTTTGCTAACACCTTGGTCATGGATTCTGCAATGTGATATTTGGGAGCTGTTTGAGGGCTATGGAGAAAAAGGATATATACTCAGACAGAAACTGCAAAGAAGCCTTCTGAGAAACTGCATTGCGATATGTGAATGCATCTCACAGAGTGACACATTTCTCTTCAGTCAACAGTTTGCTAACACAGTTTTCTGGAAA
>NC_045445.1:90624944-90630227 GCF_002776525.5 Piliocolobus tephrosceles
GCTTTCTGATGTGTGAATTCATCACAAAGGGTTCCACCCTTCCGTTCCTGGGACAGTTTGCTAACACTGTTGTCGTGGATTCTGCAATGTGATATTTGGGAGCTCATTGAGGGCTATGGTGAAAAAGGATATCTCCTCAGACAGAAACTGGAAAGAAGCCTTCTGAGAAACTGCATTGCGACGTGTGATTGCAACTCACAGAGTACACATTTCTCTTCAGTCAACAGTTTGCTAACACAGTTTTCGGGAAATCTGCAATGGGATAATTCTTAGCTCAATGAAGCTAATGGTGACAAAGGAAATATCCTCAGATGAAAATTAGAAAGAAGCTACATTAGAAACTTCTTCTTGATGTGTGAATTCATGTCACAGAGTTACACTTATATTTCATGGAAGAGGCCATTAACACTATATTTGATGAACCCAGGAAAGTTTAGTTTGGATCAATTTGAGGCCTAAGCTCATAAAGGAAATATCATCAGTTAAACACAAGAGAGAAGCTTTCTGAGAAATTTCTTTGTGATCTATGAATTCATCTCACAGAGTTACAACTGATTCCTCAGGAAGCAGTTTGCTGACACTCTTTTCGTGGAATCTGCAAGGTGATATTTGGGAGCCAATTTGGACCCTTTGTGAAAAATTAAGTCTCCTAAGATAACAACTACAGAATAGCTTTCTGAGAGATTGCTTTCTGATGTGTGACTCCATCACACAGTTTTCCACCCTTCCCTTCTATGAACAGTTGGCTAACACTGTTATCTTGTATACTTCAATGTGATATTTGGGAGCTCATTGAGGGCTATGGTGAAAAAGGATATATCTTCAGACAGAAACTGGAAAGAAGCCTTCTGAGAAACTGCATGACGATGTGTGAATGCAACTCACAGAGTTACACGTTTCTCTTCAGTCCACAGTTTGCTAACACAGTTTTCTGGAAATCTGCAATGGGATATTTCTTAGTGCAATGAAGCTAATGGTGACAAAGGAAATTTCCTCAGATGAAAACTAGCAAGAAGCTTCCTTAAAAACTTCTTCTTGAGGTGTGAATTCATCTGACAGAGTTACACTTACATTTCATGGAGCAGGCCATTAACACTGTCTTTGAAAAACCTAAGAAATGTTACTTTGGATCGCATTGAGGCCTACACTGGTAATGGAAATATCATCAGTTTAAAACGAGAGAGAAGCTTTCTGAGAAATTTCTTTGTGATCTGTGAGAACATCTCACAGAGTTACAACTTATTCCTCAGGAAGCAGTTTGCTAACTCTTTTTTCGTGGAATCTGCAAAGTGATATTTGGGAGCTAATTCGGGCACATTGTGAAAAAGGAAGTATCCTCAGATAACAACTAGAGAATAGCTTTCTGAGAGATTGCTTTCTGATTTGTGACTTCATCACACAGAGTTACACCCTTCCCTTCTTGGAACAGTTTGCTAACACTCTTGTGGATTCTGCAAAGTGATATTTGGGAGCTCATTGAGGGCTATGGTGAAAAAGGATATCTCCTCAGACAGAAACTGGAAAGAAGCCGTCTGAGAAACTGCATTGTGATGTGTGCATGCAACTCACAGAGTTACACGTTTCTCTTCAGTCAACAGTTTCCTAACACAGTTTTCTGGATATCTGCAATGGGATATTTCTTAGCGCAATGAAGCTAATGGTGACAGAGGAAATATCCTCAGTTGAAAACTAGAAAGAAGCGTTGTTAGAGATTTCTTCTTGATGTGTGAATTAATCTCACAGAGTTACACTTATATTTCATGGAGCAGGACATTAATACTGTCTTTGAAAAACTAGGAAAGTTTACTTTTGATCGCATTGATGGGAACGCTGATAAAGCATATATCATCAGTTCAAAACGAGAGAGACGCTTCCTGAAAAATTTCTTTGTGATCTGTGAATTCATCTCACAGAGTTACAACTTATTCCTCAGGAAGCAGATTGCTAACACTCTTTTCGAGGAATCTGCAAAGTGATATTTGGGAGCCAATTCGAGCCCAATGTGAAAAAAGAAGTATCCTCAGATAACAGCTAGGGAATATCTTTCTGAGAGATTGCTTTCCGATGTGGGACTTCATCAGACAGAGTTCCACGCTTCCCTTCTTGCAATAGTTTGCTGACACTGGTGTCGTGGATACTGCAATGTGATATTTGGGAGCTCATTGTGGGCTATGGTGAAAAAGGATATATCCTCAGACAGAAACTGGAAAGAAGCCTTCTGAGAAACTGCATAGTGATGTGTGAATGCAACTCACAGTGTTACACGTTTCTCTTCAGTCAACAGTTTGCTAACACAGTTTTCTAGATATCTGCAATGGGATATTTCTTAGTGCAATGAAGCTAATGGTGACAAAGGAAATATCCTCAGATGAAAACTCGAAAGAAACTTTCTTAGAAAATTCAGGTGGTTTGTGAATTCATCTCACAGAGTTACACTTATGTTTCATGGAGCAGGCCATTAACACTGTCTTTGAGGAACCTGACAAGGGCTACTTTGGATCGCATTGAGGCCTATGCTGATAAAGGATATATCATCAGTTAAAAATGAGAAAGAAGCTTTCTGAGAAACTTCTTTGTGAACTGTGAATTCGTCTCACAGAGTTACAACTTAGTCCTCAGGAATGCGTTTGCTAATACTCTTTTCGTAGAATCTGCAAAGTGATATTTGGGAGCCAATTGGGGCACAGGGTGAAAAAGGAAACATCCTCACATAATAACTAGAGAGAAGCTTTCGGAGAGATTACTTTCTGATATGTGATTTCATCACACAGAGTTCCACCCTTCCCTTCTTGGCACAGTTTACTAACACTGTTGTCGTGGATTCTGCAAAGTGATATTTGGGAGCTCATCCAGGGCTATGGTGAAAAAGGAAATATCCTCAGACAGAAACTGGAAAGAAGCATTCTGAGAAACTGCATTGCTAGTTGTGAGTGCAAGTCACACATGTACCTGTTTCCCTTCAGTTATCAGTTTGATAACAGAGTTTTCTTGAAATGAGCTATGGGATTCTTGTTAGTGCAGTGAAGCTTACCGTGACAAAGAAATTATTCTCAGATGAAAACTGGAAAGAAGCTTTCTGAGAAACTTCTTTGTGATCTGTGAATTCGTCTCACAGAGTTATAACTTAGTCCTGAGGAATGAGTTTGCTAATACGCTTTTCATAGAATCTGCAAAGTGATATTTGGGAGCCAATTTGTTCCCATGGTGAAAAAGGGAACATCCTCAAATAATAACTACAGAGAAGCTTTCGGAGAGATTGCTTTCTGATATGTGACTTCATCACAAAGAGTTCCACCCTTCCCTTTTTGGCACAGTTTGCTAACACTGTTGTCATGGATTCTGCAAAGTGATATTTGGGAGCTCATTGAGGGCTATGGTGAAAAAGGAAATATCGTCAGACAGAAACTGGAAAGAAGCATTCTGAGAAACTGCATTGCTATTTGTGAGTGCAACTCACAGAGTTACATTTTATCTTCAGTTATCAGTTTGCTAAGACAGTTTTCTTGAAATCTGCAATGGATTTCCTCTTAGTGCAGTGAGGCTTATGGTGACAAAGGAAGTATCCTCAGATGAAAACTAGAAAGAAACTTTCTTAGAAAATTCTTGATGATGTGTGAATTTTTATCACAGAGTTACACTCATGTTTCATGGAGGAGGCCATTAACACTGTCTTTGAGGAACCTGAGAAGGGGTACTTTGGATCGCATTGAGGACTAAGCTGATAAAGGAACTATCATTATTTAAAAACGAGAAAGAAGCTTTCTGAGAAACTTCTTTTTGATCTGTGAATTCGTCTCACAGAGTTACAACTTAGTGCTCAGGAAGCAGTTTGCTAACTCTTTTCGTAGAATCTGCAAAGTGATATTTTGAGCCATTTGGGGCCCATGGTGTAAAAGGAAACATCCTCACATAATAACTACAGAGAAGCTTTCAGAGAGATTGCTTTCTGATATGTGACTTCATCACACAGAGTTCCACCCTTCCCTTCTTGGCAGAGTTTGCTAACACTGTTGTCGTGGATTCTGCAATTTGATATTTGGGAACTCATTGAGGGCTATGGAGAAAATGGAAATATCCTCAGACAGAAACTGGAAAGAAGCATTCTGAGAAACTGCATTGCTATGTGTGAGTGCAACTCACAGAGTTACACTTTTCTCTTCAGTTATCAGTTTGCTAAGACAGTTGTCTTGAAATCTGCAATGGGATTATTCTTAGTGCAATGAAGCTTACGGTGACAAAGGAAGTATCCTCAGATGAAAACTAGAAGGAAGCTTTCTGAGAAACTTCTTGGTGATGTGTGAATTCATCTCACAGAGTTACACTTATGTTTCATGGAGCAGACCATTAACACTGTCTTTGAGGATCCTGAGAAGTGTTACTTTGGATCGCATTGAGGCCTATGCTGATAAAGGAAATATCGTCAGTTGAAAACGAAAAAGAAGCTTTCTGAGAAACTTCTTTGTTATCTGTGAATTCGTCTCACAGAGCTACAACTTAGTCCTCAGGAATGAGTTTGCTAACACTCTTTTCGTAGAATCTGTGAAGCAATATTTGGGAGCCAATCTGGGCCCATGGTGAAAAAGGAAATATCCTCACATAATAAGTAGAGAGAAGCTTTCGGAGAGATTGCTTTCTAATATGTGACTTAATCACACAGAGTTCCACCCTTCCCTTCTTGGCACAGTTTGCTAACACTGTTGTCATGTGTTCTGCAAAGTGATATTTGGGAGCTCATTGAGGGCTATGGTGAAAAAGGAAATATCCTCAGACAGAAACTGGAAGGAAGCATTCTGAGAAACTGCATTGCTATTTGTGATGCAACTCACAGAGTTCCATGTTTGTCTTAAGTTAACAGTTTGCTAACAGAGTTTTCGTGCAATCATCAAAGGGATTCCTCTTAGAGCAGTGAGGCTTATGGTGACAAAGGAAGTATTCTCAGATGAAAACTAGAAAGAAGCTTTCTTAGAAACTTCTTGGTGATGTAAGAATTCATCTCACAGTGTAACACTCATTTTTCATGGAGCAGACAATTAACACTGTCTTTGAGGGACCTGAGAAGTATTGCTTTGGATCGCATTGAGGCCTACGATGATAAAGGAAATATCATCAGTTAGAAACGAAAAAGAAGCTTTCTGAGAAACTCCTCTATGAACTGTGAATTCATCTCACACAGTTCTAACTTAGTACTCAGGAAGCAGTTTGCTAACTCTCTTTTCGTAGAATCTGCAAAGTGATATTTGGGAGCCAATTGGGGCCCATGGTGAAATAAAAAATATCCTCACA
>NC_045445.1:90630237-90631543 GCF_002776525.5 Piliocolobus tephrosceles
TCATAGCACAGAGTTCCACCCTTCCCTTCTTGGCAGAGTTTGCTAACACTGTTGTCGTGGATTCTCAAAGTGATATTTGAGAGCTCATCGAGTGCTATGGTGAAAAAGGATATATCCTCAGACAGAAATTGGAAAGAAGCCATCTGAGAAACTGTATTGCTATTTGTGAATGCAAATCACAGCGTTACACTTTTCTCTTCAGTTATCAGTTTGCTAAGACAGTTTTCTTGAAATCTGCAATGGGATTATTCTTAGCGCAATGAAGCTTATGGTGACAAACGAAGTATCCTCAGATGAAATCTAGAAAGCAGCTTTGTTAGACACTTTTTGGTGATGTGTGAATTCATCTCACAGAGTTACCCTTATGTTTCATGGAGCAGGCCATTAACACTGTCTTTGAGGAACCTGAGAAGGGCTACTTTGGATCATATTGAGGCCTATGCTGATAATGGAAATATCATCAGTTAAAAATGAGAAAGAAGCTTTCTGAGAATCTTCTTTGTGATCTGTGAATTCGTCTCACAGATTTACAACATAGTCCTCAGGAAGCAGTTTGCTAACACTGTTTTCGTAGAATCTGAAAAGTGATATTTGGGAGCCAATCTGGGCCCATGGTGAAAAAGGAAATATCCTCCCATAATAACTAGAGAGAAGCTTTCTGAGAGATTGCTTCTGATATGTGACTTCATCACACCGATTTCCACCCTTGCCTCCTTGATAGAGTTTGCTAACACTGTTGTCGTGGATTCTGCAAAGTGATATTTGGGAGCTCATTGAGGGCAAAGGTGAAAAAGGAAATATCCTCAGACAGAAACTGGAAAGAAGTATTCTGAGAAACTGCATTGCTATTTGTGAGTGCAGTTCACAGAGTTACATGTTTCTCTTCAGTTATCAGTTTTCTAACCGAATTTTCTTGAAATCAGCAGTGGGATTCCTCTTAGCGCAGGAGGCTTACGGTAACAAAGGAACTATTCTCAGATGAAAACTAGAAAGAAGCTTTCTTAGAAACTTCTTGGTGATGTATGAATTCTTCTCACAGAGTTACACTATGTTTCATGGAGCAGACCATTAACACTATCTTTGAGGAACCTGACAAGGGTTACTTGGGTCGCATTGAGGCCTACGCTGATAAAGGAAATATCATCAGTTAAAAAGGAGAACGAAGCTTTCTGAGAAACTTCTTTGTGATCTGTGAATTCGTCTCACAGAGTTACAACTTAGCCCTCAGGAATGAGATTGCTAACACTCTTTTCGTAGATTCTGCAAAGTGATATTTGGGAGCCAATTAGGGCCCATGGTGAAAAAG
>NC_045445.1:90631553-90689022 GCF_002776525.5 Piliocolobus tephrosceles
GAAGCTTTCTGAGAGATTGCTTTCTGATATGTGACTTCATCACACAACGTTCCACTCTTCCCTTCTTGGCACAGTTTGTTAACACTGTTGTCGTGGATTCTGCAAAGTGATATTTGGGAGCTCTTTGAGGGCAATTGTGAAAAAGGATATATCCTCAGACAGAAACTGGAAAGAAGCATTCTGAGAAACTGGATTGCTATGTGTGAGTGCAACTCACAGAGTTACACTTTTCTTTTCAGTTATCAGTTTGCTAAGACAGTCTTCTTGAAATCTGCAATGGGATTATTCTTAGCACAATGAAGCTTACGGTGACAAAGAAAGCATCCTCAGATGAAAACTAGAAAGAAGCTTTCTTAGAAACTTCTTCATGATGTGTGAATTCATCTCACAGAGTTACACTTATATTTCATGGAGGAGGCCATTAACACTATCTTTGAAGAACCCAAGAAAGTTTACTTTGATCACTTTGAGGCCTACGCTGATACTGGAAATATCATCAGTTAGAAACAAGAAAGATGCTTTCTGATAAACTCCTCTGTGAACTGTGAATTCGTCTCACAGAGTTACAACTTAGTCCTGAGAATGCAGTTTGCTAACTCTCTTTTCGTAGAATCTGCAAAGTGACATTTGGGAGCCAATTCGGGCCAATGGTGAAAAAGGAAATATCCTCATATAATAACTAGAGAGAAGCATTCTGAGAGATTGCTTTCTGATATGTGACTTCATCACACAGACTTCCACCCTTCTCTTCTTGCACAGTTTCCTAACACTGTTGTCATGGATTCTGCAAACTGATATTTTGGAGCTCATTGAGGGCAATGGTGGAGAAGGATATATCCTCAGACAGAAACTGGAAAGAAGCATTCTGAGAAACTGCATTGCTATGTGTGAGTGCAACTCACAGAGTTACACTTTTCTCTTCAGTGATCCATTTGCTAACACAGTTTCCATGAAATCTGCAATGGGATTCTTCTTAGCGCAGGTGAAGCTTACGGTGACAAAGGAAGTATCCTCAGATGAAAACTAGAAAGAAGCTTTCTTAGAAACTTCTTGGTGATGTGTGAATTCATCTCACAGAGTTACACTTATGTTTCATGGCGCAGGCCATTAACACTGTCTTTGAGGAACCTGAGAAGGGTTACTTTGGTTCGCATTGAGGCCTATGCTGATAAAGGAAATATCATCAGTTAGAAACGAGAAAGAAGCTTTCTGAGAAACACCTCTATGAACTGTGAAATCGTGTCACAGAGTTACAACTGAGTTCTCAGGAAGCAGTTTGCTAACTCTCTTTTCGTAGAATCTGCAATGTGATATTTGGGAGGTAATTGGGGCCCATGGTGAAAAAGGAAATATCCTCACATAATAACTAGAGAGAAGCTTTCTGAGAGATTCCTTTCTGATATGTGACTTCATCACACAGAGTTCCACCCTTCCCTTCTTGGCACAGTTTGCTAACACTGTTGTCGTGGATTCTGCAAAGTGATATTTGGGAGCTCATTGAGGGCTATGGTGAAAAAGAAAATATCCTCAGACAGAAACTGGAAAGATGTTTTCTGAGAAACTGCATAGCTATGTGTGAATGCAACTCACAGAGTTACACGTTTCTCTTCAGTGATCAGTTTGCTAACATAGTTTTCTTGAAATCTGCAATGGGATACTTCTTAGAGCAAGAAAGCTGATAATGACAAAGGAAGTACCCTCAGATGAAAACTAGAAGGAAGCTTTCTGAGAAACTTCTTGGTGATGTGTGAATTCGTCTCACAGATTTACACTTATGTTTCATGGAGCAGTCCATTAACACTGTCTTTGAGGATTCTGAGAAGGGATACTTTGGATCGCTTTGAGGCCTACGCAGTTAAAGGAAATATCATCAGTTAAAAACATGAAAGAAGCTTTCAGAGAAAATTCTTTGTGATCTCTGAATTCATCTCACAGTGTTACACCTTAGTCCTCAGGAAGCAGTTTGCTAACACTCTTTTCGTGGTATCTGCAAAGTGATATTTGGGGGCCCATTGAGGCCCATGGTGAAAAAGAAAATATCCTCAGATAATAACTAGAGAGAAGATTTCTGAGGGATTGCTTTCTGAAGTTTGACTTCATCACACAGAGTTGCACCCTTTCCTTCCTGGAACAGATTGGTAACACAGTTGTCTTGGATTCTGCAAAGTGATATTTGAGAGCTCTTTAGGGGCTACGGTGAAAATGGAAATATCCTCAGAAAAAACTGGAAAGAAGCCTTCTGAGAAACTGCATTGCCATTTGTGAATGCAACTCCCAGAGTTACACGTTTCTCTTCAGTGATCAATTAGCTAACACGGTTTTCTTCAAATTTGCAATGGGATAGTTCTTAGCGCATTGAAGCTGATAATGACAAATATCCTCAGATGAAAACTAGAAGGGAGCTTTCTTAGAAATTTCTTGGTGATGTGTGAATTCATCTCACAGAGTTACACTTACATTTCAAGGAGCAGTCCATTAACACTGTCTTTGAGGTTCCTGAGAAGGGCTACTTTGGATCGAATTGAGGTCTATGCAGATAAAGGAAATATCATCATTTAAAAACCTGAAAGAAGATTTCTCAGAAAAATCTTTGTGATCTGTGAATTCATCTCACAGAGTTACATCTTAGTAATTGGGAAGCAGTTTGCAAACACTCTTTTCGTGAAATCTGCAAAGTGATGTATAGGAGCCCTTTGGGGCCCATGATGAAAAAGGAAATATCCTCAGATAATAAATACAGAGAACCTTTCTAAGAGATTGCTTTCTGACGTGTGACTTCATCACACAGAGTTCCACACTTCCCTTCTTGGAACAGTTTGCTAACAGTGTTCTCGTGGATTCTGCAAGGTGATATTTGGAGCTCATTGTGTGCTATGGTGAAAAAGGAAATATCCTCAGATAAAAACTGGAAAGGATCCTTCTGAGAAACTGCATGGTGATGTGTGAATTCATCTCACAGAGTTGCACTTATGTTTCATGGAGCAGTCCATTAACACTGTCTTTGAGGATCCTGAGAAGGGCTACTTTGGATCTCATTGAGTCCTACTCAGATAAAGAAAAAATCATCAGTTAAAAACCTGAAAGAAACTTAGTGAGAAAATTCTTTGTGATCTGTGAATTTATCTCACAGAGTTCCATCTTAGTCCTCAGGAAGCAGTTTGCTAACACTCTTTTCGTGGAATCTGCAAGTTGATATTTGGGGGCCCATTGGGGACCATAGTAAAAAAGGAAATATCCTCAGATAATAACTAGAGAGAAGCTTTCTGAGAGATTTCTTTCTGAAGTGTGACTTCAACACTCAGAGTTGCACCCTTCCCTTCTTGGAGCAGATTGCTAACACAGTTGTCTTGGATTCTGCAAAGTGATATTTGAGAGCTCGTTCAGGTCTGTGGTGAAAATGGAAATATCCTCAGATAAAAACTGGAAAGAAGCCTTCTGAGAAACTGCATTGCCATGTGTGAATGCAATTCACAGAGTTACACATTTCTCTGCAGTGATCAGTGTGCTAAGACAGTTTTCCTGAAATCTGCAATGGGACACTTCTTAGCGCAATGAAGCTGATAATGACAAAGAAAATATCGTCAGACGAAATCTAGAAGGAAGCTTCACTAGAAACTGCTTGGTGATGTGTGAATTCATTGCACAGAATTACAATTATGTTTCATGGAGCAGTCCATTAACACTGTCTTTGAGGATCCTGAGAAGGGCTACTTTGGATCACATTGAGGCCTATGCAGATAAAGGAAATATCATCAGTTAAAAACCTGAAAGAAGGTTTCTGAGAAAATTCTTTGTGATCTGTGAATTCATCTCACAGAGGTACATCTTATCCCTCAGGGAGCAGTTTGCAAACACTCTTTTCGTGGAATCTGGAAAGTGATATTTGGGGGCTGTTGAGGCCCATGGTGAAAAAGGAAATATCCTCACATAATAACTAGAGAGAAGCTTTCTGAGAGATTGCTTTCTGAAGTGTGACTTCATCACACAGAGTTGCACCCTTCCCTTCATGGAACAGATTGCTAACACAGTTGTCTTGGATTCTGCGGAGTGATATTTGAGAGCTCATTGAGGGCTATGGTGAAAATGGAAATATCCTCAGATAAAAACTGGAAAGAAGCATTCTGAGGAACTGCATTGCCATGTGTGAAACCAACTCACAGAGTTACACGTTTCTCTTCAGTGATCAGTTTGCTAACACAGTTTTCTTGAAATCTGCAATGGGATACTTCCTAGTGCAAGGAAGCTGACGGTGACAAAGGAAATATACTCTGATGAAAACTAGAAGGAAGCTTTCTTAAAAACTGCTTGGTGATGTGTGAATTCATCTGACAGAGTTAGACTTACGTTTCATGGAGTAGTCCATTAACACTGTCTTTGAGGATCCTGGGAAGGGCTAATTTGGATCGCTTTGAAGCCTACGCAGATAAAGGAAATATCATCAGTTAAAAACCTGAAAGAAGCTGTCTGAGAAAATTCTTTGTGAACTGTGAATTCATCTCACAGAGTTACATCTTAGTCCTCAGGAAGCAGTTTGCAAACACTCTTTTCGTGAAATCTGCAAATTGATATATAGGAGCCCTTTGGGGCCCATGGTGAAAAAGGAAATATCCTCAGATAATAATTACAGAGAAGCTTTCAAAGAGATTGCTTTCTGATGTGTGACTTCATCACACAGACTTCCACCCTTCCCTTCTTGGAACAGTTTGCTTACAGTGTTCTCCTGGAGTCTGCAAAGTTATATTTGGGAGCTCATTGTGGGCTATGGTGAAAAAGGAAATATCCTCTGATAAAAACTGGAAAGAAGCCTTCTCAGAAACTGCATTGTGATCTGTGTGAATTCATCTCAAAGAGTTACATCTTAGTCCTCAGGAAGCAGTTTGCTAAGACTCTTTTCGTGGAATCTGCAAAGTGATTTTTGGGGTCCCATTGAGGCCCATGGTAAAAAAGGAAATATCATCAGATAATAACTAGAGAAAATGTTTCTGAGAGATTGCTTTTTGATGTGTGACTTCATCACACAGAGTTGCACCCTTCCCTTCTTGGAACAGATTGCTAACGTAGTTTTCTTGGTTTCTGCAAAGTGATATTGAGAGCTCATTGAGGGCTAAGGTGAAATTGGAAATATCCTCAGACAGAAACTGGAAAGAAGCCTTCTGAAAAACTGCATTGTCATGTGTGAATGCAGCTCACAGAGTTACAAGTTTCTCTTCAGTGATCAGTTTGCTAACACAGTTTCCCTGATATCTGCAATGGGATACTTCTTAGAGCAATGAAGCTGATAATGACAAAGGAAATATCCTCAGATGAAAACTAGAAGGAAGTTTTCTTAGAAACTTCTTGGTGATGTGTGAATTCGTCTCACAGAGTTACACTGATATTTCATGGAGCAGTCCATTAACACTGTCTTTGAGGATTCTGAGAACGGCTACTTTGGATCGCATTGAGACCTATGCAGATAAAGGAAATATCATCAGTTAAAAACATGAAAGAAGCTTTCTGAGAAAATTTTTTCTCATTGGTGAATTCATCTCACAGAGTTACATCTTAATCCCCAGAAAGCAGTTTGCTAACACTCTTTTCGTGGAATCTGCAAAGTGATATTTGGGGGCCCATTGAGGCCCACGGTGGAAAAGAAAATATCCCCAGATATTAACTAGAAAGAAGATTTCTGAGGGATTGCTTTCTGAAGTGTGACTGCATCACACAGAGTTGCACCCTTGCCTTCTTGGAACAGATTGCTGACACAGTTGTCTTGCATTCTGCAAAGTGATATTTGAGAGCTCTTTGGGGGTTACGGTGAAAATGGAAATATCCTAAGATAAAAACTGGAAAGAAGCCTTCTGAGAAACTGCATTGCCATGTGTGAAAGCAACTCACAGAGTTACACGTTTCTCTTCAGTCATCAGTTTGCTAACACAGTTTTCTTGAAATCTGCAATGGGATACTTCTTCGCACAATGAAGTTGATAATGACAAAGGACATATCCTCAGACAGATGAAAACTAGAAGGAATCTTTCTTAGAAACTTCTTGTTGATGTGTGAATTCATCTCACAGAGTTACACTTATGTTTCATGGAGAATTCCATTAACACTGTCTTGAGGATACTGAGAAGGGCTAAATTGCATGGCACAGAGGCCTACGCAGATAAAGGAATTATCATCAGTTAAAAACCTGAAAGAAGTTTTCTGAGAAAATTCTTTGTGATCCGTGAATTCATCTCACAGAGTTACGTCTTAGTCCTCAGAAATCATTTTGCAAACATTCTTTTCGTGAAATCTGCAAAGCGATATACAGGAGCCCTTTGGGGCCCATGGTGAAAAAGGAAATATCCTCAGATAATAACTACAGAGAAGCTTTCTAAGAGATTGCTTTCTGATGTGTGACTTCATCACACAGATTTCCACCCTTCCCTTCTTGGAACAGTTTGCTAACACTGTTGTCTTGGTGTCTGCAAAGTGATATTTGAGAGCTGATTGAGGGCTATGGTGAAAATTGAAATATCCTCAGATAAAAACTCGACAGAAGGCTTCTGAGGAACTGCATTGCAATGTGTGAATGCAACTCACAGAGTTACACGTTTCCCTTCAGTGATCAGGTTGCTAACACAGTTTGCTCGATATCTGCAAGGGGATACTTCTTAGCGCAATGAAGATGATAATGACAAAGGAAATATCCTCAGATTAAAACTAGGCCAAAGCTTTCTTAGAATCTTCTTGATGACGTGTGAATTCATCTCACAGAGTTACACTTATATTTCATGGAGCCGTCCATTACCACTGTCTTTGAGGATCCTGAGAAGGGCAAATTTGGATCTCATTGAGGCCTATGAAGAGAAAGGAAATATCATCAGTTAAAAACCTGAAAGCAGCTTTCTGAGAAAATTCTTTGTGATCTTGAATTCATCTCACAGAGTTACATCTTAGTCCTCAGGAAGCAGTTTTCTAACACTCCTTTCGTGGAATCTGCAAAGTGATATTTGGGGGCCCATTGGGGACCATAGTAAAAAAGGAAATATCCTCAGATAATAACTAGAGAGAAGCTTTCTGAGAGATTGCTTTCTGAAGTGTGACTTCATCACACAGATTTGCACCCTTCCCTTCTGGGAAGAGATTGCTAACACAGTTGTCTTGGACTCTGCAAGGTGATATTTGAGAGCTCATTGAGGGCTATGGTGAAAATGGAAATATCCTAAGATAAAAACTGGAAAGAAGCCTTCTGAGAAACTGTAATGCCATGTGTGAATGCAACTCACAGAGTTACACGTTTCTCTTCAGTGATCAGTTTGCTCACACAGTTTTCTTGAAATCTGCAATGGGATACTTCTTAGTGCAATGAAGCTGATAATGACAAAGGAAATATCCTCAGATGAAAACTAGAAGGAAGCTTTTAGAAACTTCTTGGTGATGTGTGAATTCATCTCACAGAGTTACACTTATGTTTCATGGAGCAGTTCATTAACACTGTCTTTGAAGACCCTGAGAAGGGCTACTTTGGATCGCATTGAGGCCTACGCAGATAAAGGAAATATCATCAGTTAAAAACCTGAAAGAAGCTTTCTGAGAAAATTTTTCGTGATCTGTGAATTCATCCCACAGAGTTACATCTTAGTCCTCAGAAAGCAGTTTGCAAACACTCTTTTCTTGAAATCTGCAAAGTGATATATAGGAGCCCTTTGGGGTCCATGGGGAAAAAGGAAATATCCTGAGATAATAACTACAGAGAAGCTTTCTAAGAGATTGCTTTCTGATGTGTGACTTCATGTCACAGAGTTCCAACCTTACCTTCTTGGAACAGTTTGCTAACCGTGTTCTCGTGGATTCTCCAAAGTGATATTTGGGAGCTCATTGTGGGCTATGGTGAAAAAGGAAATATCCTCAGATAAAAACTGGAAAGAAGCCTTCTGAGAAACTGCATTGTGATGTGTGAATTCATCTCACAGATTTACACTTATGTTTCATGCATAATAACTACAGAGAAGCTTTCTAAGAGATTGCTTTCTGATGTGTGACCTCATCACACAGAGTTCCACTGTCCCCTTCTTGGAACAGTTTGCTAGCAGTGTTCTCGTGGATTCTGCAAAGTGATATTTGGGAGCTCATTGTGGGCTATGGTGAAAAAGGAAATATCCTCAGATAAAAACTGGAAAGAAGCCTTCTAAGAAACTGCATTGTGATGTGTGAATGCTACTCACAGAGTTACACATTTCTCATCATTGATCAGTTTGCTGAGAAATTTCTTTGTGATCTGTGAATTCATCTCACACAGTTACATCTTATTCCTCAGGAAGCAATTTGTTAGCACTCTATTTGTGGAATCTGCAAAGTGATATTTGGGAGCACTTTGGAGCCCATAGTGAAAAAGGAAATATCCTCAGACAATAACTAGAGAGAAGATTTATGAGAGATTGCTTTCTGATGTTTCACTTCATCAGATAGAGTTGCACACTTCCGTTCTTGGAGCTGTTTGCTAACACTGTTGTCGTGGAATCTGTAAAGTGATATTTGGGAGCTCATTGAGGGCTATGGTGAAAAAGGAAATATCCTCAGATAAAAAGTGGAAAGAAGCCTTCTGAGAAACTGCATTGCCATGTACGAATGCAACTCACAGAGTTACACATTTCTCTTCAGTTATCAGTTTGCTCACACACTTTTCTTGAAATCTGCAGTGGGATACTTCTTAGTGCAATGAAGGTGACTGTGACAAAGGAAATATCCTCAGATGAAAAGTAGAGAGAAGCTTTCTTAAAAACTTCTTGGTGATGTGTGAATTCATCTCACAGAGGTACACTTATGTTTCCTGGAGTAGTCCATTGACACTGTCTTTGAGGATTCTGAGAAGAGCTACTTTGGATCGCTTTGAGGCCTATGCTGATAAAGGAAATATCATCAGTTCAAAACGTGAAAGAAGCTTTCTGAGAAACTTCTTTGTGATCTGTGAATTCATCTCACAGAGTTACATCTTATCCTCAGGAAGCAGTGAGCTAACACTCTTTTCCTGGCATCTGCAAAGTGATATTTGGGAGCCCTTTGGGGGCCCTGGTGAAAAAGGAAATATCCTCAGATAATAACTAGAGAGAAGTTTTCTGGGAGATTGCTTTCTGATGTGTGACTTCATCGCACAGATCTGCACCCTTCCCTTCTTGGAACAGTTTGTTAACACTGTTGTCGTGGATTCTGTAAAGTGATATTTGGGAGTTCCTTGAGGGCTATGGTGATAATGGAAATATTCCCAGAGAAAAACTGGAAAGAAGCCTTCTGAGAAACTGCATTGCCATGTGTGAATGCAACTCAAAGAGTTACACGTTTCTCTTCAGTAATCAGTGTGGTAACACAGTTGTCTTGAAATCTGCAATTGGATACGTCTTAGTGCAATGAAGCTTACGGTGTGAAAGGAAATATCCTCTGATGAAAACTAGAAAGGAGCTTTCCTAGAAACTTCTTGCTGATGTGTGAATTTATCTCACAGAGTTACATTTATGTTTCATGGAGCAGTCCAGTAACACTGCCTTTGAGGGACCTGAGATGGGTTACTTTGGATCGCATTGATGCCTATGCTGATAACGGAAATATCATCAGTTGAAAGATTGAAAGAATTTTTCTGAGAAACTTCTTTGAGATCTGTGAATTCATCTCTCACATTACATCTTAGTCCTCAGGAAGCAGTTTGCTAACACTCTTTTCCTGGAATCTGCAAAGTGATATTTGGGAGCCCATTGGGGCCCATGGTGAAAAAGGAAATATCATCACATAATAACTAGAGAGAAGCTTTCAGAGAGATTGCTCTGTGATGTGTGACGTCATCACACAGAGTTGCACCCTTCCCTTCTTGGAACAGTTTGCTCACACTGTTGTCCTGGATTCTGCAAAGGGATATTTGGGATCTCATTGAGGGCTATGGTGAAAAAGGAAATATCCTCAGATAAAAACTGGAAAGAAACCTTCTGAGAAACTGCATTGCGATGTGTGAATGCAACTCTCATATTTACATGTTTCTCTTCAGTGATCAGTTTGCTAACACAGTTTTCTTGAAATCTGCAATGGGATACTTCTTAGCACAATGAAGCTTATGGTGACAAACGAAATATTCTCAGATGAAAACTGGAAAGAAGCATTCTTAGAAACATCTTGGTGATGTGTTTATTCATCTCACAGAGTTAAACATATATTTCCTGGAGCAGTCCGATAACACTGTCTTTGAGGAACCTGAGAGGGGCTACTTTGGATCACATGGAGGCCTACACTGATAAAGGAAATATCATCAGTTCAAAAAGTGAAAGAAGTTTTCTGAGAAACTACTTTGTGACCTGTGAATTCATCTCTCAGACTTACATCTTATTTCTCAGGAAGCAGTGTGTTAACACTTTTCGTGTAATCTGCAAAGTGATATTTGGGAGCCCAATGTGGCCCTTGGGGAAAAAGGAAATATCCTCAGATAATAACTAGAGAGAAGCTTTCTGAGAGATTGCTTTCTGATGTGTGACTTTATCACACAGCGTTCCACCCTTCCCTTCTTGGAACAGGTTGCTCACACTGTTGTCGTGGATTCTGCAAAGTGATATTTGAGAGCTCATTGGGGGATATGGTGAAAAAGGAAATATCCTCAGATAAAAACTGGAAAGAAGCCTTCTGAGAAACTGCATTGCCGTGTGTGAATGCAACTCACATAGTTACACGATTCTGTTCAGTGATCAGTTTGCTAACACAGTTTTCTTGAAATCTGCAATGGGATACTTGTTAGAGCAGTGAAGCTGATGGTGACAAAGGAAATATCCTCAAATGAAAACTGGAAATATGCTTTCGTAGAAACTTCTTGGTGATGTGTGAATTCATCTCACAGAGTTACACTTATGTTTTATGGAGCAGTCTATTATCACTTTCTTTGAGGAACCTGAGAAGGAATACTTTGGATTGCATTGAGGACTACGCTGATAAAGGAATTGTCATCAGTTAAAAATGTGAAAGAAGCTTTCTGAGAAGTTTCTTTGTGATCTGTGAATTAATCTCACAGAGTTACATCTTAGTCCTCATGAAGCAGTTTGCTAACACTGTTTTCGTGGAATCTACAAAGCGATATTTGGGAGCCCATTGGGGCCCATGTTGAAAACGGAAATATCCTCAGATAATAACTAGAGAGAAGCTTTCTGAGAGATTACTTTCCAATGTGTGAGTTCATCACACAGTGTTCCACCCTTCCCTCCTTGGAACAGTTTCCTTACACTGTTGTCTTGGATTCTGTAAAGTGATATTTGGGAGCTCATTGAGGGCTATGGTGAAAAAGAAAATATCCTCAGATAAAAACTGGAAAGAAGCCTTCTGGGAAACTGCATTGCCATGTGTGAATGCAACTCACAGAGTTACACGTTTCTCTTCAGTGATCAGTTTGCTGACACAGTTTTCTTGAAATCTGCTATCGGATACTTCTTAGCGCAGACAGAAGATTTCTGAGAAACTGTCTGCTCATGAGCGGATGCACCTCACAGAGTTACACCATGCTTTCCATCGAGGAGTTTGCTAAGTCTGTTTTGGGGTATACTGTGGGTGATTTCTGTGCACGTTGAAGCCTTATTTGACAAAGGGATTATCGTCCGATAAAAACTGGATGGAAAATTTCTGAGGAAGTACTCTGTGATGTGTGAGTACATCTCACATAGTTACAATGTTCTTTTCCAGCAGTAGTCTGCTAAATCTCTTCTCGTGGAACCTGCAGTAAGATGTTTTTGAGCACTTTGAGGATGAGTGTCACAAAGAAATATACCCCTGTGAAAAACTAGAAGGAATGTGTCTGAGACCCTCCATTGTGACGTGTGATTTCATCTCACAGAGATGTACTTTCCTATCACGGTGCAGCTTGTTATCACTATTTGTGTGGAATCTGAGATGGGATACTTTAGGCCGCATTGAAGCCTACACTGACCAAGGAAATATCCTCAGCTAAAAACTAGACAGAATCTTTCTGAGAAAGTTCTTTGTGACGTGTGACTTCATCTCAGAGAGTTACTACTTTCATTTCATAGAGCAGTTTGCTGTCACCATTTTCCTGTAATCTGCAAAGTGATATTTTTCTGCAGTATGAGTCCTAGAATGAAAAAGGAAATATCCTCCAATAGAAACTGGAAAGAAACTATCTGAGAAACTGCATTGTGTTAGGCGAGTGCATCTCACAGAGTTAAACTATGCTTTTCATTCAGCAGTTTGTTAACACTTTTGTCGTGGACTCTGTCAAGGGACATTTGGCAGCCCTTTGAGGACTAGAGTGAAAAAGGAAATATCCTCAAATAAAAACTAGAAAGAAGCTTTCTGAGAAACTTCTTTGTGATGTGTGAATTGATCACCCAGAGAGGCAGCTTTCTCTTCATGAAGCTGTCTGCTAAGACTCTTTTCGTGTAATCTCCAAAGGGATGTATTGGAGCTCATTGAGGCCTATGGAGAGAAACACGTATACTCAGGTCAACTCCGGAAAGAAGCTTTCTGAGAGACCGCATTGGGATGTGCGAATACATCTCAGATTGTGACACTCTGCGTTTCATTGAGCAGTTTGCTGACACTCTTTTTGTGGAATCTTCCAGGGAATATTTGGAAGCCCTTTGAGCCCTGTGGTGAAAAAGGAAATATCCTCAGATAAAAACTAGAAATAAGCTTTCTGAGAAAGTTCTTTGCAGTATGTGAATTCATCGAAGTGAGCTACACCTTTCTCTGCTTGAAGCCCTTTGCTAACACCGTTTTCATGGAATCTGCACTGGGGTATTTCTTAGCGCAATGAAGGCTGGGGTGAGACAGGAAATATCCACAGATGAAAACTGGATAGAAGCTTTCTGAGAAAGTTCTTTGTGATGTGTGAATTCATCTCACAGAGTGACACCGTTCTTTTTGTATAGCAGTCTGCTAGCACCGTTTTCCTGGAAACTGAACTAGTATGTTTTGGAGTGTATTAGGGCCCGTGCCGGAGGTGGTGGAGAATGAACAGACACACAGACACAAGAGACAAAGACAGAGAACATGGCGGCCGCGCCTAGAGCCTCCGCCTCACTTTATTTATACTCCATAAACCCCACGTCAGCAGAAATAACACAATGCAAAACAAACTTTCTGCACCCAGATGTAACCTTCTGCTTAGTTTCTTGTCTCTAAACTTTTTCTTATTTGTCCGCCTTCTTGGTGCCTACTAGAGTTCATTAAAAGTTCAACTAGAGATAGTGTCCTTGACTACTGGAGTTCATTAAAAGTGCAACTAGCTAGAGATACTGTCCTTGAGCCTTATTTATTCTTAGCATATTATTTTCAATGGCCCCTGCATTTCCCCCTTTTTGTTTTGCCTCAATCCTAAAAAGGTAGCCCATATTTGTTCCTGTGTTTTCCTTTGTTTTTGGATGCGACAGAGGGAGCATCAGATCACCATGAGAAGTAAACCTAATCCAAGCATCCAAAGCAATGTACTTCCAGAGATGGTAGAAATCCATGTTTTTATCTGGGTCCATGGGTCAAGGGCAGCAAAGCGTTGACCCAGCTCCTGCAGGGTAGTTGCTCCAGACAATACATGTAGTTGCTGTTGAAATGCTTCGGAAATGTTTCGAGTGAGTTCTTGGATGTCCAAACTAATATTTTTATGGCCTATTAATAATCTTCGGATTTCGGTCCAATTCTGAGAAACATTAAAAGGCACAGGTGTTACGCAAAATTGAGTGGAGTTCCACTCACATTGCAATGTTATCCGTGTATTGAGGACAGTAAGCTGATCTCCAAGCCACATTAAGGCTTGTTCCACGTTGTCCAATCTTTCAGCAAGTTAAGAGTCAATGTTCCGTTGTTGGTGCCACAACCGGTGAGATTGTTCATGCCATTGCTGTACAAATTCAGCATTTTGTATGCTTTGATGTAACGCGAGTCCTGCCACAGCCACAGTAGAGGCAATGGCAACAAGGCTCATCACCAAGGCAATTATAAGTCCAAGGGCACGACAAGTCCGCTGACGGGAAGTCCAAACATAAGTCTCAAGAGGTGATGCCCCCCACGGTCACGTCAGATTGACAGGTAGCCAAATTTCCTTATGAGCCCTGAGGATATAAATATCCCCCGTAAAACTGTGCCACCAGGAATGATTGAGGCAAGACAAAAATGTACACATATCTTTACAATTAACAATCCCCGTACCATTATTCCACGCTAAGTTCCCTGCTAACAATAGGTAAGGCTTTTGGACACAAGAAATAATATATTGGGAGGTATTCTGATGTAACTGAATAAGAAAGGAGTTATGTGGGTTAGAAAGATTAAAAGTCATATTCCCCACAAAAGTACTAATAGCATCACCTGCAGCTAATAACTTCCAAAGATGACTCTGTACTTTTAAAGAGTGTTTAAGATGAGGCATAGGTGGTGACAGGCCTCCTTCACGCCATACCAAAGTTTCATTACTATCAGCGGCAATACTTTTATTTACCCGGTGCCATTTCAAAGGTATGTGGCTAAATTTTGTTTGAAAATCACCGAGCACACTCCAATCAGTTACTTGTAGCCCCTTGTACTCTAATAAACTCCGGGGCTTAGTTCCCCGACAATGTTGCCACTCCAATACCTTAATATTAGGAGAAATCTCTGGAATAGGACAAAAAGGTAAGGAATTAGGAATAGTCTCATTACTATATACATTATGATTATACTGAAAACTTCTAGTTACAATAATAACAGTGTTAGCAGCCACATGGCTATGATTATAGCGAACAGCCCAAGCTTCATGCAATTTCCAGAGACAATGAGGACTATTTCCCATGCAAATTGGAAGTCCTTCCACTCCAAATTGGTATGTGCTGTTTATTATTCCCGTTTCCCGTTCTATATTGTCCTTGTCCACATAGGGGGACGGCATCCAAGTAGTGTCATTGGTGAAAACCTTAACTTCCGCCTCCCCCCAGGCGACTCCCTGATACAAGGGTGGAAAGGGAATATAAGTCCAATACTCATACAAAGCCTCACTAAGAGAAATAAGTCCCCCGCCGAAACACATCCAACAAAAGAAGAGATGCGTACTGATTCCAGTTTTCCTTTCAACAGGGTTTCAATCGCCTTGTAGGAAACCACTCAGGTCCGCTCCCTGTAAGGACAAGAGCATAGCCCCGTCCTTGTTTTAGAACTTGCCCCTGAGCATACTTACCTTCTTCATCAGGATACCAAACCCTTAAATTGTCGGCGGGGACTATCACCGAGGGAGGTGAGGAAAGATGAGTTACGGCAGCGAAGTCCTGCAGTTGTCTCCATTGATTCAAAAAGTTTAAAGTAAACAAAACTTTTAAAATCTGATTTCTGGGGGACTCATTTCCCCCTTTTTGTTTTAGCAGTTGAGTTTTTAAGGTTAAATTTGCACACTCAATAATGGCTTGACCTTGACTGTTGTCCGGGATATCGGTGAGATGTTGAATATTATATTGCTGTAAGAAAACTTGTAACTTATGAGAAACATAGGCAGGGGCATTATCAGTTTTAAGTATTAAAGGAATGCCCATAATGGCAAAACAAGCTAAGAGATGAGTAATAACAGAATCAGCTTTTTCAGATGGCAAAGGAGTTGCCCATTGAAAATGAGAGAAAGTATCAATGGTATGATGAACATACTTTAATCGTCCAAAAGAAGGGACATGTGTGACATCCATTTGCCAAATTTGATTAACTTGATACCTCATGGATTAATCCCAGGATGGAAAGATGGAATGCTCAAAGGAGCACAAGAAGGACAAGCTCGAATAAGAGAATGAGCTTGTTTACAAGTTAAATGAAATCGTCGTTGAAGACCAGAACTATTAGTGTGATGTAGAGCATGTTCTTTTTCTGCAGCCTGCAGGTGGCCGATTAAAAGCAAATCAATCTGAGCATTACTATGAACTAACGGTCTAGGAAGTTGAGAATGAGAACGATGACGAGTGATAAATAAAGGAGCTCGACGTCGGCTCAAAGTAGAGGACAACAAAAAAAGAGTTTTTGAAGAGAAGAAGTAGTACAGAGAGGTAAAATGGCTTGAGAAATATAAGAAGTAACGTACACGGCGTATTGAGAATCACTAACAGTGTTACAACTGATGGAAGGAAAATCAAGTAAAACCATGAGAATAGCAAACAGTTCTCCCTGTTGCACCGAGGGATAAGGATGAACTGTAACTCGAGATTGATGAACACGCCAATATCCAGCCTTACCATTGCTACTAGTATCAGTAAAAAAGGTAGGACCTTGAAAAGGAAATAAAGATATTGGTGAGAAAGGCAACATAGAATGCTGTCTAAAAAATGAAAAGATCGGAGACTTAGGATATTGGGTAGAAAATTGTCCGACAAAGGAGGCGCAAGCAACTTGCCAAGAATCAGAAGTGGCAAGAAGATAAGTAATTTGACTATGAGTGAATTGAGAGATAATGAAGGAAGGATTTCCTCCCCAGAGTTGTCGGCAGCGATGCCGTCCTTTGATGATCAATTCAGCTAAATGGTCAATGTGAGTAGTTAAGCGTTTAGATGTTTTGTTGGATAAAAAAATCCATTCTAACGGCCGATTTGTTTGATGAATCATACCTGTAGGAGAATGTAAAGTGTGAAATAAACAAAAGGAAAGGGGAACGTCGGGAAGGATATAATGTAGATGGGGCTTTTGAAGTTGTTCTTCTACGAGCTGGAGTTCCTGTAAAGCCAAAGGAGTTAAATGACGTGGGCTGTCCAAGTGACTGTCTCCTTCTAGAATAGAAAAAAGATGTTGTAACTGATACGTTGGTATTTTTAAAACAGGACGCATCTAATTAATGTCTCCTAAAAGTTTTTGAAAGTCATTTAATGTTTTTAAATGATCACATCGAATTTGAATCTTTTGGGGTCGAATATTTTGTGCTCCCAAGGTATAACCTAAATATTGAATAGGAAAATTTATTTGAATTTTTTCTGGGGCAATATTAAGTGAGTATAAAGAGAGCTGAGTTTGTAAGGATGTAAAAGTATCTTGCTGTTTTTCTTTGGTGGGTGTGGGAAGAAGAATGTCGTCCATATAATGATATAAAAGAACAGAAGGATGACATTTTTGAACAGGATTCAAGGCTCAATGGACAAATTCTTGACACAAGGTAGGGCTGTTTAACATGCCTTGAGGTAAAACCTTCCACTGATATCGAGAAAGTGGCTGAGAATTATTAAAAACAGGGACAGAGAAGGCAAAACGCTCACAATCCTTTTGATTCAAAGGAATAGAGAAAAAACAATCCTTTAAATTAATAACCATGAGTAACCAATCTTGAGGAATCATAGAAGGATTAGGAAGGCCAGGTTGTAAGGATCCCATGGGTTGAATACATGAATACATGCATTAATAGCACGAAGATCTGTTAATAGTTTCCATTTACTTTTTTTTTTTTTAAATCACAAAGACAGGGGAATTCCATGGAGAAGTACTAGGTTCTATATGACCTAGGGATAATTGTTCCTGAACTAAGTTTTCCAAGGCCTTAAGCTTCTCACGTGTTAAAGGCCACTGTTCAACCCATACAGGAGTATTAGTTTTCCATGTCAAGGGAAGGGCTTGAAGCTGGTGAACAGTGGCTACATGTTTAAAGATTTTTCAAGGGGATTGTAGCCCATGCGGAACATCATACTTTTGGCTGAATTAGAGATATGAGAAATAGAAACAAAAGCTCCAAATTGTTGCAATAAATTTCGCCCCCATAAATTTAGGGCAATAGGAACAATATAAAACTGGACTTGGGCCACTTGACCATCCAGCCCTCGACAATTCAAGGTTTAAGAACTTTGATACACCTCAGAGGTGGTACCTAATCCTGTAAGAGAAACAGCAACAGGCTGCTTAGGCCACTGTAAAGGCCATTGATCAGAGGCAATAATGGAAACGTCAGCTCCAGCGTCAACTAAGCCCTGAAAAATTTGTCCCTCTACTTCGAGGGGAAACAAGGGTTTTTGTTGAGTTACTAAAGTTTCCCAAAAAATATGTTTACCCGTGCTTCCAAAACTTCCGGTTCTTTTTTGCCTCCGGGAAGGAAACTGAAAATAGAGTAGTAAAAGGAGTTGTGCAATTTGCTGCCCCTCTTTCAGGGATATAGATTTATGAGCCTGAGCCATAATTTGAATTTTCCCTTTATAATCAGAATCTATAACACCCAAATGAACTTGTAAACCCTGTAAAATGCTACTACTGAGTCCTATAAGCAATCCAACAGTATGTGGAGGTAATGGCCCAAAAACACCTGTAGCCAATTTAACAACTCCCATTTCTGGGGTGAGTTCAACAGCCTGCAAAACAGCCAAATCAGCAACAGCACTACCGGAAGTAGCAGAGAAAAGCTGAGCTAATGAAAATTGGGGGTTAACATTGGCTGACTGGCTTGCTGATGCTGGACCCCTGAGCTGACTGGAAATTGCAAATGAAGAGGGCTTGTATTGTTGTTGGGGACCCAAGCTGAAGGGCCCCTCTGCAAGTTTCCCGATCCAGAGGTGAGAGAATTACCGTTTTTGTCCACTTTAGAGTGACATTCATTAGTCCAGTGTTGCCCTCTGCCGCAACGACGACAGGGCTCAGTAGGAAGCTTTTTAAATCCTACTTTGGAAGAGTCACTTCTATTAGATAGTTTATGGCACTCCTTTTTAAAATGACCGGTCTTTCCACATTGGAAACAAACTCCCTTTTTTTCCATGAATGCCTTAGATAAAGCTCCAGCAAACAACTGAGCGCTGTAGGCAGCCCCTCCCACTCCTACACAGGCTCCAATAAAATCTTCTATTAGTAAATTTCTAGCAGCCTTTAGAGGACACAACAACCTCTGACATTTTTGATTAGCATTCTCAAAGGCTAGTGTGGTTATCAGGATTTTGCCTGCAGCCCCATTACCCACAGTCTTTATTACAGCATCTTGGAGCTGAGCAACAAAATCAAGATAAAGTTTATTGGCACTCTGCAAAACCTTAACAAAAGACAAGGCAGTTTTCCCCGATGATTCTACTTTACACCAAGCCTTTAAAAACAGTCTTTTAACTTGTGATAATGCCATATCATCGAGTCCAGATTGAGCCGCTATGGTGGCAAACTGACCAGTACCTGTTAATTGCTCCTCTGTTGGCCCAGGAGGATTTTTAGCGGCATTACGGTGAGCCTGCTCTTTGGCATCTTCCAGCCACCAACTGCGTAGCTGAAGCCACTGAGAGCGGTCCAAAACAGCCTTCCCCAAAGTTTCCCAATCAAGAGGCAAAAACAAATTCTCAGAGGAGAAAGAATCTAGAAGCCCCATGACAAAAGGAGGTTGAGGGCCATAGTTAGCAACAGCTGCCTTCATTTCTTTAAGAAATTTAAATTGAAGAACATTATACTACACATTTATACCCCCTTGAGGAAATTGGTCATTAGGACCAAAAGGTTGCCTAATAATGGGGAACAATTGTAAAGGATCCTCATCCTCTTAAGAATCCAATACCTTAATTACAGCCTTAGCAGTAGAAGCAGGAACAGCAAAAACCGTGCCTGAACGAGGCAGCATTTCCACCAGCGGTGGTGGTGGTGGAAAACTATCTTCCTCCTCCGCCTTAGGTGCTAATGGGGGTGGATGAACCACGGGAAAAGTAAAAACAGGAGTGTGTGGAGGAGAAGGTTGAGGGGGAGATAACTGCAATTGTAAAATTTGTTGTAACAATTGAACAACCGGCTGAAGCTCCTTTTGAATTTCTGATTCTTTTTCATGAGACACATTATCACACAAAGGACCTTCTCCTTCAGTTACAGAATTATCTAAAGGAGGGGAAATAGCTATCGGAGACTTCAAAGACTCCTCATCCCCGCCTTCCCCCTTTTCAGAGTCTGTCTCTAAGAGCTCCAATGCCTGAGTAATAGAGGAACACAGAACCCACAAAGGTGCTGACATTACATCCCCGCGCTGGTGCGCTCGACGAAGGGTCTTAACAACCTGTTGCCACTCTCGCTTATTTAATTGTACTTCAGTTTGATATTGAAACCAAGAGCAATGTTGTTCCACATGAGCAAACAATTTCCGCAAAATTCTCTCTTTTGCATCAACCCCAATAGAAAGTAGAAGCCCTTATAATAATCTTAAATATTCTGAGGCCAAGGAACTGGAATTCCCCACAATGGAAGCTCAAGAAGGTTCCCCTTAATAATCTCCGGGCTTTACCCACTCCTAGGGGGTTCCCCTTCTTGTTCCCCACTACTCACCCGTGCACCCTGCTCGCTGCGCCACTTATTGGGGCCCGTGCCGGAGGTGGTGGAGAATGAACAGACACACAGACACAAGAGACAAAGACAGAGAACATGGCGGCCGCGCCTAGAGCCTCCGCCTCACTTTATTTATACTCCATAAACCCCACGTCAGCAGAAATAACACAATGCAAAACAAACTTTCTGCACCCAGATGTAACCTTCTGCTTAGTTTCTTGTCTCTAAACTTTTTCTTATTTGTCCGCCTTCTTGGTGCCTACTAGAGTTCATTAAAAGTTCAACTAGAGATAGTGTCCTTGACTACTGGAGTTCATTAAAAGTGCAACTAGCTAGAGATACTGTCCTTGAGCCTTATTTATTCTTAGCATATTATTTTCAATGGCCCCTGCAGGAGTGCATTGCAGCCCATGGGTACAAAGGAAACATCCAAAGACAAAAACCAAAAGGAAGACTTCTGAGAAACTGGTTAGTGATCTGTGAATTCAGAGCCCAGATATACACTTTATTGTCACGGAGTATTTGTTAGCATGATTTTTGGGGAATCTGAGATGGGCTAAGAAATTGGCTCTTTGTTAATTATGCTGAAAAAGGAAATATCCTCAGAGAAAAACTAGAAAGAATCTTTCTAGGAAACTTCTTTGTGATGTGTGAATTGATCACACAGAGAGGAGGCTTTCTCTTCATGAAGCTGTCTGCTAAGACTCTTTCCGTGTAATCTCCAAAGATATGTATTGGAGCTCATTGAGGCCTTTGGAGAGAAATACGTATACTCAGGTCAACACTAGAAAGAAGCTTTCTGAGAAACCGCATTGGGATGTGCGAATCCGTCTCACGTTGTGACACTCTGCATTTCATTGAGCAGTTTGCTGACACTCTTTTTGTGGAATCTTCCAGGGAATATTTGGAAGCCCTTTGAGCCCTGTGGTGAAAAAGGAAATATCCTCAGATAAAAACTAGAAAGAAGCTTTCTGAGAAAGTTCTTTGTGGTATATGAATTCATCGAAGAGAGCTACACCTTTCTCTGCTTGAAGCCCCTTTGCTAACACTGTTTTCATGGAATCTGCGATATTCCATGCCAAGAATATCTGGCATATTTCTTAGTGCAGTGAAGGCTGGGGTGAGACAGGAAATATCCACAGATGAAAACTGGATAGAAGCTTTCTGAGAAAATTCTTTGTGATGTGTGAGTTCATCTCACAGAGTGACACCATTCTTTTCATACAGCAGTCTGCTACCACCGTTTTCCTGGAAACTGTATTAGTATGTCTTGGAGCACATTGCAGTGCATTGGGACAAAGGAAGTATTCTAAGATAAAAACCAAAAGGAAGAGTTCTGAGAAACTGGTTAGTGATCTGTGAATTCACAGCCCAGATATGCACTTTCTTATCACAGAGGAGTTTGATAGCATGATTTTTGGGTAATCTGAGATTGGCTAAGAAATGGGCTCTTTGTTAACTATGCTGACAAAGGAAATATCCTCAGAGAAATATTAGAAAGGAGCTTTCTGAGCGCCTCCTTTGGGATGTTTGAATTCATCTCCCAGAATTACACGTTTTCCTGCATAAAGCCATTTGCTAACATTGTTCGTGTGGAATCTGCAAAGGGATATGTGTGAGCACCTTGAGGCCTATGGTGAAAAAGGACATATCGTCAGATACAAAGCAGAAAGAAGCTTTCTGTGAAACTGCCTGGTTATGAGCGGATGCATCTCACAGAGTTACACCGTGCTTTGCATTTAGCAGTTTGTTAAGACTGTTTTCGGGGAATATACAGTGGGAGATTTCTGACAGCATTGAAGCCTGTGGTGACAAAGAGATTATCCTCAGATAACAACTGGATGGAAGATTACTGAGGAAGTTCTCTGTGATGTGTGAGTACATCTCACATATTTACAATGTTCTTTTCCAGCAGCAGTTTGCTAACACTCTTTTCATGGAAACTGCAATTAGATGTTTCAGAGCACTTTGAGGATTAGAGTGACAAAGGAATATACCCAGAGAAACACTAGAAGGAAGGTGTCTGAGAAACTGCATGGTGACATGTAAATTCATCTCACAGAGATTCCCTTTCCTATCATGGAGCAGCTTGTTATCAGTGTTTGTGCGGAATCTGAGATGGGATACTTTAGACCGCATTGATGCCTACATTGACCAAGGAAATATCCTCTGCTAAAAACTTGACAGAAGCTTTCTGAGAAAGTTCTTTGTGATGTGTGACTTCATCTTTCTTTCTTTTACAGAGTTAAAGAAAGAGAGTTACACCTTTCTTTTCATGGAGCAGTTTGCTGACACTGTTTTCCTGTAATTCGCAAAGGGATATTTGTCAGCACTATGAGGCCTAGAATGAAAAAGGAAATATCCTCCGATAGAAACTGGAAAGAAGTTATCTGAGAAACTGCATTGTGTTAGGCGAGTGCATCTCACAGAGTTAAACTGTGCTTTTCATTCAGCAGTTTGTTAACACTTTCGTCGTGGACTCTGCCAAAGGACATTTGGCAGCCCTTTGAGGACTAAAGTGAAAAAGGAAATATCCTCAGATAAAAACTAGAAAGAAACTTTCTGAGAAGCTGTTTTGTGATGTGTCAATGCATCACATAGAGTTACACCGTTCTTTTCATACAACAGTCTTCTAACAGTGTTTTCTTGGAAACTGTATTAGTATGTTTTGAAGCAATTGAAACCTATGGGGACACAAGAAATATCCTGAGTTAAAAACCGAAAGGACGACTTCTGAGAAACTGTTTTGTCATGCGTGAATTCACATCCCAGAAATACACTTACTTATCATGGAGGAGTTTGTTAACATGATTTTTGGGTAATCTGAGATGTGATAACAAATGGGATATTTGTTAACTACGCTGACAAAGGAAATATCCTCAGATAAAAATTAGAAAGAAAGTTTCTTAGAGCCTTCTTTGGGATGTTTAAATTCATCTCACAAAGTTACACCTTTCTCTGCATAAAGTCATTTGTTAACATTGTTTTTGTGGAATCTGTAATGGGATGTTTGTCAGCAGTCTGAGACCTAGAATGAAAAAGGAAATATCCTCTGATAAAAACTAGAAAGAATGTATCTGGGAAAATGCATTGTGTTACGCATGTGCATCTCACAGAGTTAAACTGTTCTTTTCATTGGGCAGTTTGTTAACACTGTTTTCGTGAACTCTGCCAATGAATATTTGGCAGCACTTTGAGGCCTATAGTGAAAAAGAAAATATCCTCAGTAAAAACTAGAAGGAATCTTTCTGAGAAACTTCTTTGTGATTTTTGAGTTCATCTCATATAGTTACACCTTTCTCTTCATGAAGTCGTTTGCTAACACTGTTATCGTGGAATCTGTAAAGGGATATTTGGGAGCTCATTGAGGCCTGTGTTGGAACAGGAAATATACTCAGTTAAACACTAGGAAAAACCTTTCTGAAACACCGCATTGGGATGTGCACATCCATCTCACATTTTTACACTTTGCGTTTCATTGAGCAGTTTGCTTACACCGTTTTCTAGGAATCTGCCATTGAACATTTCTTAGCGCAATGAAGTCTGTGGTGACAAAGGAAATATTCTCAGATAAAAACTGGATAGAAGCTTTCTGAGAAAATTCTTTCTGATGTGTGAATTCATCTCAGAGAGCTACACATTTCTTTTCATAGAGCAGTTTGCTAACATTGTTTTTGTGGCATCTGCTAAGGGATATATAACAGCACTTTTATGCCTATAGTGAAAAAGGAAATATCCTCTGGTAAAAACTTGAAAGAAGCTTTCTGAGAAACTGCATTACAATGTGCAAATACATCTCAAAAAATTAAACTGTGCTTTTCATTTGGCAGTTTCCTAGCCCTGTTTTCTTGGAATCTGCCATGGGACATTTCTTAGCGCAATTAAGCCTGTGGTTATGAAATGTCCTCAGACAAAACTGGGTAGAAGCTTTCTGAGAAAGTTCTCTGTGATGTGTGAATTCATCTCAGAGAGTTACAACATTTTTTCATGGAGCAGTTTGCTATCACTTTTTTCGTTGAATCTACCAAGGTAGACTGTGCAGCAGTTTGAAGCCTATAGGGAAAACAAAATATCCTCAGGCAAAAAAGGGGAAAGAAGCTTTCTGAAAAAGCTTTGTGCTGTGTGCTTTGTGATGTGTGGGTTAATCTCAGGCAAAAAAGGGGAAAGAAGCTTTCTGAAAGAAAGCTTTGTGCTGTGTGCTTTGTGATGTGTGGGTTAATCTTTGTGATGTGTGGGTTAATCACTGCTTTGTGATGTGTGGGTTAATCTCACAGAGGTACACCATTCTTTGCATACAGCAGTCTGCTCACATTGTTTTCATGGAATCTGTAAACAGATTAAAAGGAGAGCATTGGGGCCCATGGTGAACCTGGAAGTATCCTCAGATGAAAACTAGAAAGAAGCTTTCTGAGAAACTGCATTGTGATGTGTGAATGCATCTTATAGAGTTACACTTTTGTTTTCATGGAACAGGTTGCTAACACTGTTTTCCTGGAATCTGCGGTGGTACATTTCTTAGTGCAATGAAACCTTTGGTGACAAAGGAAATATCCTCAGATAAAAAGTGGATAGACGTTTTCTGAGAAAGTTCTTTGTGACGTGTGAATTCATCTCAGAGCATTACACCTTTCTTTTCATGGAGCAGTTTTCTAACATTGTTTTCGTGGCATCTGCCAAGGGATATTTGGTGGCACTTTGAGTCCTATGGTGATAAAAGACATATCAGATAAAAGGCAGAAAGAAGCTTTCTGAGAAATGGCATTGTGATGTGCGAATGCATCTCACAGAATTTCACTGTGCTTTTAATTGAGCAGTTTCTAATACTGTTTTCTGCATTGGGACATTTCTTAGCACAATGAAGTCTGCGGTGACAAAGGAAATATCCTCAGATAAAAAATTGATAGAAGCTTTCTGAGAAAGTTCTTTGTGATGTGTGAATTCATTTCAGAGAGTTACACATTTCTTTTCATCTAGCAGTTTGCTAACACTGTTTTCTTGGCATCTGCCAAGGGATATTTGTCAGCACTTTGAGGCCTATAGTGAAGAATGAAATATCCTCAGATAAAGAGTAGAATGAAGCTTTCTGAGAAACTGCTTTGTGATGTGTCAGTTCATCTCACAGAGTTACACCTTTCTTTTCATAAAGCAGTCTGCTAACACTGTTTTCGTGGAAACTGTATTAGGATGTTTGGGAGTGCATTGAAGCCTATGGGGACAAAGGAAATATCCTCAGATAAAAAACAAAAAGAAGCCTTCTGAGAAACTGCTTTGTGATGTGCGAATCCATCTCACAGAGTTGTACAAATCTTTCATGGAGTCGTTTGCTAGCACTGCTTCTGTGGAATCTGAGAAGAGATACTTTGGATTGCATTGAAGCCCTTGTTGAAAAAGGAAATATCATGAGATAAATACTGTAAAGAAGTTTAATGAGAAATTTCTTTGTGATGTGTCAATTCATCTCACAGAGTTACACCAATCTTTTATGGAGCACTTTGTTAGCACTGCTTCTGTGGTATCTGAGAAATGACATTTCTGATCGCTTTGAATCTTATTTTGACAAAGGAAATATCCTCAGATAAAAACTTGAAAGAAGCTTTCTGAAAAACTGCTTTGCAATGTGTGAATTCATCTCACAGGTTAACACCACTCTGTTCTTGGAGCAGTGTGCTAGCACTGCTTCTGTGGAATCTGAGGGGGATGCATTGGATTCCATTGAAGCCTATGGTGAAAAAATAAACATCCTCGCATAAAAACAGGAAAGAATCTTTCTGAGAAACCGTTTTGTGATATGTGAATTCATCTCACAGAGTTACACTACTCTTTCATGGAACAGTTTGCTAGCATTGCTTTTCTGGAATCTGAGAAGGGATATTTTTTATTGCTTTGAAGTCTATGGTGACAAAGGAAATATCCTCAGATAACAACTAGAAAGAAGTTTTCAGAGAAACTGCTTTGTGATGTGTGTATTCATCTCACAATGTTATACAGTTCTTTTCAAGGAGCAGATTACTAACACTGTTTTCGTTTAATCTGCGATTTGATATTTTGAGGGCATTGAGTGCTATGATGAAAAAGGAAATATCCTCAGTTGAAAACCGGAGAGAAACCTCCAGAGAAACTGCTTTGTGATGTCTGAATTCATCTCAGAGAATTACACCAGTCTTTCATTGAGCAGTTTGCTAACACTCTTTTCATGAAATCTGCAATGGGACAATTGGGAGGGTATTGAGCCCGATGGTGTAAAAGGAAATGTCCTCAGATAAAAACTTGAAAGAAGCTTTCTGAGAAACTGCTTTGTGATGTGTGAATTCATCTCCCAAAGTTACACTACTCTTTCATGCTAGCACTGTTTTTGTGGAATCTGAGAAGGGATATTTTGCATCGGTTTGAAGCTTATGGTGACAAAGGAAGTATCCTCAGATAAAAACTAGAAAGAAGCTTTCTGAGAAACTGCTTTGTGATGTGTGTTATCATCTCACAGAGTTTCAACATTCTTTCACTGAGCAGCTTGCTGACACTATTTCCGTTGGATCCACAGTGTTGTATTCGGGACGGCCTTGAAGCCGATGGTGAAAAAGTAAATATCCTCAGATAAAAACTTGAAAGAAGCTTTCTGAGAATTTTCTTTGATATGTGGGACTTCATCACAGAGAGTTACACCAATCTTTTATGGAGCAGGTAGTTAGTACTGCTTCTGTGGGATTTAATTCGTGTCATTTCTGATTGCTTTGAATTGTATTGTGACAAAGGAAACATTCTCAGATAAAAACTAGAAAGAAGCTCTCTGAGAAACTGCTTTGTGATGTGTGAATTCATCTCACAGTGTTACAGTACTCTTTCATGGAGCTGTTTGCTAGCACTGTTTTTGTGGAATCTGAGATGGGATATTTTGGTTCACTTTGAAACCTATGGTGTCAAAGGAAATATCCTCAGATAAAAACTAGAAAGAAGCTTTCTGAGAAACTGGTTTGTGATATATGTATTCATCCCACAGAGTTACACCATTCTTTCTTTGAGCAGCTTGCTAACAGTACTTTCACGGAATCTGCCATGTGATATTCGGGAGGACATTGAGGTCGATGGTGAAAAAAGAAGCTTTCTGAGAAACTGCTTTGTGATGTGTGAATTCATCTCACAGAGTTACACCAATATTTCATGGAGCCGTTTGATAGCATTGTGTTTGTGGAATCTGAGAAGGGACATTTCTGATCACTTTGAATCCTATCCTGACAAAAGAAGTATCCTCAGATCAAAACTGGAAACAAGCTTTCTGAGAAACCGCTTTGTGATGTGTGAATTCATCTCACAGAGTTACACCAATCTTTTATGGAGCAGTATGTTAGCACTGCTTCTGTGGAATTTGAAAAGTGACATTTCAGATCGCTTTGAATCCTATCATGACAAAGGAAATATCCACAGATGAAAACTAGAAAGAAGCTTTCTGAGAAACTGCTTTGTGATATGTGAATTCATCTCACAGAGTTACACTATTCTTTCATGGAGCAGTTTGCTAGCACTGTTTTTGTGGAATCTGAGAAGGAATATTTTGGATCACTTTGAAGCTGATGGTGACAATGGAAATATCCTCAGATAAAAACTAGAGAGAAGCTTTCTGAGAAACTGCTTTGTGATGTGTGAATTCATCTCAGAGAGTTACACCATTCTTTTCATTTATTAGTTTACTAACACTGTTTTCGTTTAATCTGCAATGGGATATTTTGAGTGCAATGAGTGCTATGGTGAAAAAAGAAATATCCTCAGATAAAAACTGGAAAGATGTCTTCAGAGAAACTGCTTTGTGATGTGTGAATTCCTCTCAGAGAGTTACACAGGTCTTTCATTGAGCAGTTTCCTTACACTGTTTTCATGAAATGTGCGATGGGATACTCAGGAGGGCTTTGAAGTGGATGGTGAAAAAGAAAATGTCCTGAGATAAAAGCTTGAAAGAAGCTTTCTGAGAAACCATTTTGTGATGTGTGAGTTCATCTCACAGAGTTACACTACTCTTTCATGGAGCAGTTTCCTAGCACTGTTTTTGTGGAATCTGAGAAGGGATAATTTGCATTGCTTTGAAGCCTATGGTGACAAAGGTAATATCCTCAGATAAAAACTAGAAAGAAGCTTTCTGAAAAACTGCTTTTTGATGTGTGAATTCATCTCACAGATTTTCACCACTCTGTTCATGGAGCAGTGTGTCAGCACTGCTTCTGTGGAATCTGAGAAGGGATACTTTGGATTACATTGAAGCCCATGGTGAAAAAGGAAATATCCTCACATAAAAACTGGAAAGAAGCTTTCTGAGAAACTACTTTGTGATACGTGTATCACAATTTTACACAGTTCTTTTCATGGAGCAGCTTACTAACACTGTTATCGCTTAATCTGTGATGGGATATTTTGAAGGCATTGAGTGCTATGGTGAAAAAGGAAATATCCTCAGATAAAAAGTTCCGAGAACACTCTGGAGAAACTGCTTTGTGATGTGAGTATTCATCTCACAGAGTTACACCATTCTTTCACTGAGCAGTTTGCTGATACTATTTTCGTGAAATTTGCAATGGGATATTCGGGAGGGCATTGAGGCCAATGGTGAAAAACGAAATGTCCTCAGATAAAAACTTGAAATAAACTTTCTGAGAAACTTCTTTGTGATGTGTGAATTCATCTAAGAGAGTTACAACAATATTTTATGGAGCAGTTAGCACTGCTTCTGTGGAATCTGAGACGGTACATTTCTGATCCCTTTGAATCCTATCGTGACAAAGGAAATATACTCAGATAAAAACTAGAAAGAAACTCTCTGAGAAACTGCTTTGCGATTTGTGAATTCATCTCACAGAGTTACACTACATATTCATGGAGCAGTTTGCTACCATTGTTTTTGAGGAATATGAGAAGGGATATTTTGGATTGCTTTGAAGACTATGTTGACAAAGGAAATGTCCTCACATATAAACTAGAAAGAAGCTTTAAGTGAAACTGCTTCATGATGCGTGTATTCATCTCACAGAGTTACAAAATTCTTTCATTGAGCAGCTTGCTAACACTATTTCCGTGGAATCCACAGTTGGATATTCGGGAGGGCATTGAGGCCGATGGTGAAAAAGGAAATGCCATCAGATAAAAACTTGAAAGAAGCTTTCTGAGAAAGTTATTTGTGATGTGTGAATTCTTGTCACAGAGTTACACCAATCCTTCATGGAGCAGTTTGCTAGCACTGATTTTGTGGAATCTTAGTAGGGATGTTTTGCATCACTTTAAGCCTATGGTGACAAAAGAAATATCCTCACATAAAAACTAGAAAGAAGCATTCTGAGAAACTGCTTTGTGATGTGTGTATTCATCTCACAGAGTTAAAACTTGAAAGAAGCTTTCTGAGAAACTTCTTTGTGATGTATGAATTCATCTCAGAGATTTACACCAATCTTTTATGGAGCAGTTAGTTAGCACTGTTTTTGTGGAATCTGAGAAGGGATATTGTGGATTGCTTTGAAGTATTATGGTGACCAAGGAAATATCCTCAGATAAAAACTGGAGAGAAGCCGTCAGAGAAACTGCTTTGTGATGTGTGAATTCATCTCACAGAGGTACACCATTCTTTCATTGAACAGGCTGCTAACTATTTTTGTGGAATCTGCAATGGGATATTTGGAAGTGCACTGATGCCAATTGTGAAAGAGGAAATGTCCTCAGATAAAATCTTGAAAGTAGCTTTCTGAGAAAGTGCTTTGTGATGTGTGAATTCGTCTCCCAGAGTTACACCAGTCTTTCATGGAGCAGTTTGATAGCACTGTTTTCGTGGAATCTGAGAAGGGATATTTTAGATCACTTTGAAGCCTATGGTGACAAAGGAAATATCCTCAGATAAAAACTAGATAAGAAGCTTTCAAGGAAGCTGTTTTGTGATGTGTGAATTCATCTCACAGAGTTTCTCCACTGTGTTCATGGATCAGTTTGTTTGCACTGCTTCTGAGCAATCTGAGAAGGGATATTTTGCATTGCTTTGAAGCCTATGGTGACAAAGGAAATATCCTCACATAAAAACTAGAAAGAAGCTTTCTGAAAAAGTGCTTTGTGATGCGTGTATTCATCTCAAACAGTTACACAATTCTTTCCTTGAGCAGCTTGCTAGCACTATTGTCATGGAAACTCCAATTGGGTATTCGGGAGGGAATTGAGACTGACTGTGAGAAAAGAAATGTCCTCAGATAAAAACTTGAAAGAAGCTTTCTGGGAAGCTGTTTGGTGATTTTGTGAATTCACCTCAGAGAATTACACCAATCTTTCATGGAGCAGTATGTTAGCACTGCTTCTATGGAAGTTGAGAAGTGACATTTCTGATCACTTTGAATCCTATTGTGACAAAGGAAATCTCCTCAGATAAAAACTAGAAAGAAGCTTCTGAGAATCTGCTTTGTGATGTTTGAATTCATCTCACAGATTTATACCACTCTGTTCATGGAGCATTTTGTTAGTACTGCTTCTGTGGAAACTGAGAAGGGATATTTTGGATTGCACTGAAGCCCATAGTGTAAAAAGAAATATCCTCAGATAAAAACTAGAAAGAGACTTTCTGAGAAACTGCTTTGTGATGTGTGTATTCATCTGACAAAGTTACAGAGTTCCTTTCATGGAGCAGATTACTAACACTGTTGTCGTTTTATCTGCGATGGGATATTTCGAGCACATTGAGTGCTATGGTGAAAAAGGAAATATCCTCAGATAAAAACCAGAGGGAAGACTTAGAAGAAACTATTTTCGTGGAATCTGCAGTGGGGTATTCTGGAGGGCATTGAGGCCAGTGTGAAAAAGGAAATGTCCTCAGAGAAAAACTTGAAGGAAGCTTTCTGAGAAGCTGCTTTGTGATGTGTGAATTCATCTTACAGAGTTACTCTAATCTTTCATGGGGAAATTTGCTAGCACTGTTTTTGTGGAATCAGCAAAGGGACATATCTGATCCCTTTGAATCCTATTGTGACAAAGGAAATATCCTCATTTAAAAACTGGAAAAAATCTTTCTGAGAAACTGCTCTGTGATGTGTCAAGTCATCTCCCAGAGTTACACTGCACTTTCACAGAGCAGTTTGCTAGCACTGCTTGCGTGGAATCTGAGAAGGGATATTTTTGATGGCTTTAAAGCCTGCAGTGACAAATGAAATATCCTCAGATAAAAACTAGAAAGAAGCTTTTGGAGAAACTGCTTTGTGATGTGTGAATTCATGACACAGAGTTGCAGTTTCTCTTCATGAAGCTGTATGCTAACACTCTTTTCGTGAAATCTCCAGTGGGATATATTGGAGCTCATTGAGGCCTACGGTGAAAAATACATATACTGAGATAAACACTAGAAAGAAGCTCTCTGAGAAACCGCATTGGGATGTGTGAATCCATCTCACGTCGTTACACTCTACGTTTCACTGAGCAGTTTGCTAACACTGTTTTCGGGTAATCTGCCATGGAATACTTGGAAAAGGAAATATTATGAGATAAAACTTGAAAGCAGCTTTCAGAGAAAATGCTTTGTGATGTGTGAATTCATCTCACAGAGTTACTCCATTCTGTTCATGGAGCAGTTTGTTAGCACTGCTTCTGTGGAATCTGAGAAGGGATATTTTTGATCGCTTTGAAGCCTATGGTGGAAAAGGAGATATCCTCAGATAAAAACTAGAAAGAAGCCTTCTGAGAAACGGTTTTGTGATCTGTAAATTCATCTCGCAGAGTTACACCATTCTTTTCATGGAGCATTTTACTAACACTGTTTTCATTTAATCTGCAATGGGATATTGCGAGCACATTGTTTGCTATGGAAAAAAGGAAATATCCTCAGATAAAAATTGGAGAGAAGCCTTCAGAGAAACTGCTTTGAAATGTGTGAATTCATCTCACAGTGTTGCACCAGTATTTCACTGAGCAGTTTCCTAACACTATTTTTGTGGAATCTGCAATGGGATACTCGGGAGGGCACTGAGGTCGATGGTGAAAAAGAAAGTGTGCTCAGTTAAAAGCTTGAAAGAAGCTTTCTGAGAAACATCTTTGTGATGTGTGAATTCATCTCACAGAGTTACACCACTTGCTTCATGTAGCAGTTTGTTAGCACTCCTGTAGGATCTTAGCAGGGATACTTTGGATTGCATTGAAGCCCATGGTGAAAAAGGAAATAGCCTCAGATAAAAATGGGAAAGAAGCTTTCTGAGAATCTGCCTTGTAATGTGTGAATTTATCTCCAAGAGTAACACTACTCTTTCTTTCTTTTTATTATACTTTAAGTTCTAGGGTACATGTGCACAATGTGCAGGTTTTTTACATATGTATACTCGTACCATGTTGGTGTGCTCCACCCATCAACACATCAGCACTCATCAACTTGTCATTTACATCAGATATAACTCCCAATGCCATCCCTCCCCACTCCCCCCTCCCCATAATAGGTCCCGGTGTGTGATGTTCCCCTTCCAGAGTCACACACTATTCTTTCATTGAGCAGTTGGCTAGCACAGTTTTTGTCGAATCTGAGAAGGGATATTTTGGAAAAGATTGAAGCCCATAGCGAAAAAGGAAATGTCCTCAGATAAAAACTAGAAAGAAGCTTTCAGAGAAACCACTTTGTGATGTGTATATTCATCTCACAAAGTTACACAGTACTTTTCATGGAGCAGATTGCTAATACTGTTTTCGTTTAATCTGCAAGAGAATATTGCAAGCGCATTGAGTGCTATGGTGAAAAAGAAAATATCCTCAGATAAAAACTAGAAAGAATCTTTCTGAGAAACTGCGTTGTGATGTGTGAATTCATCTCACAGAAATACACCGTTCTGTTCATGGAGCAGTTTGTTAGCACTGCTTCTGAGGAATCTGAGAAGGGATATTTTGCATCACTTTGAAGCCTATGGTGACAAAGGAAATATCCTCACAAAGAAACTAGAAAGAAGTTTTCTGAGGAACTGCTTTGGGATGTGTGAATTCGTCTCACAGAGTTACACTACTCATTCATGGAGCCGTTTGCTAGCACTGTTTTTGTGGAATCTGAGAAGGGACATTTCTGATCACTTTGAATCCTATAGTGACAAAGAAAATATCCTCAAATATTAACTGGAAACAAGCTATCTGAGAAACTGTGATGTGTGATTTCATCTCAGAGAGTTACACTACTCTCTTCTCAGAAAGCTTCTTTTCAGTTTTTATCTGTGGATATTTACTTTGTCACAACAGGCTTCAATGTGCTCCCAAATATCCTATTGCATATTCCACGAAAACAGTGTTAGCAGACTGACTGAATGAATGGTGTAATGCTGTGAGACGAAATTTCACAACCCAGTGCATTTTCTCAGGAAGCTTCTTTCTAGTTTTTAACTGAGGATATTTCCTTTGTCACCATAGGCTTCAATGCAATCAAAATATCCCTTCTCACATTCCCTAAAAACAGTGCTGCCAAACTGCTCTATGAAAAGAATCGTGTATCTGTGCGAGATGAATTCACAAATATTAAAGAAGTTTCTCAGAAAACGTCTTACTAGTTTTTGTCTGAGGATATTTCCTTGTCACCATAGGCTTCACTGTGCTCCCAGTATCCTATTCCAGATTCCACGAAAACAGTGTCAACAGACTGCTGAATGAATAGAATGGTGTAACTCTATGAAACTAATTCACACATCACAAAGCAGTTTCTCAAAAAGCTTCTTTGTTGTTTTTATTTGAGGATATTTCCTTTTTCACCATTGGCCTCCATGTGCTCCCAAATATCCCCTTTCAGATTCCAGATAAACAGTGTTAGCAAACTGCTAAATGAAGAGAAAGGTGTAACTCTGAGAAGAATTCACACATCACAATAAAGTTTCTCAGAAAGCTTCTTTCTAGTTTTTATCTGAGGATATTTCCTTTGTCAGCATAGGCTTCAATTGAAGCATAGGCTTCAAGGCAATTCTCAGATTACACATAAAGAATGTTAACAAACTGCTCCATGAAAGGATACTGTAACTCAGTGAGATGAATTAACAAATTAGAAAGCAGTTTCACAGAGAGCTTCTTTCCTGTTTTTATCTAAGAAAATTTCTTTATAACTGTAGGTCTCAATGCACTCCCAAATATGCCTTTGTGCATTCCACGAAAACAGTGTTAACAAACTCCTCCATGAAAAAAATGTTGTAACTCTGTGAGATGAATTCACACATCACAAAGAACTTTCTCAGAAAGCTTCTTTCTAGTTTTTATCTGAGGATATTTCCTTAGTCACCATAGACTTCAATGCGATTGAAAATATCCCTTCTCAGACTCCTACAAATCAGGGCTACCAAACTGATCCATGAAAACAATCGTCTATCTCTGTGAGATGAAATAACACATCACAAAGCTGGTTCTCAGAAAGATTCTTTCTAGGTTTTATCTGAGCATGTTTCCTTTGTCACCATAGGCTTCAATACGATCAAAATATCTGTTCTAATAGTCTCCAAAACAAGTGCTACCAAACTGCTCCATGAAAAGAATGGTTTAGCTTTGTGAGACGAATTCACACATCACAAAGCAGTTTTTCAGAAAGCTTCTTTCTAATTTTTATCTGGGGATATTTCCTTTGTCACCATAGGCTTCAATGCGATCCACAATATCTGTTCTCCGATTCCACAGAAATATTGATGCCAAACTGTTCCCTCATCAGAAAGGTTTAACTCTATGAGATGAATGCACATATCACAAAGCAGTTTCTCAGAACCCTTCTTTCTAGTTTTTATCTTAGGATATTTGCTATTTTGCCATAGTCCTCAATGCGCTCCAGAATATCCCATTGCAGATTCCACCAAAACAGTGTTAGCAAACTGCTCAATGAAAAAGAAAAGTGTAAATCTGTGAGATGACGTCACACATCACAATGCAGTTTATCATTAAGATTCTTACAGTTTGTATTTGAAGATATTTCATCACCATAGGCTGCAATGCGATCCAATATATCCCTTCTCAGATTCCACAGAAACATTGATGCCAAACTGCTCCTTCAACAGAAATGTTAACTCAATGAGATGGATGCACATACCACAAAGCAGTTTCTCAGAAGGCTTCTCCATAGTTTTTATCTTAAGATGTTTCCCTATTCACCATAAGCCTCAATGCACTCCAGAATATCCCGTTGCAGATTCCACGGAAACAGTGTTAGCAAACTGCTCCATGAAAACAATGGTGTAACCGTGTGAGACGAATTCACACATCACAAAGCAGTTTCTCAGAAAGCTTCTTTCGAGTTTTTATCTGAGGATAATTCGTTTCTCACCATAGGTTTCAATGCATTTAAAAATAACCCTGCTCAGGTTCCCCAAAAGCAGTGCTACCAAACTGCTCCATAAAAAGGATGGTTTATCACTGTGAGATGAATTCACACATCACAAAGCAGTTTCTCAAAACATTTGTTTCCAGTTTTTTTCTTAGGATATTTCATTTTTCACCATAGTCCTCAATGCACTCCCAAATATCCTATTGCAGATTCCATGAATACAGTGTTAGCAAACTACTCCATGAACAGAATGTTGTAACATTGTAAGATGAATTCATGCATCACAAAGCAGTTTCTGAGAAGGCTTCTTTCTAGTTTTTATCTGAGGATATTTCCTTTTCTCTGAGGAACTCAATGCACGCCCGAAAATTTCATTAAAGATTGCAAGAAAATGGTGTTAGCCAACTACACTACGCAAAGAAAGGGTTAAGTCTGTGAGATGAATTCACACATCAAAAAGTAGTTTCTCACACAGCTTCGTTCTAATTTTTATCTGAGGATATTTCCTTTGTCACCATAGGCTTCAAGGCAATCCTAAATATTCCTTCGCAGATTCCACAGAAACATTGATGAGAAACATTTCCCTCAGCAGAGAGGTTTAACTCTATAAGATGAATGCACACATCACAATAGGGTTTCTCCGAAGGCTTCTCTGGAGTTTTTATCTGAGGATATTTCCCTTTTCACCAGAGGCCTCAATGCACTCCCGAATATCCCATTGCAGATTTTATGAAAACAGTGTTAGAAAACTGCTGAATGAAAAGATCAGTGTAACTCTGTGAGATGATTTCACTCATGACAAAGCAGTTTCTCAGAACGTTTCTCTCCAGTTGTTATCTGAGGATATTTCCCTTTTCATCATAGGCCTCAATGCCCTCCCGAATATCCCATTGCAGATTCCACGAAAACAGTGTTAACAAACTGCTCAATGAGAAGAAAAGGGTAACTCTGTGAGATGAATTCTCACATCACAAAGCAGTTCCTCAGAAAGCTTCTTTCTAGTTTTTATCTTAGGATATTTGCTTTTTCAGTGTATTCCTCAATGTGCTCACACATATCCCATTGCAGTTTCCATAAAAACAGGGTTAGCAAACTGTTCCATGAAAAGAAATGTGTAACTCTGTGAGATGAACTGACACATCACAAAGCAGTTTCTCAGAAAGTTTATTTCTAGTTTTTATCTGAGGATATATCCTTTGTCACCATAGGCTTCAATGGATTCCAAAATATACCTTCTCAGATTCAACAGAAATGTTTAACTCTATAACATGAAAGTGCACATCACAAAGCAGTTTCTCCCATGTTTTCTCTGCAGTTTTTATCTGAGGTTATTTCCCTTTTCACCATAGGCTTCAATGCACTCCGAATATCCCATTGCAGATTCCATGAAAACATTGTTAAAAAACTGGTCAATGAAAACAATGGTGTAGTTCTGTGAGACGAATTCAAACGTCACAAAGCAGTTTTTGAGAGATATTCTTTCTAGGTTTTATCTGAGGATACTTCCTTTGTTAAGCTTCAAAGTGGATCAAAGTATCCCTTCTCAGATCCCCCAAAAACAGTGGTACCAAACTGCTCCATGAAAATAATGTTGTAACACTGTGAGATGAATTTACACATAACAAAGGGGTATCTCAGAAAGCTTCTTTCTAGTTTTTATCTCAGGATATTTACTTTTTCAGGCTAGGCCTCAATACAACCAAAAATATCTAATTGAAGATTCCAGGAAAACAGGGTTAGCCAACTGCTCAGTGAAAAGAAAGGTGAAACTCTGTGAGATGAATTCACACATCACAAAGCAGTTTTTAAGAAAGTTTCTTTCTAGTTTTTTTTTTTTTTTTTTTGAGACAGTCTCGCTCTGTCGCAGGGGCTGGAGTGCAGTGGCTGGATCTCAGCTCATTGCAAGCTCCACCTCCCGGGTTCACGCCATTCTCCTGCCTCAGCCTCCCGAGTAGCTGGGACTACAGGCGCCCGCCACCTCGCCCAGCTAGTTTTTTGCATTTTTTAGTAGAGACGGGGTTTCACCGTGTTAGCCAGGATAGTCTAGATCTCCTGACCTCGTGATCCGCCCATCTTGGCCTCCCAAAGTGCTGGGATTACAGGCTTGAGACACCACGCCTGACCTCTTTCTAGTTTTTATCTTAGGATATTTGCTTTTTGAGCATAGTCCTTAATCCGCTCCCAAATATTCCAGTGCAGATTCCATGAAAACAGTTTTCACAAACTGCTCCATGAAAAGAAAGGTGTAACTCTGGGAGATCAATTCATGCATCACAAAGCAGTTTCTCAGACAGCTTCGTTATAGTTTTTATCTGAGGATATTTCCTTTCTCACCATAGGCTTCAATGCGGTCCAAAATATCCCTTCTCAGATTACCCCATAACAGTGCTACCAAACTGCTCCATGAAAAGAATGGTGTAACTCTGTGAGATGAATTCACACATCACAAAGCATTTCTGAGAAGCCTTCTCTCCAGTTATTATCTGAGGATATTTCCCTTTTCATCATAGGCCTCAATGCATTCCCGGATTGCATTCTCAATGCAATCCCATTGCAGATTGCACGAAAACAGTGTTAGCAAGCTGCTCCATGAAAAGAAGAGTGTAACTCTGGGAGATGAATTAACTCATCCAAAAGCAGTTTCTCAGAAAGCTTCTTTCTAGTTTTTATCTGAGGATATTTCCCATTTCACCATAGGCTTCAATGCAATCTAAATATCCCTTTTTAGATTCCCCAAAAACAGTGCTATCAAACTGCTACTTGAAAATATCATGTAGCTCTGTGAGATGAATTCACACATCACAAAGCAGTTTCTCAGAAAGCTTCTTTCTAGTTTTTAATCAGATGATATTTCCTTTGTCACTGTAAGCTTCAAAGCGATCAAAAAATCCCTTTTCAGATTCCACAGAAACATTGATGTCAAACTTCTCCCTCAACAGAAAGGTGTAAATCTATGAGATGAATGCACACATCACAAAGCAGTTTCTCAGTTTTTTCCAGTTTTTATCTGAGGATATTTCCCTTTTCACCATAGGCCTCAATATGCTCCCGAATATCCCATTGCATATTCCACAGAAACAGTGTTAGAAAACTGCTCCATGAAAAGAAAAGTGTAACACTGTGAGATGAACTCACACATCACAAAGCAGTTTCTCACAAAGGTTCTTTCTAGTTTTTATCTGATGATATTTCCTTTTTTACAATAAGCCTCAATGTGCTCCCAAATATCTCTTCGCAGTTTCTACAAAAACAGTGTTTCCAAGCTGCTGCATGTAAATAAAGTTTTATCTTCGTGAGATTAGTGCACACAACACAAAGCAGTATTGCAGATAGCTTCCTTTTAATTTTTAGCATGGGATATTCAATTTTTCACAATTGGCCTCAATGTTCACCAAAATATCCCTTCGCAGAAAGGATGAAAACATTGTTGTCAAACTGCAGAATCAAAAGAAAAGTTTAACTCTATGAAATGAATGCACACATCACATACTGGTTTCTCAAATAGTTTGCTTCTAGTTTTTATCCTGTGATATTTGCTTTTTTGCCATTGACCTAAATGAGCTCCAAATGTCCTTTTGCAGAATGGACAAGAACTCTTTTTCCAAATTGCTGAATCAACAGAAAGGTTTAAGCCTGTGAGATGAATCAATGACCTTCCAAATATCCCTTCACAGATCCTTCAAAAACAGTGTTTCCACACTGCTGAATGAAAAGAAAGGGTAAACTCTGTGTGGAGAATGCACACAGCACAAAATGGTTTATCAGATCGTTTCCTTCTACTTTTTATCCTGATGTATTTGTTTTTTCTTCTTTGCCCTAAATGAGCTACAAAATGTCCATTCACAGAATGGACCAAAACAGTGTTTCCAAACAGCTCAACAAAAGGAAAGATTTAATGAGATGAATGGAGACATCACAAAGAAGTTTCATAGAAAATTTCTGGTTTTTAACTGAAGATATTTTCGTTTTCATCGTAGGCCTCAATGTGCTCCCAAGTATCCCTTTGCAGATTCTAAAAAAACTGTGTTTTCAAACTGCTGAATGAAAAGAAAGTTTTAACGTTTTGAGATGAACACTCACAACACAAACCAGTTTCTCAGATAGCTTCCTTCTAGTTTTTATCCTGGAATATTTGATTTTTCATCATTGGTCTCAATGAACTCCACAGTATCCCTTCGCAGATTATAGAAAAAGAGCACTTCCAAGATGTTGAATGAAAAAAAAGGTTTAAATGTGCAAGATGAATGCACACATCACAAAGCAGTTTTGCAGATAACTTCCTTCTAGTTTTCATCATGGGATATTCCATTTTTCACCATTGGCCTAAATTAGCTCCAAAATGTTCAATCACTAAATAGACAAAAACAGTGTTTCCAAAGTGTCAAATCAAAACAGGCGTTTAATTCTGTGAGATGGATGCACACATCACAAAATATTTTCTCAGGAAGCTTCTTTCTAGTTTTTGTCTGAAGTTATTTTCCTTTCCACCATAGGACTCAATGCGTTCTCAAATATGTTTTTGAGGGTGTACAAAAACAGAGTTCCAAACTGCCTAATGAAAAGGAAGGTTTAACTCTGTCAATGGAATTCACACATCACAAAGCAGTTTCCTGGATAGCTTCCTTCTGGTTTCTATCATGGGATGTTTCACCATTGGCCTCTATGAACTCCCAAATGTCCATTTGCAGAATGGACAAAAACAGTGTTTCCAAAATGCTGATTCAAAAGAAAGGTTTAACTCTGTGAGATGAATGCACACTACACAAAGCAGTTTCTTAGAGTGTTTCTTTATAGTTTTTATCTGAAGATAATTTCTTTTTCACCATAGGTTGCAATGCGTTCTCAAATATCCCTTCACAGGGTCTACAAAAACAGTGTTTCCAATCTGTTGAATGAAAGAAAAGATTTAACTCTGCGACATGAATGCATATATCACAAAGTAGTTTCACAGATAGCTTCCTTACAGTATTTATCATGAGACATTCGATTTTTCACCTTTAGCCTCAATGAACTCCCAAATGTCCTTTCGCAGAATAGACAAAAACAGTGTTTCCAAGCTGCTGATTCAAAAGGAAGGCTTAACGCTGTGAACTGAATGCACACATCATGAAGCAGTTTCTCAGAAAGCTTCTTTCCAGTTTTTACCTGAAGTTATTTTCTTTTTCACCATAGGCCTGAATGTGCTCCCAAATATCCCTTAGCAGATTCTATAAAAACAGTGTTTCCAAACTGTTGAATGAAATGAAAACTTTAACTCTGTGACATGAATGCATACATCACAAAGTCATTTCACAGATAGCTTCCTTACAGTTTTTAGTGTGAGGTATTCGATTTTTCACCATTGACATCAATGAGCTCCAAAATATCCATTCACAGAATGGACAAAAACAGTGTTTCCAAACAGCTGAATAAAAAGACAGGTTTAACTCTGTGAGAAGGATGTGCATGTCACAAAACAGTTTCTCAGAAAGCTTCTCTCTGGTTTTTATCTGAAGATATTTTCTTTTTCACCATATGTCTCAATGAACTCTCAAATATCCCTTCGCATATTTTAGAAAAACGGTGTTTCCAAACTGTTGAAAGAAAAGACAATTTAATTTCTGTGAGATGAATACCCACGTCACAAAGCATTTTCTCAGATAGCTTCCTTCTAGTTTTTATCCCTGTATATTCGCTTCTTCACCTTTTGCCTCAATTAAATCCCAAATGTCTTTTCACACAAAGGAGAGAAACAGTGTTTCCAAACTTCTGAATCAAAAGAAAGTTTTAATACTGTGAGATTAATGCACACATCAAAAAGCAGTTTCTGAGAAAGTTCCTTTCTAGTTTTCAGCTGATTTTTTTCTGTTTTTCAATATAAGCATCAAAACATTCCCAAATATCCCTTTGCAGATTCTAAAAAACTGTTTTCAACCTTCTGAATGAAAAAAAGGTTTAGTTTTTCGACATGAATGCACACTTCACAAAGCACTTTTTCCGACAGTTTCCTTTAACTTTTTATCCTGGGATATTCAATTTTTCAACATAGGTCTTAATGAGTTACCAAATATCCATTCAGAAAATGGACAAAACTGTTTCCAAACTGCTGAATCAAAAGAAAGGTTTCCTCTGTGAGATGAATGTACAAATCAGAAAGCAATTTCTCAGAAAGCTTCTTTCTAGTTTTTAATCTGAAGATACTTTCTTTTTCACCATAGGCCCCAATGCACTCCCCAAATATTCCTTCACAAATTCTAAAAGCATAGGGTTTCCAAAGTGCTTAATGAAAAGGAAAGTTTAACTCTGCCAGATGAATGCACACATCACAAAGCAGTTTCTCAGAAAGCTTCTTTCTAGTTTATATCTGAACATACTTTCTTTTTCATCATAGGCCTCAATGCGTTCCTGAATATTCTTTCACAGATTCTAAAAACACAGGGTTTCCAAACAGCTGAATGCAAAGGAAGTTTTATCTTTCTGAGATGAATGCACACATTGCAAAACAGTTTCTCAGATAGTTTCCTTCTACTTTTTTTTTAAACATTTTTATGTACAGCTTTTTTTTTTTATTTTTATTTTTATTATACTTTAAGTTCTAGGGTACATGTGCATAAGGTGCAGGTTTGTTACATATGTATACTTGTGCCATGTTGGTGTGCTGCACCCATCAACTCGTCAGCACCAATCAATTCATCATTTATATCAGGTATAACTCCCCAATGCAATCCCTCCCCCCTCCCCCCCCCCCATGATAGGCCCCACTGTGTGATGTTCCCCTTCCCGAGTCCAAGTGATCTCATTGTTCAGTTCCCACCTATGAGTGAGAACATGCGGTGTTTGGTTTTCTCTTCTTGTGATAGTTTGCTAAGAATGATGGTTTCCAGCTGCATCCATGTCCCTACAAAGGACACAAACTCATCCTTTTTTATGGCTGCATAGTATTCCATGGTGTATATGTGCCACATTTTCTTAATCCAGTCTGTCACTGATGGACATTTGGGTTGATTCCAAGTCTTTGCTATTGTGAATGGTGCCGCAATAAACATACGTGTGCATGTGTCTTTGTAGTAGAATAATTTATAATCCTTTGGGCATATACCCAGTAGTGGGATGGCTGGGTCATATGGTACATCTAGTTCTAGATCCTTGAGGAATCGCCATACTGTTTTCCATAATGGTTGAACTAGTTTACAATCCCACCAACAGTGTAAAAGTGTTCCTATTTCTCCCCATCCTCTCCAACACCTGTTGTTTCCTGATTTTTTAATGATTGCCATTCTAACTGGTGTGAGATGGTATCTCACTGTGGTTTTGATTTGCATTTCTCTGATGGCGAGTGTTGATGAGCATTTTTTCATGTGTCTGTTGGCTGTATGAATGTCTTCTTTTGAGAAATGTTTGTCCATATCTTTTGCCCACTTTTTCATGGGGTTGTTTGTTTTTTTCTTGTAAATTTGTTTGAGTTCTTTGTAGATTCTGGATATTAGCCCTTTGTCAGATGAGTAGATTGCAAAAATTTTCTCCCATTCTGTAGGTTGCCTGTTCACTCTGATGGTAGTTTCTTTTGCTGTGCAGAAGCTCTTTAGTTTAATTAGATCCCATTTGTCAATTTTGGCTTTTGCTGCCGTTGCTTTTGGTGTTTGGGATGTTGGATTTATTGCCATTGGCATTAATTAGCTCACAAATGTGCATTGGCAGAATGGTCATTAACAGTGTTTCCAAACTGCTGAATCAAAAGAAAAGTTTACTCTGTGAGATGAATGCCCTCATCAGAAAGTGGTTCCTCAGAGAGCTTCTTTATAGTTTATACCTGATGATATTTGGCTTTATCCCATAAGTCTCAGTGGGCTCTAAAAAGGCCCTTCACAGATTGTAAAAAAAGAATGTTTCCAACCTGATGAATCTAAAGAAAGGTTTAACTCTATGAGATAAATCCACACATCACCAAGCAGTTTCACAGATACTTTGCTTCCAGTTTTCATCTGTAGATATTCGTTTTTTCCCCATAGGCCTCCATGAGTTCCCAAAAGTCGTTTCACAGTTTCTACAAAACGAGGGTTTCCAATCTGTTTAATCAAAAGAAAAGGTTAACTCTGTTACATGAATCCACACATCTCAAAGCTGTTTCACAGATTGCTTTTTTCTAGTTTTTATCTGGGCATATTCTGTGTTACCCCATACACATCAATGAGCTTCCAATTAATTCTAGGCAACTTCTACAAACAAGTTGTTACAACCTGCTGAATAAAAAAAAAAAAAAAAAAAGATTTAACTCTGTGAGATGAATCCACACATCACCAAACTGTTTCTCAGATGGCTTCTTTCTAGTTTTTAATCTGAAGATATTTGGTTTTCCCAATAGAATAAATGGGTTCTTAAATGCCCCTTCACAGATTTTACAAAAACAGTGGTTCAAACCTGCTGAATGGAAAGAAAGTTTTAACTCTGTGAAGTGAATCCACAAATGACCAAGCAGTTTCACAGATAGCTTCTTTCTAGCTTTTATTTGAAAATATTCAGTTTTCCCCTTAAGACTCAATGGATTTTCAAATGTTTCTTCATAGATAATATAAAATAAGTGTTTCCTACCTGGTGAATAAAAAGAAAAGTTTCTCTCTGGGAGATGAAATGACACATCCCAAAGCAGTTACACAGAAGTTTCTTCCTAGTTTTTATCTGGGGATGTTAGCTTTTTCCCCAAAGGCATTAATAGGCTCCAAAATGTCCCTCTGCAGATTCGATAAAAAGAGTCTTTCCCACCTGCTGAATACAAAGAAAGGGTTAACTCTGTGAAACGAATCCACACATCCCCATGTAGTTTCACAGATATTTTCTTTCTAGGTTTTATCTTGAGATATTCAGTTTTCCCTTAGAAGCCTAAATGTTCTTCCAAAGGTCCCTAGGCAGATTCTTCAAAAAAAGTATTCCAACCTGCTGAATGTTCTGTGTTTCTCCTTAGGTCTCAATGGGCTTTCAATTGCCCCTACACATCTTCTACAAAAAAAGTTGTTACAATCTGCTAAATCAAAAAAAAGAAAAAAAGGATTTAACTCTGTGAGATGAATACACACATCAACAATCTGTTTCTAAGATGGCTACTTTCTATTTATTATCTGAAGACGTTTGGTTTTCCCCAGAGGGTCAATGGGTTCTTAAATGTCCCTTTACGGATTCTACAAAAAAAAGTGGTTCCAACCTCCTGAATGAAAAGAAGGGTTTAACTCTGAGAGGTGAATCTACCAATGACCAAGCAGTTTAACAGATAGCTTCTTTCTAGTTTTTATCTGAAAACATTCCATTTTCCCCATGGGACTCAATGGGTTTTCAAATGTTTCTTCATAGATAAAATAAAAGAAGTGTTTCCTACCTGGTGAATAAAAAATTTGTCTCTGAAAGATGAATCTACACATCCCCAAGCAGTTTCACAGAAACTTCTTTCTAGTTTTTATCTGGGAATGTTTGCTTTTCCACAAAGGTCTTAATGGGCTCCCAAATGTCCCTCTGCAGATTTGGCAAAAAGGGTCTTTCCCAGCTGCTGAATACAAAGAAAGTGTTAACTCTGTGAAATGAATCCATACATCCCCAACTAGTTTCACAGATAGCTTCTTTCTAGTTTTTATCTTGGGGTAGTCTATTTTTCCTTATTAGCCTCAATGTGCTCCCAAATGTCCTTTTGCAGATTCTACAAAAAAAGTATTCCAATCTGTTGCATGAAAAGAAATGTTTAACTCTGTGAGATGAATCCACACATCAAAAATCAGTTTCACAGATAGTTTTTACTACATTTTATCTTGAGATATTCTGTTTCTCCCCATAGACTTCAATAAGATCCCAAATGTCCCTACACAAATTCTACAAAAAGTGTGCTTTTAACCTACTGAATCAAAGCAAAAGTTTAACTCTGTGAGTTGAATCCCAACGTCTTAAAGCAGTTTCACAGATAGTCCCTATCTAGTTTTTTTCATGGAAATATTAGGTTTTTTCCCATAGGACTCAATGCAATCCCAAATCTCTCTTCACAGATTCTACCAAAAAAAAGTGCTTCCAACCTGCAGAATAAAAATAAGGCTTAAATCTGTGAGATGAATCCACACATCCCCACGCAGTTTCACAGATAGTTTCTTTCTATTTTTATCTAAGGATATTCGATTTTCCCCTTAGGCCTCAATGGGTTCTTAAGTGTCTCTTTGCAGAGTCTAGAAAAGGAGTGTTTCCAACCTGCTGAATCAATAGAAAGTTTGTTTCCATAGTCCTCAATTGGCTCCCAAATGTCACTTGGCAGATTCTACAAATACAGTGTTACCAACCAGTTGAATCAAAAGAAAGGGTTACCTCTGTGAGATGAATTGACATATCACTAACCAGTTTCAAGGATAGTTTCTTTCTAATTTTTATCTGGGGATATTCAGGATATATATATTTTTTTTCCATGTCCCTTCGCAGATTCTACAAAAACACTGTTTCCACCCTGTTGAATCAAACGAAAACTTTAACTCTGTGAGTTGAGTCCACATGTCTCAAAGTAGTTTCACAGACAGCTTCATTCTAGGCTTTTAAAGGGGTTATTATGTTTTTCCTCATAGGCCTCAATGGGTTCCCACATGTCCCATTGCAGATTCTTCAAAAAGAATGTTTCCAACCTGCTGACTGTATCAAAAGAAAGTTTTAACTCTGTGAGACAAATCCACACATCACCAAGCAGTTTAGCAGATAGATTTTTGTAATTTTTATCTGGAGATATTCAATTTTTTTTCTATAGGCCTTTATGCATTCCCAAATGTCCTTTTGCAGATTCTACAAAAAGATTGTTTTCAAATTGCTGAACATAAGAAAGGTTTAACTATGAGAGATAAATCCACACATCATCAAGCAGTTTCACAGATAGCTTCTTTTTAGTTTTTACCTCATGATATTCGGTTTTTCTTAAAAGGCCTCGGTGGACTCCAAATGTCCCATTGTAAATACTACAAAAAGACTGCTGCCAACCTGCTGAATCAACAGAAAGGTTTAGTGATGTGTGATGGTTCCATACATCACAAATCAGTTTCATAGGTAGCTTCTTTCTGGTATATCTGGGGATACCAGGTTTTTCCCTATATGCCTCAATGGGCTTATAAATATCCCTTCACAGACACTTCAAAAAGAGTGTTTACAACCTGCTGAATCATAAGAAAGGTTTACCTCAGTTGTATGGATCAACACCTCACCACACAGTTTCCCTGATAGCTTCTTTGTATTTTTTTATCTGGGGATTTTTTATTTTTCTCCATCAGCTTCAATGGGCTCCCAAATCTCCTTTGGCAGATTCTAAAATAAAGAGAGTTTCCAACTTGCTGAATCAAAAGAAAGCTATAACCATGTGAGATGAATCCAAAAATCACAAATCAGTTTAACAGGTAGCTTTTTTCTAGTTTTTATGGGGAATATTTAGCTTTACCCTTTAGGTCCCAGTGAGCTCTCAAATATTCCTTCATAGACTCTACAAAAGATTGATTACTCTACAAAAGAGTGATTCCAACCAGGTGACTCAAGAGAAAGGTTTAGCTCTGTGAGAGGAAGCCACTCATCAGCATGTAGTTTCACAGACAGCTTCTTCTAGTTCTTATCTAGGGATATATTGTTTATACCAATAGGCTTCAATTGGCTCCCAAATGTCCCTTCAAAGATTCAACAAAAAGAATGTTTCCAACCTGCTGAATCAAAAGACAGGATTAACTATGTGATTTGAATCCAGGCATCACCAAGCAGTTTCAAATATAGCTTCTTTCAAGTTTTTATCTGGGGATATTCATTTCTCCCCTTAAGCCTCAGTAAGTTCCAAAATGCTCCTTCACAAATTCTACAAAAAGCGTGCGTCTCCAACCTGCTGAATCAAAATAAACTTTTAACTCTGTAAGTTGAATCAATACATCACGAAGCAGTTTCGCAGGCAGCTTCTTCCTAGTTTTTATCTGTGGATATTCTTTCTTCTTCATAGTCCTCAATGGGCTCCAAAGTGTCCCTTCTCAGATTCTATGAAAATCGTGTTTTAAACCTGCTAAATCAAATGAAGCTTTTACTCTGTGAGTTGAATCAACACATCACCAAGCTATTTCACAGATAGCTTCTTCCCAGTTATTATCTGGGGATATTCCCTTTTTCTGCATAGGCCTCCATGGGCTCCCGAATGTCCCATCACAGATTCCGCGAAAATAGTGTTTTCAACCTGCTGAATCAACAGAAAGTTTAAACTCTATGGGAAGAATCCACACATCACCAAGTAGTTTCACAGATTACTTCATTCTAGTTTTTATCTGGGGATAGTCACTTTTTCCCTTATTCTTCAATGGGCTTCAAAAATATCCCTTTGCAAGTTCTACAAAAATAGTTTTTCCAACCTTCTGAAGCAAAAGAAAGCTTAACCTTGGTGAATGTAATGTACATATCTCCAAGTAGTTTTGCACATAGCTTCTTTCTATTTTTTATTTGGGGATATTCGGTTTTCCCTCATAGGACTCAAAGGGCTCAAAAATATCCCTTTGCAGATTCTACCAAAAGAGTGTTTCCAACCTTCTGATCAAAAGAAATGTTTAACTCTGTGAGATGAATCCACACATAACCAAGAAGTTTCACAGATAGCTTCTTTTTAGTTTTTATGTGGGGATATTCAGTTTCTTCCCATAGGCCTCAAAGGGCTCCCAAATGTCCCTTCGTAGATTCTACAAAAAAAAAACAGTTTCCAACCTGCTGTATCAAAGAAAGGTTTAACTCTGTGTGATACTTCCACACATCGCGAAGCAGTTTCACAGATATCTTCTTTTCAGTTTTTATCTGTGTATATTCCCTTTTTAGACATAGGCCTCAATGAGCTCCAAAATATCCCTTTGCAGGAGCTGCAAAAAGAGTGTTTCCATCCTGCTGAATTGAAAGAAAGTTGTATCTCATTGAGGTTAATCTACACATTACACAGCAGTTTCACAAATAGCTTATCTAGATTTTATCTGGATATATTCCGTATTACCTCATAGGCCTCAATGGGCTACAAATGTCCCTTTGCAGATTCTACAAAAAGAGTGGTTCCAACCTGCTGAATCAAAAGAAAGTTTAACTCTGTGAGATGAATCCACTCATCACCAGGCATTTTCATCTATTGCTTGTTTCTAGTTTTTATCTCAGAATATTTGATTTTTCCCCTAGGCCTCAATGGACTCTGAAATGTATAATTGCAGATTCTACAGAAACAGTGATTCCAACCTGCTGAATAAAATGAAAATTTTATTTATGTGAGATGAATCCACACATCACCTAGAAGTATCACAGGTAACTTGTTTGTAGTTTTTATCTGGGGATATGTGACTTTTCCTCATAGGACTCAATAGGCTCTCAAATGTCCCTTCGTATAGTCTATAAAAAGAGTGTTTCCAATCTGCTGAATCCAAACAAAGGTTTTACTCTGTGAGATAAATCTACACATCAAGAAGCAGTTTCACAGATAACTGCTTTCAAGTATTTATCTGGAGATAATCAATTTTTCCTTGTTGGCCTCAATGGGCTCCCAAATGGCCCTTTACAGGTTCTACAGAAAGAGTGTTTCCAACCTGCTGATTCCAAAGAAAGTTTTAATTCTGTGAGACTTATCCACACATCACAAACCATTTCACAGATAGTTTCTTTCTAGTTTTTATCTGGGGATATTAGTTTTTTCCCCATAGGCCTCAATGAACTCAAAAATGTCCCATAGCTGATTCTACAAAAAGACTTTTTCCAAGATGCTGAATCAAAAGAAAGGTTTAACTCTATGAGATCAGTCCACTAATTATGAGGCAGTTTCACAGATAGCTTCCTTCTAGTTTTTATCTGGGGATATTCAATTTTTCTCCATAAGACTTGATGGGCCCCCAAATTTCTTTTCACCAATTATATAAAAACGTGTCTCTAATCTGCTGATTTAAAAGAAAGCTTTGTATCTGTGAGATGAAACTACACATCAACAAACAGTTTCACAGATAGCTTTTTTCTAGTATTAATTTGGGGATATTCAGTTTTTCCCCAGAGGGATCAAGGGCCTCACAAATGTCCCTTCGCAGATTCTACAAAAAAAGTGTCTCCAACGTGCTGCATCAAAGGAAAACTTTAACATTGTGAGATAAATTCAAATATCACCAAGCAGTTTCACAGAGAGCTATTTTGCAAATTTTGTCTGGGGATAGTCCTTTTTTTCCATCGACCTAAAAGGGCTCCCAAATTTCTTTTTGCAGTTTCTACAAAAAGAGTGTTTCCAACCTGCTGAATCAAATAAAAATTTGTCTCTGTGAGGTGAACCCACACATCACCAAGCAGTTTCACAGATAGCTTCTATCTAGTTTTTATCTGGGATTTTTTTTTCCCCATAGGCCTCAATGCACTCTGAAATGTTTCTTCACAGATTCTACAAAAAGAGTGTTTGGAACCTGCTGAATTATAAGAAAGTTTTACATCCGTGAGATGAATCCACACATCATGAAGCAGTTTCACAGATAGCTTCTTTCTAGTTTTTATCTAGTGATATTTCATTTTTCACCATAGACATCAACGGGCACCAAAATGTAGCTTTGCAGATTCTGCAAAAACAGTGTTTCCAACATGCTGAATCAAATCAAAGTTTACCTACTTGAGATGAATCCACACATCACCAAGCAGTTTCACAGGTAGCTTCTTTCTAGTTTTTCTCTGGGGATATTCGGTATTTCCCCATAGGCCTCAATGAGTTCCCAAATATCTTTTTGCAGATTCTACAAAAAATTGTCTCCAACATGCTGAATCAAAATAAAGGTTTAATACTGTGTGATGAATCCACACATCACAAAGAAGTTTGGCAGGTTGCTTCTTTCTAGTTTTTATCCGGAAATATTAGATTTTCCCCATAGGCCCCAAAGGGTTCCCAAATGACTCTTCACAGACTCTACAAAAAGATTATTTCTATCCTGCTGAAACAAAAGAAAGGTATAACTCTGTGGGATGAATCCAGACATCAGAAAGCACTTTTACAGATACCTTATTTCTGGTTTTGATCTGACTATATTCTGTATTTCCCCATAGACCTTAATGGGCTCCCAAATGCCTTTCCCCTTTTTCTAGAAAAAGAATGTTTCCAACCTGCAGCATCAAAAGCAATGTTCAATTCTGTGAGACAAATCCACACATCAGAAATCAGTTTCACAGAAAGCTTCTTTCTAGTATTTATCTGGGGATGTTCGGTTTTTCACAATAGTAAACAACGGACTTCAAATGTCCCTTTGCAGATTCCACAAAAAAAGTGTTTCCAAACTGATGAATAAAAAGAAAGGTTTAACTCTGTGAGTTGAATCCCCACATCACCAGGCAGTTTAACAGATAGCTACTTTTTAGGTTTTTTTGGGCATGTTTGCTTTTGCTTCATAGGACTCAAAGGGCTCTCGAATGTCCCTTTGCAGATTCTGCAAAAAGAGTGTTTCCAAACAGATGAACCAAAAGAAAGTTTCACTCTGAGAGATGAATTGATACATCACCAGGCATTTTCACAAATAACTTCTTCCTATTTTTCATCTGGGGATATTTGGTTTTTCCTCATAGGCATTAATGGACTTTCAAATGACCCCTTGCAGATTCCACAAAAAGAGTGTTTCCAACCTGATGAATCAAAAGAAATGTTTAACTCTGAGATGAATACACACATCACCAAGCATTTTCATCTATTGTTTCTTTCTTTTTTTTTTCTGGGGATATTTAGTTTTTCCCCATAGCCCTCAGTGGACTCCTAAATGTACCTTCACAGATTCTATAAAAACAGTGTTTCCAACCTCCTGAATAAAAAAAAAAGTTTTATCTCTGTGAGTTGAATGCACACATCACCAAGCAGTTTGACAGATAGCTTCTTTCTAGTTTTTATCTGTGATATTTGGTTTTGGTTTTTCCTTGTAAGCATCAATGGGCTCTCAAATTTCCCTTCACAGATTCTACAAAAACAGTACTTCCCACCTCCTGAATACAAAGAAAAATTTCACTCTGTGAAATCTACACATCACCAAGCAATTTCACAAATAGCTCCTTTTTGTTTGCTTCTAAGGATATTCTGTTTTTTCTTATAGGTCCCTGTGAGCTCCCAATGTTCCTTCACATATTCTACAAAGAGTGTGTCCAACCAGTTGAATCAAAAGAAAGGTTTAACTGTGTATGATAAATCCACCCATCACCAAGCAGTTTCACAGATAGCTTCTTTCTGATTTTTATCTGGGAATATTTTGTTTTTCCCCACAGGCCTCAATGGGCTCCCTAATGTCCCTTCAGAAAATCTACAAAACATGGTTTTCAATCATCTGAATGCAAAGAAAGTTTTAACTTTGTGAGATTAATTCACACATCACCAAGCAGTTTCTTCAATAACTTCTTTCCATTTTTTATGTAGGGGTGTTTATTTTTTTCTCCACAGGCCTCAACAAGCCCCCAAATGTCCCTTTGCAGATTCTACAAAAAGAGTGTTTCCAATCTGCTGAAACAAAAGAAAGGTTTAACTCTGTGAGATGAATCCACACACTACAAAGCAGATTCACAGACGAATGCTTTCTTGTTTTTATCTGGAAATATTCAGTTTTTCCCTATTGGTCTCAATCGGCTACAAAATGACCCTTCACAGATTCTACAAAAACAGTGTTTCTAACCTGCTGTATCCTAAGAGACATTTAAACCTGTAATGTGAATCCACACATTACAAAGCAGTTTTCCAGATTGCTTATTTGTAGTGTTTATCTGGGGATAGTCATTTTTTCCTCCATAGGCCTCAATGGGCTCCCAAATGCCCCTTCATAGATTCTACAGAAAGAGTGTTTCCAACCTTCTGAATCAAATGAAAGGTTTAACACTTTGACATGGGTCCACAAATCACCAACAGGTTTCAAAAATAGATTCTTTCTGGTTTTTATCTGTGGGTATTTTTTTTCCCCCATAGGCCTCAATGGGCTGCCAAGGGTCTCTTCACAGATTTTTGAAAATAAGTGTCTTTGGAGAGGGGCGGAGCAAGATGGCCGAATAGGAACAGCTCCAGTCTCCAACTCCCACCGTGAGGAACACAGAAGACCGGTGATTTCTGCATTTTCTCTCCTTTTTTTTTTTTTTGAGATGGAGTCTCGCTCTGCCACCCAGGCTGGAGTGCAGTGGCTGGATATCAGCTCACTGCAAGCTCCGTCTCCTGGGTTACGCCATTCTCCTGCCTCAGCATCCTGAGAAGCTGGGACTACAGACGCCCGCCACCTCACCCGGCTAGCTTTTTGTATTTTTTAGTAGAGATGGGGTTTCACTGTGTTAGCCAGGATGGTATCGATCTCCTGACCTCGTGATCCGCCCGTCTCGGACTCCAAAAGTGCTGGGATTACAGGCTTGAGCCACCGCGCCCGGTCGATTTCTGCATTTTCAACTGAGGTACTGGGGTCATCTCACTAGGGAGTGCCAGACAATCGGTGCTGGTCAGTTGCTGCAGCCCGACCAGCGACAGCTGAAGCAGGGTGAGGCATCACTTCATCTGGGAAGTGCAAGGAGGAAAGGAATCCCTTTTCCTAGCCAGGGGAACTGAGACACACAACATCTGGAAAATCGGGTAACTCCCACCCCAATACGGTGCTATAAGCAAACAGGCACACAAGGAGAATATATCCCACACCAGGCCGGGAGGGTCCCACGCCCACAGAGCCTCCCTTCTTCCTAACACAGCAGTCTGCGATCTAACCGCAAGGCAGCAGCAAGGCTGGGGGAGGGGCGCTCACCATTGCTGAGGCTTAAGTAGGTAAACAAAGCCGCTGGGAAGCTCAAACTGGGTGGAGCTCACAGCAGTTCAAGAAAACCTGCCTGTCTCTTTAGACTTCACCTCTGGGGACAGGGCACAGCTAAATAACAACAACAAAAAAGCAGCAGAAACCTGTGCAGACGCAAACGACTCTGTCTGACAGCTTTGAAGAGAGCAGTGGATCTCCCAACCCAGAGGTTGAGATCTGAGAATGGACAGACTGCCTGCTTAAGTGGGTCCCTGACCCCTGAGTAGCCTAACTGGGAGACATCCCCCACTAGGGGCAGTCTGACACCCCACACCTCACAGGGTGGAGTACACCCCTGAGAGGAAGCTTCCAAAGCAAGAATCAGACAGGTACACTCGTTGCTCAGCAATATTCTATCTTCCGCAACCTCTGCTGCTGATACCCAGGCAAACAGGGTCTGGAGTGGACCTCAAGCAATCTCCAACAGACCTAAAGCTGAGGGTCCTGACAGTTAGAAGGAAAAATATCAAACAGGAAGAACATCTATACCAAAACCCCATCAGTACGTCACCATCATCAAAGACCAGAGGCAGATAAAACCACAAAGATAGGGAAAAAGCAGGGCAGAAAAGCTGGAAATTCAAAAAAAAAGAGCGAATCTCCCCCTGCAAAGGAGCACAGCCCATCACCAGCAACAGTCAAAGCTGGTCAGAGAATGACTTTGACGAGATGAAAGAAGGCTTCAGTCCATCAAACCATTCAGAGCTAAAGGAGGAATTATGTACCCAGCACAAAGAAACTAAAAATCTTGAAAAAAAGAGTGGAAGAATTGACAGCTAGACTAATTAATACAGAGAAGGTCATAAACGAAATGACAGAGATGAAAACCATGACGTGAGAAATACGTCACAAATGCACAAGCTTCAGTAACCGACTCAATCAACTGGAAGAAAGAGTATCAGAGATTGAGGATCAAATGAATGAAATGAAGCGAGAAGAGAAACCAAAAGAAAAAAGAAGAAAAAGAAATGAACAAAGCCTGCAAGAAGTATGGGATTATGTAAAAAGACCAAATCTACATCTGATTGGGGTGCCTGAAAGTGAGGGGGAGAATGGAAACAAGTTGGAAAACACTCTTCAGGATATCATCCAGGAGAACTTCCCCAACCTAGTAGGGCAGGCCAACATTCAAATTCAGGAAATACAGAGAACGCCACAAAGATACTCCTCCAGAAGAGCAACTCCAAGACACATAATTGCCAGATTCACCAAAGTTGAAATGAAGGAAAAATCTTAAGGGCAGACAGAGAGAAAGGTCGGGTTACCCACAAAGGGAAGCCCATCAGACTGACAGCAGATCTCTCAGCAGAAACTCTACAAGAGTTTGGGGGAAGAGAAGTGGGGGCCAATATTCAACGTTCTTAAAGAAAAGAATTTTAAACCCAGAATGTCATATCCAGCCAAACTAAGTTTCAAAAGTGAAGGAGAAATAAAACCCTTTAAATATAAGCAAATGCTTAGAGATTTTGTCACCACCCGGCCTGCCTTACAAGAGACCCTGAAGGAAGTCCTAAACATGGAAAGGAACAACCGGTACCAGCCATTGCAAAAACATTCCACTGCATCAACTAATGAGCAAAATAACCAGTTAATATCATAATGGCAGGATCAAGTTCACACATAACAATATTAACCTTAAATGTAAATGGACTAAATGCTCCAATTAAAAGACACAGACTGGCAAACTGGATAAAGAGTCAAGATCCATCAGTCTGCTGTCTTCAGGAGACCCATCTCACATGCAGAGACATACATAGGCTCAAAATAAAGGGATGGAAGAAGATCTACCAAGCAAATGGAGAACAAAAAAAGCAGGGGTTGCAATCCTAGTCTCTGATAAAACAGACTTTAAACCATCAAAGATCAAAAGAGACAAAGAACGCCATTACATAATGGTAAAGGGATCAATTCAACAGGAAGAGCTAACTATCCTAAATATATATGCACCCAATACAGGAGCACACAAATTCATAAAGCAAGTCCTTAGAGACTTACAAAGAGACTTAGACTCCCATACAATAATCATGGGAGACTTCAACACTCCACTGTCAACATTAGACAGATCAACGAGACAGAAAGTTAACAAGGTTATCCAGGAATTGAAGTCATCTCTGCACCAAGCGGACCTAATAGACGTCTATAGAACTCTCCACCCCAAATCAACAGAATATACATTCTTCTCAGCACCACATCACACTTATTCCAAAATTGACCACATAATTGGAAGTAAAGCACTCCTCAGCAAATGTAAAAGAACAGAAATTATAACAAACTGTCTCTCAGACCACAGTGCAATCAAATTAGAACTCAGGACTAAGAAACTCAATCAAAACCGCTCAACTACATGGAAACTGAACAACCTGCTCCTGAATGACTACTGGGTACATAACGAAATGAAAGCAAAAATAAAGATGTTCTTTGAAACCAATGAGAACAAAGATAAAACCTACCAGAATCTCTGGGACACATTTAAAGCAGTGTGTAGAGGGAAATTTATAGCACTAAGTGCCCACAAGAGAAAGCAGGAAAGATCTAAAATTGACACTCTAACATCACAATTAAAAGAACTAGAGAGGCAAGAGCAAACACATTCAAAAGCTAGCAGAAAGCAAGAACTAACTAAGATCAGAGCAGAACTGAAGGAGATAGAGACACAAAAACCCTCCAAAATATCAATGAATCCAGGAGTTGGTTTTTTGAAAAGATCAACAAAATTGATAGACCGCTAGCAAGACTAATAAAGAAGAAAAGAGAGAGGAATCAAATAGATGTAATAAAAAATGATAAAGGGGATATCACCACCGACCCTACAGAAATACAAACTACCATCAGAGAATACTATAAACACCTCTATGCAAATCAACTAGAAAATCTAGAAGAATGGATAATTTCCTGGACAGTTACACTCTTCCAAGACTAAACCAGGAAGAAGTTGAATCCCTGAATAGACCAATAGCAGGCACTGAAATTGAGGCAATAATTAATAGCCCATCAACCAAAAAAAGTCCAGGATCAGATGGATTCACAGCTGAATTCTACCAGAGGTACAAGGAGGAGTTGGTACCATTCCTTCTGAAACTATTCCAATCAATAGAAAAAGAGGGAATCCTCCCTAACTCATTTTATGAGGCCAACATCATCCTGATACCAAAGCCTGGCAGAGACACAACAAAAAAAGAGAATTTTAGACCAATATCCCTGATGAACATCGATGCAAAAATCCTCAATGAAGTACTGGCAAACCGGATTCAGCGGCACATCAAAAAGCATATCCACCATGATCAAGTGGGATTCATCCCTGTGATGGAAGACTGTTTTAATATTCGCAAATCAATAAACGTAACCCAGCAAATAAACAGAACCAAAGACAAGAACCATATGATTATCTCAATAGATGCAGAAAAGGCTTTTGACAAAATTCAACAGCCCTTCATGCTAAAAACGCTCAATAAATTCGGTATTGATGGAATGCATCTCAAAATAATAAGAGCTATTTATGACAAACCCACAGCTAATATCATACTGAATGGGTAAAAACTGGAAAAATTCCCTTTGAAAACTGGCACAAGACAGGGATGCCCTCTCACCACTCCTATTCAACATAGTGTTGGAAGTTCTGGCTAGGGCAATCAGGCAAGAGAAAGAAATCAAGGGTATTCAGTTAGGAAAAGAAGAAGTCAAATTGTCCCTGTTTGCAGATGACATGATTGTATATTTAGAAAACCCCATTGTCTCAGCCCAAAATCTCCTTAAGCTGAGAAGCAACTTCAGCAAAGTCTCAGGATACAAAATTAGTGTGCAAAAATCGCAAGCATTCTTATACACCAGTAACAGACAAACAGAGAGCCAAATCATGAATGAGCTTCCATTCACAATTGCTTCAAAGAGAAAAAAATACCTAGGAATCCAACTTACAAGGGATGTAAAGGACCTCTTCAAGGAGAACTACAAAACACTGCTCAGTGAAATAAAAGAGGACACTAACAAATGGAAGAACATACCATGCTCGTGGATAGGAAGAATCAATATTGTGAAAATGGCCATACTGCCCAAGATTATTTATAGATTCAATGCCATCCCCATGAAGCTACCAATGAGTTTCTTCACAGAATTGGAAAAATATGCTCTAAAGTTCATATGGAACCAAAAAAGAGCCCGCATTGCCAAGACAATCCTAAGTCAGAAGGACAAAGCTGGAGGCATCACGCTACTTGACTTCAAACTATACTACAAGGCTACA
>NC_045445.1:90689122-90744619 GCF_002776525.5 Piliocolobus tephrosceles
TATTTTGAGCCTATGTATGTCTCTGCATGTGAGATGGGTCTCCTGAAGACAGCAGACTGATGGGTCTTGACTCTTTATCCAGTTTGCCAGTCTGTGTCTTTTCATTGGAGCATTTAGTCCATTTACATTTAAGGTTAATATTGTTATGTGTGATCTTGATCCTGCCATTATGATATTAACTGGTTATTTTGCTCATTAGTTGATGCAGTTTCTTCCTAGGCTCGATGGTCTTTACATTTTGGCATGTTTTTGCAGTGGCTGGTACCGGTTGTTCCTTTCCATGTTTAGGGCTTCCTTCAGGGTCTAGATTCAATGCCATCCCCATCAAGCTACCAATGAGTTTCTTCACCGAATTGGAAAAAACTGCTTTAAAGTTCATATGGAACCAAAAAAGAGCCCGTATTGCCAAGACAATCCTAAGTCAAAAGGACAAAGCCGGAGGCGTCACGCTACCTGACTTCAAACTATACTACAAGGCTACAGTAACCAAAACAGCATGGTACTGGTACCAAAACAGAGATATAGACCAATGGAACAGAACAGAGTCCTCAGAAATAATACCACACATCTACAGCCATCTGATCTTCGACACACCTGAGAGAAACAAGAAATGGGGAAAGGATTCCCTATTTAATAAATGGTGCTGGGAAAATTGGCTAGCCATAAGTAGAAAGCTGAAACTGGATCCTTTCCTTACTCCTTATACGAAGATTAATTCAAGATGGATTAGAGACTTAAATGTTAGACCTAATACCATAAAAACCCTAGAAGAAAATCTAGGTAGTACCATTCAGGACATAGGCATGGGCCAGGACTTCATGTCTAAAACACCAAAAGCAACGGCACCAAAAGCCAAAATCGAGAAATGGGATCTAATTAAACTAAAGAGCTTCTGCACAGCAAAAGAAACTACCATCAGAGTAAACAGGCAACCTACAGAATGGGAGAACAGTTTTGCATTCTACTCATCTGACAAAGGGCTAATATCCAGAATCTACAAAGAACTCAAACAAATTTACAAGAAAAAAGTGAACAACCCCATGAAAAACTGGGCAAAGGATATGGACATACATTTCTCAAAAGAAGACATTCATACAGCCAACAGACACATGAAAAAATGCTCGTCATCACTGGCCATCAGAGAAATGCAAATCAAAACCACAATGAGATACCATCTCACACCAGTTAGAATGGCAATCATTAAAATATCAGGAAACAACAGGTGTTGGAGAGGATGTGGAGAAATAGGAACACTTTTACACTGTTGGTGGGATTGTAAACTAGTTCAACCATTATGGAAAACAGTATGGCAATTCCTCACGGATCTAGAACTAGATGCACCATATGACCCAGCCATCCCACTACTGGGTATATACCCAAAGGATTATAAATCATGCTGCTATAAAAACACATGCACACGTATGTTTATTGTGGCACTATTCACAATAGCAAAGACTTGGAATCAACCCAAATGTCCATCAGTGACAGACTGGATTAAGAAAATGTGGCACATTTACACCATGGAATACTATGCAGCCATAAAAAAGGATGAGTTTGTGTCCTTTGTAGGGACATGGATGCAGCTGGAAACCATCATTCTTAGCAAACTATCACAAGAACAGAAAACCAAACACTCCATGTTCTCACTCATAGGTGGGAACTGAATAATGAGATCACTTGGACTCGGGAAGGGGAACATCACACACTGGGGCCTATCATGGTGAGGCGGGAGGGTGGAGGGATTGCATTGGGAGTTATACCTGATATAAATGATGAATTGATGGGTGCTGACGAGTTGATGGGTTCAGCACACCAACATGGCACAAGCATACATATGTAACAAACCTGCACGCTATGCACATGTACCCTAGAACTTAAAGTATAATAATAATAAAAAAAAAAGAAAGTAAGTGTCTTCAACCTACTAAAAAAGAAAGGTTTAACTCTGGGATTTAAATCCACAGATTGTCAAGCAATTTCACATATGCTTTCTTACTAGTCTTTATCTGGAGATATTCAGATTTTCCCCTTGGTCTCGATGGGCTCCCAAGTGTCCATTCACAGATTCCACAAAAAGAATGTTTCAAAACTGCTGAATCAAAAGAAAGATTAAGTCTGACATGAATCCACACATCACCAAGCAGTTTCACAGGTGCCTTCTTTCTTGCTTTTATCTGAGATATTTGGTTTTTGCCCATAGACCTAATGGGCTCCCAAATGTCCCTTTACAGATTCTAGCAAAGAAAGAGTGCATCCAACCTGCTGAATCAAGAGAAAGTTTTAACTCTGTAAGATTAATCAAGACATGACCAAGCAGTTTCTCAGATAGCTTCATTCTATTTTTTTCTGGGAATATTCAGTTTTTCCCCTTATTCCTCAATGGGCTTTCAAATTTCCTTTCTCAGATTCTACAGAAAGAGTGGATGCAACCTGCTGAATGAGAAGAAAGGTTTAAATCAGTGTCATAAATGCACACATCACCAAGCAGTTTCACAGATAGCTTCTTTCTAGTTTTTATGTGAAGATATTCACTATTTTTTAATAGGTATTCATGGGCTCCTAAATGTCCCTTTGCAGATTCTGTAAAAAGAGTGTTTGCAACCTGCTCAATCAAAAGAAAGGTTTTACTCTGTGAGATGAATCCACACATCAGCAAGCTGTTTCATAGATAGCTTCTTTCTAGTTTTTGTCTTTAGATATTAAATTTCACCCCATAGACTTCAATGGACTCACAGATGTCCGTTTGCAGATTTCTCAAAGAAGAATGTTTCCAACCTGCTGAAACAAAAGAAAGTTTTAACTCTTACACGAATCCAGACATCAACAAGAAATTTCACAGATAACTTTTATCCCACAGGCCTCAATGGGCTCCCAAACGTCCCTTCACAGATTCCATGAAAAAAGTGTTTCTAACCTACTGAATAAAAATAAATGTTTACCTCTGAAATTTGAATCCACAAACCTGCAAGTAGTTTCACAGGTAGCTTTTTTCTAATGTTTATCTAGGGATTTTCCGTTTTTTTTCCCAATAGGCCTCAATGTGTCCAAAGTGTTCCTTCACAGATTCTAGAAAAAGACTTTCTTAGCCAACTAAATCAAAAGAAACATTTAACTCTGTGAGATTAATCCACACAATGCCATGCAGTTTCACAGATAGCTTCCTCCTACATTTTATCTGGGGTGTTCAGTTTTTCCCCATAGGCATCAAAGGGCTCCCAAATGTCCCTTCACACATTCTACAAAAAGAGTGCTTACAACCTGTTGATTCAAAAGAAGGGTTTAATTCTGTGAGTTGAATCCACACAAGCAGCTATCTAAATTCTTTGTAGTTTTTACCTGGGAATATTTGATATTTTCCAATAGGCCTTAATGGGTTCCCAAGTGTTCCTTTGCATATTCTATGAAAAGGTAGTTTTCAACTTGCTGAATCAAAAGAAAGGTTTAACTATGGAAGATGAATCCGCACATTACCAAGCAGTTTCACAGATGGCAACTTTCGGGTTTTTATCCTGGGATATTCACTTTTTCCCCATAGGTCTCAATGGGCTCCCAAATGTTCCTTCACAGACTCTACAAAGAAAGTGTTTCCTACCCTGTTGTTTCAAAAGAAAGGGTTAAATCTGTGAGATGAATCCACATATCACAAAGCAGTTTCACAGTAGCTTCTTTCTACTTTTTTCTGGGGATATTCAGTTTTTCTCCATAGGCCTCAATGGGCACCCAAATATCCTTTTAGTTGATTCTACAGAGTTTCCAACTTGCTGAATGAAAAGAAAGGTTTAACACTGTGAGATTAATCCACATATCACCAAGCAGTTTCACAGAGATCTTCTTTCCATCTTGTACCTGGGAATATTTGTTTTTTCCCGATAGGTCACAATGGGGTCCCAAATGTTCCACTGCAGATTCTACAAAAAGAATATTTTCAACCTGATGAATTAAAAGAAAGGTTTCATTCTGTGAGATGAATCCACACATCACAAATCAGTTTCACTGATGCTTCTTTCTTGTTTTCATGTGAGAATATCAGGTTTTTCCCCTAGGCTTCAAAGGGCTCCCAAATGTCCCTTCACTGATCCTACAAAATAGTGTTTCCAACTGACTGAATGAAATATAGGTTTAACTCTGTGAGATGAATCCACACATCACCACACAGTTTCACAGAAAGCTTGTTTCTAGTTTTCATCTGGGGATATTAGATTTTTCCACATAGGCGCCCATGAGATCCCAAAAGTCCCTTTGCAGTTACTGCAAAATGAGGAATTCCAACTGTGGAATTAAAAGAAAACTTTAACTCTTAGATGAATACACACATCTCAAATCCGTTTCACAGATTACTTTTCTCTAGTTTTTATCGGGGCATATTGCTTGTCTCCCCATAGGCCTCAATGGGCTTCAATTTGCCCCTATGCAGCTTCTACAAAAAAAATTGTGACAACCTGTGGAATCAAAAAAAAAAAAAGATTTAACTATGTGAGATGAGCCCACATATCAGTAATTGGTTTCTCAGATGGCTACTTTCTAGTTTCTATCTGAAGACATTTGGTTTTCCCCATAAGGTCAATGGATACTTAAATGTCCCTTCACAGATTCCATAAGAAAAGTGGTTGCAACATGCTGAATGAAAATAAGGGTTTAACTGTGTGAGGTGAATCCACAAATGACCAAGCCGTTTCACAGATAGCTTCTTTCTAGTTTTTATCTGGAAATATTCAGTTTTCACCATAGGATTCAATGGGTTTTCAAACGTTTCTTCATAGATAATATAAAAGAAATGTTTCCTACCTGGTGAATAAAAAGTTTTTCTCTGGGAAATGAATCCACACATCCCTAAGCAGTTTCACAGAAACTTCTTTCCAGTTTTTATCTGGGGATATTTGCTTTTTCCCCAAATGCCTTAATGGGCTCCCAAATGTCCCTCTGCAGATCCCATAAAAAGAGTCTTTCCCACCTCGTGAATACAAATAAAGGGTCAACTCTGTAAAGTGAATCCACATACCCCCGAAGTGGTTTCACAGGTATTTTCCTTATAGTTTTTATATTGAGATACTCAGTTTTTCCTTATAAGCCTCAATGTGCTCCCAAATGTCCCTTTGCAGATTCTACAAAAAAGTACTCCAACCTGCTGAATGAAAAGAAAGATTTAACTGTGTGAGATGAATCCACACATCACAAATCAGTTTCACAGATAACTTTTCTAGATTTTATTTTGGGATATTCTGTTTTTTCCCCACAGACTTCAATAAACTCCCAAATGTCCATATGCAAATTCTACAAAAACAGTGTTTTTAACCTACTGAATCAAAGGAAAAGTTTAACTCTGTGAGTTGAATCCCCACGTCTTAAAACAGTTTCACAGATAGTTTCTTTCTAGTTTTTACCTGGAAATATTAGGATTTTCCCCATAGACCTCAAAGCAATCTGAAATGTCCCTTCAAAGATTCTACAAAAAAGTGTTTCCAACATGCTGAAACAAAAGAAAGACTTAACACTGTGAGATGAATTGACATATCACCAACCAGTTTCACAGATAGTTTATTTCTAGTTTTAATCTGGGAATATTAGTTTTTTTTTTTTTCATAGACCTCCATAATCTCCAAAATGTCCCTTCACAGATTCTACAAAACCACTGTCTCCAACCTGTTGAATCAAAAGAAAACTTTAATTCTGTGAGTGGAATCGATATCTCTCAAAGTAGTTTCACAGATAGCTTCTTTCTAGGTTTCATAAGGGGATATTAAGTTTTTCCTCACTGGCCTCAATGGGCTCCCTTTGCAGATTCTACAAAAAGATTGTTTTCAAATTGCTGAATCATTAGAGAGTTTTAACTATGAGAGATAAATCCACACGTTATCAAGCAGTTTCACAGATAGTTTCTTTCTAGTTTTAATCTGGGGATATTTGGATTTACCCCATAAGCCTCAATGAGCTCCCAAATGTCCCTTGGCAGAGTCTACAAAAAAAGTGTTTCCAACCCTGCTGAATCAAAAGAAAGGTTTATTTCTGTGACATAAATTCCCTCATCATGAAGCACTTTCACAGATATATCCTTCCTAGTTTTTATCTGGGGATATGCAGTTTTTCTTCAAAGGCCTCAATAGGCTCCCAAATGTACCCTCTCAGATTCTACAAAAAAGTGATTCCAATCTGCTGAATCAAAGGAAAGGTTCAACTCTGTGAGATCAATCCACAAATCACAAAGCAGTTACACAGATAGCTTTCTAGTTTTTCTGTGAGGATATTCATTTTTTCCACATATGCCTGAATGGGCTCCAAAATGTACCTTTTTGGATTCTACAAAAAGAGTGTTTCCAACCTGCTGAATGAAAAGGAAGGTTTACTCTGTGAGATGAATCCACATATCATGAAACCGTTTCATAGATAGCTTCTTTCTAGATTTTATCTGTGGTTATTGGGTTTTTCCCCATATGCTTTAATGGGATCCCAAATGTTTCTTCACACATTCCACTAAAAGAGTGTTTGCAACCTGCTGAATCAAAAGAAAGGATTACTTGTGTGAAATGAATACACATGTAACAAAGGATTTTCTCTGTTAGCATCTTTCTAGCTTTTATCTTGGGAAATTCAGGTTTTCCTTATCAGGCTCAATGGGTTCCCTAACATCCCTTTGCAGATTCTAGGAAAAGAGTGTTTTCAACCTGCTGAATCAAAGGAAAGGTTTAACATTGTGAGTCAAAACCACACATCAGAAGGCAGTTTCAAAGATAGTTTCTTTCTAGTTTTCATCTGTGGAAATTCAGTTTTATCTCATAGGCCTCAAAGGGCTACAAAATGTCCTTTTGAAGATTCTAGAAAAAGAGTGTTTCCAACCTGCTGAATCAAAAGAAAGGCTTACCTCTGCGAGATGAATCCACACTCCCAAAAGCATTTTCACAGGTAACTTCTTTCTAGTTTTTATCTGTGGATATTTGGTATTTCTCCAAAGGCCTCAATGGGCTCCAAAATATCCCTTCACAGACTCTACAAGAAGAATGTTTCCAACCTGCTGTATCAAAAGAAAGGTTTAACTGTGTGATTAACTTACACAACACAAAGCAGTTTTACAAACATCTTCTTTCTGGTTTTTATCAGAGGATATTCGGTTTATACACATAGTCCAAAATGGACTCTCAAATGTCCCATTCCAAATTGTACGAAAAGAGTGTTTCCAACCAGCTGAATAAAAAATATGACTCACTCTGTGAGATGTTTCTTCCCATTACAAAGCAGTTTCATAGATCGCTTCTTTCTAGTTTTTATGTGGGGATATTAGGTTTTATTCCATAGTCCACAATGAAGTCCCAAATGTCCTTTCACAGATTCTGCAAAAAGAGTGTTTCCAACACTGCTGAATCAAAAAAATATTTTAACTCTATGAGATGAATCCACACATCACCAAGCAGTTTCACAGATAGCTACTATGTGTTTTTTTTTTATCTGGGGATATTCAGTTCATTCCATTGGCCTCAATGTGCTCCCAAATTTTTCTTGGCAGATTCTGCAAGAAGAGTGTTTTTAACCTGCTGAATAAAAAGAAGGGTTTACCTTTGTGAGATCAATCCACATATCACAAAGCAGTTTCACAGATAGCTTGTTTGTAGATTATATCTGGAAATATTCGGGTTTTCCCCATAAGCCTCAATGGTTTCCCAAATGTCCCTTCACAGATTCTACAAAAAGAGTGTTTCTACCCTGCTGAATCAAAAGAAGGTTTAATTCTGTGTTACAAATCCACGCAACACAAAGCAGTCTCACATATACCTTCTTACTATTTTTTATCTGGGAATATTCCATTTTTCCCTATGGGCCTGAAAAGGCACTCAAATGTCCCTTCACAGTTTCTACAAAAAACGGTTTTCAACCTGCTGAATCAAAAGAGAGGTTTTACTCTGTCAGAGGAATCCACACATCACAAAGCAGTTTCACAGATAGCTTCTGTCTAGTTTTTATGTAAGGATATTCTGTGTTTTCCCATTGGCCCCAAAGGTCTCCCAAAAGTCCCTTTGCAGATTCCAACCTGCTGTGACAATAAAATATTTTAACTCTATGAGATGAAACCACACAGCAGGCAGTTTCACAAATAGTTTTTTCTGGTTTTTATTTGGGGATATTTGGTTTTTCCCCATATGCGTCAATGTGCTCTCAAATGTCACTTGGCAGGTTCTGTAAAAGGAGTGCTTTTAACCTGCTGAATGAAAAGAAAGGTTTAACTCTGTGTGATGAATCTGAACATCACAAAGCAGTTTCTCAGACAGCTTCTTCCTAGTTTTTATCTGGGGATATTCTGTTTTCCCCATATGCCTCACTGCGATCCCAAATGTTTCTTTACATATTCTACAAAAAGAATGTTTCCAGCCTGTTGAATCACAAGAAAGGATTAACTGTTTCACATGAATCCAAACATAATCAAGGAGTTTCACAGATAGATTCTTTCTAGTTTTTACATGGAGATATTCACTTTTTCCCATTGGTCTCAAAGGGCTCTCAAATATCCCTTTGCAAATTCTACAAAAAGAGTATTTTCAACCTGCTGAATCAAAAGAAAATTTATCAGAGTGTGATGAATCCACACATCACTAGACATTTTCACAGACAGTTTCTTTCTAGTTTTTATCTGGGGATATTTGTTTTTTTTTCCATAGGCCTCAATGGGCTCCAAATTGTCCCTTCACAGATTCTACAAAAAGAGTGCTTCCAACGTGCTGAATTAAAAGAAAAGTTCAACTCTGGGACATGAATCCACATATCAACAGGAAGTTACACTAATATGTTCTTTCAAGTTTATAACAGGGGATATTCAGTTTTTCCCACATAGGCCTCAAAAGTATTTGAAAAGATCCTTCACAGATGCTACACAAAGAGTGTTTACAACCTGCTAAAATAAAATAAATGTTTAACTGTGTGAGATGAATCCACACATCATCAGGTTGTTTCACAGATAACTTCGTTCTAGTTTTTATCTGGGGAGACTCTGTTTTTCCCCATAGGCCTCAATGATTTCCCAAATGTCCTTTCACAGATTATATAAAAAGAGTGTTTCCAACTTGATGAACCAGACAAAAGCTGAAACTCTATGAGATTAATCCACACATCACCTAGCAGCTTCACAGATAGCTTCTTTCTAGCTTTTATCTAGGGATATTCAGTTTTTCCCCATAGACCACAAAGGGTTCCAAAATATCCCATCACAGATTCTCAAAAAGAGGGTTTCCAACCTTCTGAATCATAAGAAAGATTTAATTCTGTGAAATGAATCCACACATCACACAGCAGTTTTGCAGATAGCATCTTTCCAGTTTTTATCTGGGGATATTCGGTTTTTCCCCATTGGTTTCAATGGGCTCCCAAATGTACCTTCGCAGATTCTACAAAAAGAGTGTTGTTAACTTGTTAATCAAAAGAAATGTTTAACTCTGCGATGAATCTGCATATCACAATTCAGGATCTAAGACAGCTCCTTTCTGGTTTTTATCTGGAGATATTCGTCTTTTCCCATAGGCCTCAAAGGGCTCTCAAATTTCCCTTTGTAGATTTGATGACAGGAGTGTTTCCAACTTGGTGAATAAAAGTGAAGTTTTACACTATGAGATGAATTCACACATCAAAAAGCAGTTTCAGAGATAGCTTCTTTCTACTTTTTATCTGGGGTTATTTTGTTTTTTCCCATAGGCCACAATAGGCTCCCAAATATCCTTTCCCAAATTCTACAAAAAGAGTGTTTCAAATCTGCTGAGTCAAAAAATCTGTTAACTCTATGAGATGAATATACACATCATCAAACAGTTTCACAGATAGATTCTTTCTAGTTTTTATCTAGGGATATGTGGTTTTTCCTTATAGGCCTCAATGCACTCTCAAGTATCCCTTTGAAGATTTCTCAAAAAGAGTGCTCTTATTTGGCTGAATCAAAAGAAAGTTTTAACTCTGTGAGATGTATCCATGCATCAAAAAGCAGTTTCACAGATAGCTTCTTTGTGGTTTTTATCTGGAGATATTCTATTTTTCCCAATAGGCTTTAATGGGCTCCTATCTGGCCCTTCACAGATACTTCACAAAGAGTGTTTCGAAACTGCTGAATCAAAAGAAATGTTTAAGTCTGTGAGATTAATTTACAGGACACAAAGCAGATTCAGAGATATCTTCTTTCTATTTTTTAGCTGGGAATATTGAATTTTTCCCCATAGACCTCAAAGGGATCCCAAATATTTCTTTTCAGATTCTAGGTAAAGACTTTTTCTATCCTGCTGATTCAAAGGAAAGGTTTACCTCTCTGAGATGAATCCACACATGACAAATAAGTTTCACAGATAGCTTCTTTCTAGGTTTTACTTGGGTATATTTGGTCTTTTTTCTATAGGTCTCCATAGGCTCCTAAATATCCCTTCGTAGATCCTGCAGAAAGAGTGATTCTAACCTGATGAATCAAAAGAAAGTTTAAATCTTTGACATGAATCCACACATTACAATACAATTTCACAGATAGTTTCTTTCTCGTTTTTATTTTGGGATATTCACTTTTTCCCCTAGGCCACAATAGGCCCTCAAATGTCCCTTCTCAGATTCAACTAACAGAGTGCTTCCAACCTGCTGAATCAAGAGAAAATTTTAACTCTGTGAAGTGAATCATCAGATCACAAAACAGTTTCACAGAGAACTTCTTTCTAGCTTTTATCTGGGGATATTTGAATCTTCCCCATAGGCCAAAATGCACTCCTGAATGTCACTTTGCAGATTCCACAAAAAGAGTGTTTCCAGTCTGCTGTATCAAAAAAATGTTTTAACTCTATGAGATAAATCCACATATCATCAAGCAGTTTCACAGGTGGCTTCCTTCTAGTTTTTATGCCGGGATGATCATGTTTTCTCCATAGCCTGCGATGTGCTCCCAGATGTCCCTTCACGGATTCTACAAAAAGAGCGTTTTTAATCCACTGAATCAAAAGAAAGTTTTAATTCCATGAGATGAATCCACACATCAACATGCAGTTACACAATAGCTTCTTTCTAGTTTTTATCTGATAATACTGTGTTTTTTCCCCATTGGCCTCAATGGGCTTTAAGTGTCCATTCACAGATTCTACAAAAAGAGTGTTCCCAACCTGCCAAATCAAAAGAAAGATTTAACTCTGGGAGATGAATCCACATAACACAAAGCAGTTTACAGATACATTCTTTCTATATTTTTATTTGTAGCTATTCAGTTTTCCAATATTTGCCTCAATGGGCTCCCAATGTTTCTTTCCTGATTCTACAAAAAGAGTGTTTCCAACATGCTGAATGAAAAGAAAGGTTTACATCTGTAAGTTGAAACCACACATCAAAAAGCCTTTTCACAGTTAGCTTCTTTCTAGCTTTTTACTGGGGATACTCTCTTTTCCCCATACACCACAATGGGATCTGAATTGTTCCTTCACACATTCAATGAAAAGTGTGTTTTCAACCTGTTGAATCAAAGGAAAGGTTTGTCTAGGTGAGATAAATCCACACACCCCAAAGCAGCTTCACAGATAGCTTCTTTCTAGCTTTTATATGGGGATATTTCATTTTTTTCCACAGGCCACAAAGGGCTCCAAAATGTCCTTTCACAGATACTGCAAAGAGAGTTTTTCCAACGTGCTAAATCAAAAGAAAAGTTTAACTCTGTGATATGAATCCACAGATCATGAAGCATTTTCCCAGATATCTTCTTTCTATTTTACATCTGGGGATATTCAAGTTTTTCCAATAGGACCCAATGGGCCTCTAAAGGTCCCTTTTCAGATCTACAAAAAGAGCGTTTCTGCACACCTGAATCAAACGAAAGTCTTAATTCTGTGAGATGAATCCACACATCACAAATCAGTTTCACAGATAGATTTTTTCTGTTTTTTATCTGGGGATATTTGGTTTTTCAACATTGGCCTTACTGTGCTCTCAAGTGTCCCTTCTCATATTCCAAGAAAAGAGTGTCTGCAACCTGCTGAATCAAAATAAAGGTTTATCTCGGTGAGATAAATCCACACATCACAAAACAGTTTTACAGATAGCTTCTTCTAAAATTTATGTGGGGAAATTGCGTTTTTCCCCATATGCCACAGTGGGATCCAAAATGTTTTTTCACAGATTCTGCGTCCTTTTCTGGATTACACAAAAAGAGTGTTGCCATTCACCAAAACAAAACGGAGGTTTAAATCTGTGAGAGAAATCCACACATCACAAAGCATTTTCACACATAGCTTCTTTCTAGCTTTTATCTGGGGATATTCGGTTTTCCCCATAGGCATCAATGGGCTCCCAAATGTCCCTTTGCAGATGCAACAAAGAAGTGTTTTAAATCTGCTGAATCAAAAGAAAAGTTAACTCTTTCAGATGAATCCACACATGATAAGTCAGTTTCACAGATAAATCTTTCTAGTTTTTATCTGAGGAAATTCGGTTTTTCCTTATAAGGCTCAATGGGCTCTCAAATGTCCCTTCACATTTCTATGAAGAGTGTTTCCAACATGGTGAATTGAAAGAAAGGCTTAACTCTATGAGATAAATCCACACATCACAAAGCAGTTTCACAGACAGCTTCTTTTTATTTTTTATCTGAGGATATCCTATTTTTCCTCATAGGCCTCACTGGGCTCCCAAGTGTCCCTTCACAGATTCTACAAAAAGAGTATTTTCCAACTGCTGAATCAAAAGAAACGTTCAATTCTCTGAGATGAATCCACACAGCACAGAGCAGTATCACAGATAGATTCTTTCTGGTTTTCTTCTGGGGATTTTTGGGTTTTCCCCATAGGAATATTTTGTTTTACCCCATGAGATTCAATGGGATCCCAAATGTCCCTGTGCGGATTCTACAAAAAGAGTGTTTCCAACCTGCTGAATCAAAAACGATGTTTAACTCTGTGTGATGAATACACACATCACAAAGCAGTTTCACAGATAGATTATTTTTCGTTTTTACCTAAGGCTATTTGGATTCTTCCCATACACCCATATGGGTTCCCAAATGTCCCTTTGCAGATACTACAAAAAGAGTGTTTCCAACGAACTGAATAAAAGGATAGGTTTAACTCTATTAGATGAATCCACACATCATCACAAGGAAGTTTCCGACACCTTCTTTAAAAAGAAGAAAGATGAAAACATCTTTAATATTGGCTTTCTCTTCATAGGCCTTAGTGGGATTTCCAATGTCCATCAGCAGATTCTAAAAAGAGACAGTCTTCAACTTGTTGAATCAAAAGGAACGTTTTGCTCTCTGAGATGAATACACACATCACCAAGCAGTTTCACAGATAGCTTCTTTCTAGTTTTTATCAGGGGATAGTCTGTTTTTCCCCATAGGCCTCAATGGGCCCTTTACAGATTCTACAAAAAGAGTTTTTCCAACCTGCTGAATCAAAAATATGTTTTAACTCTGTGAGATGAATTCACACATCACAAAGTAGTTTCACAGATAGCTTCTTTCCAGTTTTTATCTGTCTATCTAACTCGTTTTCGTCTGCCTGTGGATATATTTTTTTCCCATAGACCTCAATGTTCTCCTAAATGTCCCCTTGCAGATTCTCAAAAAAGAGTTCTTCCAACCTGCTGAATTGATAAAAAGATTTAACTCTGTCAGAAGAGTCCACACATCCCAAAGCTGTTTCTCAGGCAGCTTCTTATAACGTTTTATATGGGGATATTTTATTTTATGCTATAGGCTGGAGTGGTCTCCCAAATGTCCCTCCACGGATTCTCCAAAAAAAAGTTTTTCCAAACTACTGAATCAAAAGAAAGTTTAACTCTCTGAGATGAATCCACACGTCACAAAACAGTTTCACAGAGAGCTTTTGTATAGCTTTTAACTGAAGATATTCCTTTTTCCCCATTGGCATTAATTGTCTCCCAAATATCCTTCTGCAGATTCTACAAAAAGAATTTTTCCAGCCTTCTGAATAAAAAATATGTTTTAACTCTGTGAGATGAATCCACACATCACTATGCAGTTTCACAGACAGCATCTTTCTAGTTTATATCTGAAGATTTTTTTCACAATAGGCCTTGATGCACTCCCAAATATCCCTTCACAGATTCTACTTTTGTTCAGTGTTTCCAAAGTGATTAATGAAAAGACAAGTTTAACACAGAAAGATGAATGCACACATCACAAAATGGTTTCCGAGATAGCTTCCTTCTAGTTTTTCTCCTGGGGTATATGAAATTTGAAATTGGTCTCAAAGAGGTCCACAATGTCTATTCACAGAATGGACAAAAACAGTTTTTCCAAACTTCTGCATCCAAAGAAAGGTTGAACTTCGTGAGATGAATGCAACATCAAAAAGCAGTTTCTCAGAAAGCTTCTTTCTAGTTTTTATCTGAAGATATTTTATTTTCCACCAAAGGCTGCAATGCGCTCTCAAATACCCCTTTGCAGATTCTACAAAAACTGTGCTTCCAAATTGTTGAATGAAAAGAAATTTTAACGAGATGAATGCAAACATCACTAAGTGGGTCCTCAGATAGCTTCCTTCAAGTTTTTATCGTGAGACATTCTCTTTTTTGCCACTGGTCTCAATGAGCTCCCAAGTGTCCATTCACAGAAAGGACAAAACAGTATTTCCAAACTGCTGAATCAAAAGAAAGATTTAACTCTGTGAGATGAATGCACACATCACAAAGCAGTTTCTCATGAAGCTTCTTTCTAGCTTTTATCTGAAGATATTTTCTTTTTCACTACAGGCCTCAATGCAGTCCCAAATATCCCTTCACAGATTCTACAAAAAGAGTGTTTCCAAACTGCTGAATGAAAAAACGTTTAACTCAGAGAGATGAATGCACACATCACAAATTTGTTCCTCCAATACCTTCCTTTTATTTTTTATCCTGGGTTATTCACTTTGTCTCCATTGGTCTCAATGAGCTCCAAAATATCCATTCGCAAAATGGACAAAGACACTGTTTCCAAAGAGCTGAATCAAAAGAAAGGTTTTACCCTCTGAGATGAATGCAGACATCACAAAGTAGTTTCTCAAAAGGCTTCTTTCTAGTTTCTATCTGAAGATAATTCCTTTTTCATCATAGGAACCAATGTGCTACCAAATATCCTTTCATAGTTTCTACAAAAACAGTGTTTCTAAACAGCTGAATGCAAAGAAAGATTTATCTTTGTGAGATGATTACAGACATCACAAAGTGGTTTTTCAGACAGGTTCCTTCTAGTTTTTAACATGAGATATTCACTCTTTTGCCATTTGCCTCAATGAGTTCTCTAATATTCATGCACAGAATAGACATAAACAGTGTTTCCAAATTGCTGAATCAAAAGAAAGGTTTAACTCTGTAAGATGCATGCTCACATTTGAAAGCAGATTATCAGAACGCTTTTGTCTAGTTTTTATCAGAAGATATTTTCTTTTTCACCATAGGCCTCAATGCACTTGAGATGAATGCACTCATCACAAAGTGGTTTCTCAGATAGCTTTCTTCTAAATTTATTCTGGGATATTCGATTATTTGCCATTGGCCTCAGTGAGCTCCCAAATGTCATTTCACAGCCTCTACAAAAACAGTGTTTCCAAATGGCTGAAAGAAAGGAAAGGTTTAACTCTGTGAAATGAATGCGCTTATCACAAAGAAGTTTTGCAGATAGCTTCCATCATAAGATATTCATTTTTCCCCATTGGCCTCAATGATCTCCCATATGTCCATTCCCAGAATGAACCAAAACAGTGTTTCCAAACCACAGAATGAAAAGAAAGTTTTAACTCTGGGAGATGAACGCACACATCACAAAACAGTTTCTCAGATAGCTTACTTCTAGTTTCTATCTGGGGATGCTCACTTTTGTGCCATTCACCTCAATGAGCTCCCAAGTGTCCATTCACAGACTGAACAAAAACAGTGTTTCCAAACTCCTGAACCAAAAGAAAGGTTTATCTCTGTGAGATGAATGCACACATCACAAAGCAGTTTCTCAGATAGCATCCTTCTCATTTTATGGTGTCATATTTGATTTTTTGGCCATTGGCCTCGATTAATTATCAAATGTATGGTTGCAGAATGGACAAAAAATGTGTTTCTAAACTGCTGAATCAAAAGAAAGGTCTAACTCTATGAGATGAATGCACCCATCACAAAGTAGTTTGTCAGAAAGATTCTTTCTGGTTTTAATCTGAAGATATTTTCTTTTTCACCACAGACCTGAATGTGCACCCAAATATCGTTTTGCAGATTCTATAAAAACAGTGTTTCCAAGCTGCTGAGTGAAAAGAAAAGTTTCACTCTGTGAAATAAATGCACACTTCACAAAGCAGTTTCTGAGATTACTTCCTTCTACTTTTTATCCTGAGATATTCACTTTTTCACCATTGGCTTCAATGAGCTCCCAAATGTCCATTCGCAGAATGGACAAAAGCAGTGTTACCAAACTGATGAATCTAAAGAATGGTTTATCTCTGTGAGACGAATTCACACATCACAAAGCAGTTTCCCAGAAAGCTTCTTTGTAGTTTTAATCTGAATTTATTTTCTTTTTCACCTTAGGCCTCAATACGTTCCCAAATATCCTTCCATGGATTCCACAAAAACACTGTTTCCAAAATGTTGAATGAAAAGAAAGGTTTAACTCTGTGAGAAGAATTCACACTTCACAAAGCAGTTTCTCAGATAGCTTCCTTCTACTTCCCATTCTGAGATACTCACTTTTTTGCCATTGTCCTCAACGAGCTCCCAAATTTCCATTCACAGAATGGACAAGCACAGTGTTTCCACACTGCTGAATCAAATAAAAGGTTTATCTCTGTGAGATGAATGCACAGACCCCAAAGCATTTTATCAGAAATCTTCTTTGTAGTTTTAATCTGAAGTGATTTTCTTTCTCACCTTAGGACTCAATACGCTCCCAAATATCCTTCCATGTATTCCACAAAAAAAGTGTTTCCAAAATGCTGAATAAAAAGAAAGATTTCACTCTGTGAGATGAATTCAGACATCACAAAGCAGTTTCATAGATAGCTTCCTTCTAGTTTTTATCCTGGGATATTCGCTCTTTGGTCTTTGGCCTCAATGAGTTTCCTAACGTCCTTTCATGGAAAGGACGAAAACAGTGTTACTGAACTGCGGAATCAAAAGAAAGGTTTAAATCTGTGAGATGAATGAGCACATCATAAAGCAGTTTCTCAGAAAGCTTCTTTCTAGTTTTAATCTGAAGATATTTTCTTTTTCACCATAGACCTCAATGCGCTCCCAAATATCTCTTTGTAGATTCTACAGAAACAGTGTTTCCAAAAAGCTGAATGCAAAAGAGGTTTAACTCTGTAAGATGAATCCACACATCACAAAACAGTTTCTCAGACAGCTTCCTTCTAGTTTTTATCATGAGATATTCACTTTTTCACCATTTGCCTCAATGAGTTCTCTAATATTCATGCACAGAATGGATAGAAACACTGTTTCCAAGTTGCTGACACAAAAGAAAGGTTTAACTCTGTAAGATGAAGGCCTACATTCCAAAACATGTTCTCAGAAAGCTTCTTTCTAGTTTTTATTTGAAGATATTTCCTTTTTTCACCATTGGCCTCAATGTGCTTCCAAATATTCCTTCATAGATTCTACCAAAACAGTGTTTCCAAACTACTGAATGAAAAAAATGTTTAACTCTGTAAGATGAATGCAGACACCACAAAGCTGTTACTCAGACAGCTTTGTTCTAGTTTTTATCCTGGTATAGTCCATTTTCATGCTTCACATCATTGAACTACCAAATGTCTATTCATAGAATAGACAAAAACAGTGTTTCCAAACTGCTGAATCAAAGGAAAAGTGTGACTCTGTGACATGAATGCACACATCACAAAGCAATTTCTCAGAAAGCTTCCATTTAGTTTTTATATGTTGTTATTTTCTCTTTCATCATAGCCCTCAATAAACTCAATGAACTTTCCAGATTGTACAAAAACAGTGTTTCCAAACCACTGAATGAAACAAAAGGTTTAACTCTGTTACATGAGTGCACACATCACAGAGTGGTTTCTAAGATAGCTTCCTTCTGGTTTTTATCCTGAGATATTTGATTTCTTCGCCATTGGCCTCAATGAGCTCCCAAATGTCCTTTCACTAAATGGACTGAAATAATGTTTCCAAACAGCTGAATCAAAAGAAATCTTTAATTCTGTGAGATTAATGCCCACATCACAAGCAGTTTCACAGAAAGCATTTTTCTAGATTTTATCTGAGGATGTTATCTTTTTTACCATAAGTCTCAATACACTCTCAAATATCCCTTCACAGATTCTACAAAAACTGTGTTTCCAAACTGCTGAATGAAAAGAGATTTAAATCTGCAAAATGAATGTACATATCACAAAGCATTTCTTTAGATCGCTTCCTTCTAGTTTGTATCATGAGACATTCAATTTTTCACCATTGACCTCAATGAGCTCCCAAATGCCCATTTGCAGAATGGACAAAAACAATGTTTCAAAACTGCTGAATCAAAACTGCTGAATAATAAAGAAAGGGTTAACTCTGTGTGGTGAGTGCACACATCACAAAACAGTTTCTCAGAGAGATTCCTTCTACTTTTTATCGTGGTGCATTCACTTTTTTGCCTTTGCTGTTAATCACCTCCAAAATGTCCTTCTCAGAATGGACAAAAACAGTGTTTCCAAACTGCTGAATTAAAAGAAAGGTTTAATGGAATGAATGGACACATCACAAAGCAGTTTCTCAGAAAGTTTCTTTCTAGTTTTTACCTGAAGGTATTTTCTTTTTCACTATAGGCCCCAATATGCTCCCAAATATCCCTTTGCAGATTGAACAAATACAGTGTTTCCAAAGTGCTGAAAGAAAAGAAACGTTCAACTCTATGAGATAAATGCACACATCACAAAGTGGTGTCTCAGAAAGTTTCTTTCTAGTTTTTATCTGAAGATATTTTCTTTTTCACCATTGACCTCAAAGCGCTCCCAAGTATCTGCTTGCAGATTCTATAAAAACAGTATTTTCAAACTGCTGAATGAAAAGAAAGTTTTAATTTTTTGAGATGAACACACAAAACACAAAGCAGTTTCTCAGATAGTTTCTGTCTAGTTTCTATCCTGGAATATTTGACTTTTTGTCATTGGCCTCAATGAGTTCCAAAACATCCCATCGCAGATTCTACAAAAACAGTACTTCCAAGCTGCTGAGTGAAAGGAAAGTTTTAACACTGCCAGATGAATGCACACATCATAAAGCGGCTTTGCAGATAGCCTCCTTCTAATTTTTATCATGGGATATTCAATTTTTCACCATTGGCCTCAATTTGCCCTCAAATGTCCAATCGCTAAATGAACAAAAACAGTGTTTTCCATCTCCTGAATCAAAAGAAGGGTTTAATTCTGTTAGATGAATGCACACATTACAAAAATTGTCTCAGAAAGCTCCTTTGTAGTTTTTATCTGAAGTTATTTTCCTATACACAATAGGACTCAATGCACTCTCAAATATGCCTTTGCAGATTGTACAGAAACACTGTTTCAAAACTCCTGAATGAAAAGGAAGGTTTAACTCTGTCATAGGAATGCACATATCACAAAGCGGTTTCTCAAATAGCTACCTTCTCGTTTTTATCGTGGGATATTCAATTTTTTTCCATTGGCCTCTTTGAGCTCCCAAATGTCCACTTGCAGAATGGACAAAAACAGTGTTTCCAAACTGCTGAAACAAAAGAAAGGTTTCACTCTATGAGATGAATGCATACACCCCAAAGAAATTTCTCAGAAAGCTTCTTTCTAGCTTTTATCTGAAGATATTTTCATTTTCACCAATAGATACGATGCACTCTCAAATATTCCTGCACAGTTTCTACAAAAACAGTGTTTCCAAACTGCTGAAAAAAAGGAAAAGTTTAACTCTGCAATATGAATGCATAGGTCACAAAGTAGTTTCACAGATAGCTTCCTTACAATTTTTATTGTGAGATATTCAATTTTTTGCCATTGGCCTCAAAGAGCTCTGAAATGTCTCTTTGCAGAGTAGACAAAAACTGTTTTTCCTAAGTGATGAATCAAAAGAAAGGTTTAACTCTGTTAGATTAATGGACACATCACAAAGCAATTTCTCAGAAAGTTTCTTTCTAGTTTTCATCTGATGATATTTTCTTTTTCACCATAGGCCCCAGTGCACTCCCAAATATCCCTTTGCAGATTCTAAAAAACTGTGTTTTCAAGCTTCTGATTGAAAGAAAGGTTTAACTTTTTGAAATGAATGCACACATTACAAAATTTTCTCTCAGATAGCTTCCTACTAGTTGTTATCATGGTGTATTCGATTTGTTGTCATTTGCCTCAATTAGATCCCAAATTTCCAATCATAAAATGGGCAAAAACAGTGTTTCCAAACTGCTGAATCAAAAGAAGGGTTTAATTCTGTGAGATGAATGCACACATCACAAAATATTCTCTCAGAAATTTTCTTTCTAGTTTTTATCTGAAGTTATTTTTCTTTTCACCATAGTGCTGAATGCATTCTCAAATATCCCTTTTCTGATTGTACAAAAACTGTGTTTCCAAACTGCTGAGTGAAAAGGAAGTTTTATTTCTGTCAGAGGAATGCAAACATCACAAAGTGGTTTCTTAGATAGCTTGCTTCTAGTTTTTATCATGGGATATTCAATGTTTTGCCATTGGCCTCTAGGAGTTGCAAAATGTCCATTTGCAGAGTGGACAAAAACAGGGTTTCCAAACTGCTGAATAAAATAAAAGGTTAAATTTGTGAGTTGAATGCCCACATCACAAAACAGTTTGTCAGAATGCTTCTTTCTCGTTTTTATTTGAAGATTTCACCACAGACCTCAATGCACTCCCAAATATCCTTTCATAGATTCTACAAAAACAGTGTTTCCAAGCTCCTGAAAGAAAGGAAAGGAACTCTGCTAGATGAATGAACACATAACAAAGCTGTTTCACAGGTAGTTTCCTTCTAGTTTTTATCATAGGATATTCGATTTTTCACCATTGGCCTCAATGCGCTCCCAAATATCACTTTGTAGATTCTACAAAAACAGTGTTTCCAAACTGCTGAATGAAAATAAATGTTTAACTCTGTGAGATGAATGCACATATCACAAACCAGTTTCACACATAGCTTCCTTCTAGCTTTTATCCTGGGATATTCACTTTTTCGCCATTGGCCTCAATGAGGTCTGGAATGTCCATTTGCAGAATGGAAAAAAACAGTGTTTCCAAGCTGCTGAATAAAAAGAAAGGTTTAACTCTCTGGGATGAATGCAGACATCACATAGCGGTTTCTCAGATACCTTCCTTCTACTTTTTACCCTGGTGTATTCACTTTTTCACCTTGCAAAATGTGATTTTGCAGAATGGACAAAAACAGTTTCAAAACTGCTGATTCAAAAGAAAGGTTTAACTCTGAAAAATGAATGCAGACATCATAAAGCAGTTTTTCAGAAAGCTGGTTTCTACTTTTTATCTGAAGATATTTCATTTTTCTCCATAGGCTTCAATTCGCTCTCCACTATCTGTTGGCAAATTTTACAAAAACAGTGTTTCCAAACTCCTGAATGAATAGACACCTTTAACTCTGTGGGACAAATGTCCACATCACAGAAGCGGTTTCTCAGATAGCTTCCATCTAGTTTTTATCCTGGTATATTCGCTTTTTCGCCTTTGGCCTCAATGAGCTCCCACATGTGTTTTGACAGAATGGACAAAAACAGTGTTTCCAAACTGCTGAATCAAAAGAAATGTTTAATTCTGTGAGAGAATGCACACATCACACAACAGTTTCTCAGAAAGTCTCTTTCTAACTATCATCTGATGATATTTTCTTTTTCACCTTAGGCATCAAAGCACTCCGAAATATCCCTTTGCAGATTGTACAAAAACTGTCTTTTCAACCTACTCAATGAAAAGAAAGGTTTAACTTTTTGACATGAAAGTACCCATCACAAAGGAGTTTTTCAGATAGCTTCCTTCTAGTTTTTATCCTGGGATATTTGATTTTTTACAATAGACCTCATTTAACTGCCAAATGTCCATTTGAAGAATGGATAAAAACAGTGTTAGCAAACTGCTGGATGAAAAGAAAGGTTTAACTCTGTGAGACGAATGCCCACATTCCAAAGAAGTTTCTCAGAAAGCTTCTTTCTAGTTTTTATCTGAAGATACAGTGTTTTTCACCATAGGTCTCAATGTGCTCCCAAATATCCTTTTGCATATTCTAAAGAAACAGTGTTTCCAAGCTACTGAATGAAAGAAAAGTTTGAACTCTGCTAGATGAATGCACACATAACAAAGATGTCTCACAGATAGCATCTTTCTAGTTTTTATCATGTAATATTCTATTTTTCTCATTTGGCCTCAATGGGCTCCAAAATATCCCTTCGTAGATTGTACAAAAACCTCGTTTCCAAAGTGGTAAATCAAAAGAAAGGTTTACCTCTATGAGATCAATGTACACATCACAAAGAAGTTTCTAAGAAAGCTTCTTTCTAGTTTTCATCTGAAGATATTTCCTTTTTCACCATAGGCCTCAATGCCTACTCCAATATCCCTTTGCAGATTCTACAAAAACAGTGTTTCCAAACTGTTGAATGAAAGGAAAGGTTTACCACTGCAACATGAATGCATACATGACAAAGTGATTTTGCAGATAGCATTCTTGCAGTTTTTGTCACGAGATATTTGATTTTTCACCATTGGCCTCAATGATCTTCAAAATGTCCTTTCACAGAATGGACAAAAACAGTGTTTCCAACAGCTGAATGAAAGGAAAGTTTTAACTCTGGGAGAAGAATGTGCATATCACAAAGAAGTTTCTCACAAAGCTTCTTTGTAGTTTTTTCTGAAGATGTTTCCTTTTTCACTATAGGCCTCAATGCACTCTCAAATATCACTTCACAAATTTCACAAAAACAGTGTTTCCAAACTGCTGAATGAAAAGACAGTTTTAACTTTGTGAGACAAATGCCCACATCACAAAGTGGTTTCTCAGATAGCTTTCTTCTAGTTTTTATATATTTGCTGGTACACTCGCTTTTTAGCCCTTGGCCTCAATGAGCTCTGAAATGTTTTTTCGCTGAATGGACAAAAAATCTGTTTCCAAACTGCTGAATCAAAAGAAAGGTTTAACTCTGTGAGATTAATGCACACATCACAAAACAGTTTCTCAGAAAGTTTCTTTCTAGTTTTCATCTGATGATATTTTCTTTTTCACCATAGGCCTAAAATCGCCCCCAATTATCTCTTCACATATTTTACAAAAACTGTTTTTAACCTGCTGAATGAAAAGAAAGGTTTACTTTTTCAACATGAATTTAGACATCACAAAGTGGTTTTTCAGATAGCTTCCTTCTAGTTTTTATCCTGGGATATTTGATTGTTCACCACTGGCCTCAATGAGCTCCCAAATTTCCCTTCACAGAATAGACAAAAACAGTGTTTCCAAACTGTTGAATCAAATGAAAGGTTTATCTCTGTGAGATGAATGTACACTTCACAAAGCAGTTTCTCAGAAAGCTTCATTCTAGTTTTCATCTGAAGATATTTTCTTTTTCACCATAGGCCTCAATGCACTCCCAAATATTCTTTGCAGATTCTACAAAAATAGTGATGATTACAAACTGCTGAATGAAAGGATAGGTTAAACTCTGTGAGCTGAATGCACACATCACAAAGTGGTTTCTCAGAGAGTTTCCTTTTAGATTTTATCCTTAGATATTTTGCAGAATGGACAAGAACAGTGTTTCAAAACTACCGAATCAAAAGAAAGGTTTAAGTCTGTGAGATGAATGCACAGATCACAAGCAATTTCTCAGAAATATTCTTTCTACTTTTCATCTGAAGATATTTTCTTTTTCACCATAGGCCTCAATGCACTCCCAAATATTCCTTCGCAGTTTCTAAAAACATAGATTTTGCAAACTGCTGAATGAAAAGGAAAGTTTAGCTCTGCGAGATGAATGTATGCATCCCAAAGTGGTTTCACTGATAGCATCCTTCTAGCTTTTGTGTTAGGCTGTTCAATTTTTTGCCATTTACTTTAAAGAGCTCCTTAATGTCCATTCACTGAATGGACAAAGCAGTGTTTCCAAGCTGTTGAATCAAAAGAAAATTTTAAATCTGTGAGGTGAATTCACACATCACAAAGCATTTTCTCAGAAGGCTTCTTTCTGGTTTTTATCTTAAGCTCTTTTCTTTTTCACCATAGACCTCAATGCCCTCCAAAATATCCCTTCACAGATTCCACAAAAACAGTGTTTCCAAACTGCTGAATGAAAAGAAATGTTTAACTCTGTGAGACAAATGCACACATCACAAAGTGGTTTCTCAGATGGCTTCCTTCTAGAATTTAGCCTGGGATATTCCATTTTTCAGCATTTGCATCAAAGAAGCCCCATATGTCAATCTGAAGAATGGACCAAAACAGTGTTTCCAAAGTGCTGAAGGAAAAGAAAGGTTTAACTCTGTGAGATGAATGCACACATCTCAAAGCAGTTTCTGAGAAATCTTCTTTCTAGATTTTATCTGAAGTTATTTTGCTTTTCACCATAGGCCACAAAGCTCTCACAAGTATCCCTTTGCAGATTCTACAAAAACAATGTTTCCAAACTGTTGAATGGAAAGAAAGGTTTAACTCTGCCAGATGAATGCAGACATCACAAAGCGGTTTCACAGATATCTTCCTTCTTGTTTTTATCTGGGGATATTCTTTTTTTCCATATAGACCACAATGGACTCCCAAATATCCTTTCACAGATCTTAAAAAAAGAGTGTTTCCAACCCGCTGAACCAAAAGAAAGTTTTAACTCCGTTAGATGAATCAACATATCACTGAGCACGTTCACAGATAGATTCTTTCTGGTTTTTATCTGGGGATATTCGTTTTTTCCCCATAGACCACAATGGGCTCCCAATTGACCCTTCACAGATTCTACAAAAAAACTAATTCCGATCTGCTGAATCAAAGAAAACGTTTAATTCTGTGAGATGATCCTCACATCACCAAGCAGTTTCACAGAAAACTTCATTCTAGTTTTTATCTGGAGATAATTAGTTTTTTTTCTCATAGACCTCAATGGGCTTTGAAATCTCCATTTGCAGATTCTACAAAGAGGTTTCAATCTGCTGAATCAAAAGAAAGGTTGAACTCTGTGAGATGAATTCACACGTCACAAAGCAAAACTGCTTTGTGAAACTACAGATAGCTTTTTCCTAGTTTTTATCCGAGGATATTCAGTTTTTTTTTCCAGAGACCTCACTGGGCTCCCAAATGTCCATTTGCACATTCTACAAAAAGAGTGTGTCCAACTTGCTGAATCAAAAGAAAGTTTTATCTCTGTAAGGTGAATCCACGCATCACCAAGCAGTTTCACAGTTAGCTTCTCACTAGTTTTTGTATAGTGATAGTTGGATTTTTCCCCTAGACCTCAATGGGCTCCCAAATGTTTCTTCAAATATTCTACAAAAAGAGTGTCTTCACTTGTCGAATCAAAAGAAAAGTTTAACTCTATGATATGAATCCACACATCCCCAAGCAGTTTTGCAAATAGCTTCTATTTAGTTTTTCTCTGGAAATATTTGGTTTTACCCCATAGGCCTCAATGGGCTCCCAAATATCCTTTTGTGGGTTCTACAAAAAGAGTGTTTCCAACGTGCTGAATCAAAACAAAGTTTTGCCTCTGTTAGGTGAATCCACATTTCACCAAGCTGTTTCACAGATTGCTTCTTTCTAGCTTTTATCTAAAGATATTTGTTGTTTTCCCATAAGCCTCAATGGGATCCAAAATGTCTTTTCACAGATGCTACAAAAAGAGTATTTAAAACATGCTAAATCAAAAGAAAGGTGTTTCTCTGTGCGATGAATCTGCACATCACAAAGCAATTTCACAGGTAGCTTCTCTCTAGTTTTTATCTGGCCATATTCGTTTTTACTCCATAGGCCACAATCACTCCAACAAATCTTTTTGCAGTTCTACAAAAAGAGTGTTTCCAATCTGCTGAATCAAAAGAAAGGTGTTACTCTGTGAGATGAATTCACACATCACAAAGCAGTTTCACAAATACTTTTTTTCTAGTATTTATCTAAAGATAATCTTTTTTTTTATAGGCATCAAAGGGCTCCTGAACATCCCTTCACACATCTACAAAACTAGTGTTTCCAACCTGCTGTATCAAAAGAAAGTTCTAACTCTGTAGATGAATCCAAACATCTCCAAGCAGTTTCACAGATAGTCATTCTATTTTTATCTGTGGATATTCAGTTTTTCCCCTTATTCCTCAAGGGGCTTTCAAATGTCCCTTCATAGATTCAGCAAAAAAAGTGTCTCCAAGCTGCTGAATTGAAAGGAAGGTTTAAATCTGTGAGATAAATGCACACATCACCAAGCAGTTTCACAGATAGCTTCTTTCTAGTTTTCATCTGGGGATTTTCAACTTGTCCTCATAGGTCTCAATGGGCTTCCAAATGTTCCTTTGCAGATTCTACAAAAATGGTGTTTGCAACCTGATGAATCACTAGAAAGGTGTAACTTTGTGAGATGAATCCACACATCACAAACCACTTTCACAGATCGCTGCTTTCTAGTTTTTATCTGGGGATTGTTAGTTTTCCTTCCTAGGCCACAATGGACTTCAAAATGTCCCTTCTCAGACACTACAAAAAGAGTGTTTCCAACCTGCTGAATCACAAGAAAGTTTTAACTCCATGAGATGAATCCACATATTACCAAGCCGTTCCAGAGGTTACTTCATTCTAGCTATTATCTGGATATTTTTTTCCCATAATCCTCGATACCTCCAAAATGTCTTTTTCCAGTTTCTACAGAAAGAGTGTTTCCAATATGCTGAATCCAGAGAAAGGTGTTACTCTGTGAGATGAATCCACACATCACAAAGCAGCTTCACAGATATCTTCTTTCTCGTTTCTATTTGTGGATGTTGTTTTCACCATAGGCCCCAGTGGGTTCCCAAATGTCCCTCACAGATCCTACAAAAAGAAGTTTCCCAACCTGCTGAATCAGAAGAAAGGTTTATGTCTGTGAGATGAATCCACTTATTTCAAAGCAATTTCACAGATAGCTTCTTTCTAGTTTTCATCTGGAGATACTAGGATTTTCTCCATAAGCCTCTTCAGGCTCCCAAATATCTTTTCACAGATTCTATAAAAAAGTAACTCCAACCTGCTGAATCAAACGAAAGGTTAAACTCTGAAACATTCTAGCTTTTATCTGGATATATTTGTTTTTTCCCATAAGCCTTAATGCCTCCAAAATGTCTTTCTGCAGATCCTACAAAAAGTGTGTTTCTAATGTGCTGAATCAAGAGAAAGGTGTTACTCTGTGAGATGAATCCACACATCACAGAGCAGTTTCACAAATACCTTCTTTCTAGTATTTATCTGAAGATATTCGGTTTTTTCAATAGACATCAAAGGACTCCCAAACGTCCCTTCACAGAAACTGCAAAAATAGTGCTTCCAGGCGACTGAATCAATTATAGGTTCAACACTATGAGAAGAATCCGCAGATCACAAAGCAACTTCACAGAGAGTTTCTTTCTAGTTTTTGTCTGAGGATATTTGGTTTTATCCCGTAAGCCACAATGGACTCAAAAAAGTCCCTTCCGAGATTCTAAAAAAAGAAAATTTCCAACCTGATGAATCTGAAAAACGATTAACTCTGTGAGGTGAATTCACACATCTCAAAGCCATTTCACATATTGCTTTTTCCTACTTTTTATCTCAGCATATTGCATGTTTCCCCATAGACCTTAATGGGCTACCAATTGCGTCTAGGCAGCTTCTGCAAAAAAAGTTATTACAACATGCTGAATAAAAAAAAAAAAAAAAGATTTAACTCTGTGAGATGAGTCCACACATCACTAAGGGGCTTCTCAGATGGCTTCTTTCTAGATTTTATCTGAAGACGTTTTGTTTTCCCCATAGGGTCAATGGACTCTTAAATGTACCTTCATAGATTCTACAAATAAAGTTTTTCCAACATGCTGAATGAAAAGAAAGGTTTAACTCTGTGAGGTGAATCCACCAATGACCAAGCAGTTTCAAAGATAGCTTCTTTCTATCTTTTATCTGAAAATATTTGGTTTTCCCCGTAGGACTCAATGGGCTTTCAAACGTTTCTTCATAGATAATATAAGTGTTTCCTACCTGGTGAATAGAACGAAAAGTTTGTCTCTGGGAGATGAGTCTACACATCCCCAAGCAGTTTCACAGAAACTTCTTTCTAGTTTATATCTGGGGATATTTGCTTTTTCCCCAAAGGCCTTAATGGGTTTCCAAATGTCCCTCTGCAGATACGACAAAAAGAGTCTTTCCCACCTGCTGAGTACAAATGAATGGTTAACTCTGTGAAATGAATCCACACATCCCCATGTAGTTTCACAGATAGTTTCTTTCTAGTTTTTACCTGGAGATATTCAATTTTCCCTTAGAAGCCTCAATGTGCTCCCAAAGGTCCTTAGGCAGATTCTGCAAAAAAAGTATTCCAACCTGCTGAATGAAAGGAAAGGTTTAACTCTGTGAGATGAATCTGCACATCACAAACAAGTTTCACAGATAGCTTTTTTCTAGTTTTTATCTTGGGATGTTCTGTTTTTTTCCTGTAGACTTCAATAAGATCCCAAATGTCCCTACACAAATTCTACAAAAAGAGTATTTTTAACCTGCTGAATCAACGGAAAAGTTTAACTCTGTGAGTTGAATCACCACATCTTAAAGAAGTTTCACAGATAGTTTCTTTCTAGTTTTTATCTGGAAATATTTGGTTTTTCCCCATAGGCCTCAGTGGAATCTCAAATGTCCCTTCACAGATTCTACAAAAAAAGTGCTTCCAACCTATTGAATCAAAAGCAAGGTTTAACTCTATGAGATGAATCCACACATCACCACACAGTTTCACAGATAGCTTCTTTCTAGTTTTTAACCTAAGGATATTCTGTTTTCCCCTTAGACTTCAATGGGTTCTTAAATGACTCTTTGCAGATTCTACAAAAATAGTGTTTCCAACACGCTAAATCAATAGAAAGTTTGTTTCCCTAGGCCTCAGTTGACTCCCAAATGTCACTTTACAGATTGTACAAATATGGTGTTTCCAACCTACTGAATCAAAAGAAAGGTTTACCTCTGTGAGATGAATTGACATATCACCAACCAGTTTCACAGATAGTTTCTTTCTAGTTTTTATCTTAGGATATTCGGTTTTTTTCATAGGCCTCCATAAGCTCCAAAATATCCCTTCACAGATTCTACAAAAACACTCTTTCCAACTTTTTGAATCAAAAGAAAACTTTAATTCTGTGAGTTGAATCCATATATCTTAAAGCAGTTTCATTGAGCAAGCCTCAATGGGCTCCCACATATTCCTTTGCAGATTCTCCAAAAAGAGTGTTTCCCACCTGCTGAATCAAAAGAAAGGTTGAATTCTGTGAGACAAATCCACCCATCACCAAGCAGTTTAGCAGATAGGTTTTTGTGGTTTTTATCTGGGATATTCAATTTTTTTTCCATAGGCTTTAATGGGTTCTCAAATGTCCTTTTGCAGATTCTACAAAAAGATTATTTTCAAATTGCTGAATCAAAAGAAAGGTTTAACTATGAAAGATAATTCCACACATCTCCAAGCAGTTTCACAGATAGCTTCTTTCTTGTTTTAATTGGATATTAGGATTTACCCCATAAGCCTCAATGGGCTCCTAAATGTCTCTTGGTAGATTCCACAAAAACAAAGTGTTTCCAACCCTGCTGAATCCAAAGAAATGTTTATCTCTGTAAGATAAATTCCCTCATCATGAAGCAGTTTAACAGATAGGTCCTTCCTAGTTTTTATCTGGGGATATTCCGTTTTTCTCCAAAGGCCTCAATGAGCTCCCAAATGTACCATCTCAGATTCTAAAAAAAAGTGATTCCAATCTGTTGAATCAAAAAAAGTTTCAACTCTGTGAGATCAATCCAGAAATCACAAAGCGGTTACACAGATAGCTTCTTTCTAGTTTTTCTGTGAGGATAATCATTTTTTCCCCATATTCCTCAATGGGATCCAAAATGTACCCTTTTGGATTCTACAAAAAGAGTGTTTCCAACCTGCTGAATCAAAAGAAAGGTTTATCTCTGAGACGAATTCACACGTCACAAAGCAGGTTCACAGATAGCTTCTTTTTAGTTTTTCTTGGAGATATTCAGTTTTCCTTTGAAGTCCTCAGTGGGCTCCAAAATGTCCCATTGCAAATACTACAAAAAGAGTGTCGCCAAACTGCTGAATCATCAGAAATGCTTACCTATGTGAGATGGATCCATACTTCCATACTTCACAAAGTAGTTTCACAGACAGCTTCTTTCTGGTTTTTATCTGGAGATACCCAGTTTTTCTCTATAGGCCTCAATGGACTCCTAAATATACCTTCACTGATACTTCAAAAAGAGTGTTTACAACCTCCTGAATCAAAAGAAAGGTTTACCTGAGTTAGATGAATCCACACATCATGACACAGTTTCACTGAGAGCGTCTCTGTAGTTTTTATCTGGGGAATTTTGATTTTTTCCCATAGGTATCAATGGGCTCCCAAATCTCCTTTTGCATATTCTAAAATAAAGAGCATTACCAACAACTGAATCAAAAGAAAGCTGTAACCCTGTGAGATGAATCCAAAAATCACAAAGCAGACTAACAGGTAGCTTTTTTCTAGTTTTTATGGGGGATACCTTAGGCCTCAGCAAGCTCCCAAATGTTCCTTCACAGATTCTACAAAAAGAGTGATTCCACCCACGTGAATCAAAAGAAAAGTTTAACTCTGTGAGATGAATCCCCTCATCACTAAGCAGTTTCAGAGATAGCTTCTTTCTACTTCTTATCTAGGGATATAGGATTTTTCCCCATAGGATTCAATGGACTCCCAAATGTTCCTACAAATATTCAACAAAAAGAATGTTTCCAACCTGCTGTATCAAAAGACAGGATTAACTATGTGATTTGAATCCAGACATCACCAAGCAATTTCAAATATAGCTTCTTTCAAGTTTTTGTCTAGGATATTCGTTTCTCCCCTTAGGTCTCAATAATTTCCAAAATGTGCCTTCACAAATTCTACAAAAAGCATGTGTCTCCAATCTGCTGAATCAAAAGAAACTTTTAACTCTGTGAGTTGAATCAACACATCACCAATCAGTTTCCCAGATAGCTATTTCCTAGTTTTAATCTGTGGATATTCTTTCTTCCTCATAGTCCTCAATAGGCTCCCAAGTGTCCCTTCTCTGATTCTATGAAAATAACGTTTTTAACCCGCTGAATCAAAAGAAAGCTTTTACTCTGTGAGATGAATCAACACATCACCAAGCTATTTCACAGATAGCTTCCTCCCAGTTTTTATCTAGGGATATTGCCTTTTTCTGCATAGGCCTCAATGGGCTCCCAAATGTCCCATCACAAATTCTATGAAAATAGTGTTTTCAACCTGCTTAATTAACAGAGAGTTTTGCCTCTGTGAGAAGAATCCACACATCACCAAGTAGTTTCACAGATAGCTTCATTCTAGTTTTTATCTGGGAATAGTCTGTTTTTCCCTTAGTCCTCAATGGGCTTCAAAATATCCCTTTGCAGGTTCTACCAAAAGAGTGTTTCCAACCTTCTGAAACAAAAGAAAGCTTAAACCCGGTGAGTGGAATGCACACATCCCCAAGAAGTTTAACATATAGCTTCTCTCTAGTTTTTATTCAGGGATATACGGTTTCTTCTCATAGGCCTCAACGGGCTCCCAAATGTCCCTTCACAGATTCTACAAAAAAAGTGTCTCCAACCAGCTGAGTCAAAAGAAAGGTTTAACTCTATGGGATACACCCACACATCACCAAGCAGTTTCATAGATAGCTTCTTTCTAGTTTTAATCTGTGGATAGTCACTTTTTATCCATAAGCTCCAATGGGCTCCAAAATGTCCCTTTACAGAATCTACATAAAGAGTGTTTCCATCCTGCTGAATTGAAGGAAAGTTTTACCTCAGTGAGATGAATCTACACATTACCAAGCAGTTTCACAGGTAGCTTATTTCCAGTTTTTATCTGTGTGTATCCTGTATTACCCCATAGTCCTCAATGGGCTCTAAATGTCCCTTTGCAAATTCTACAAAAGGAGTGTTTCCAACCTGCTGAATCAAAGGAAAGTTTAACTCTCTGAGATGAATCCACACATCACCAAAAATTTTCATCCATTACTTCTTTCTAGTTTTTATCTGAGAATATTTGTTTTTTCCCATAGGCCTTAATGGACTCTCAAATGTCCATTTGTGGATTCTACCAAAACAGTGTTTCCAACCAGGTGTATAAAACAACAGTTTTATCTCTGTGAGATGAATCCTCACTTCACCAAGCAGTTTCAAAGGTAACTTCTTTCTAGTTTTTGTCAGGATATTTGGCTTTTCCCCATAGGACTCAAAGGGCTCTCAAATGTCCCTTTGCATATTCTACAAAAAGAGTGTTTCCGATCTCCTGAATCAAAAGAAATGTTTAACTCTGTGAGAGGAATCCACATATAAAGAAACAGTTTCACAGATAGCTTCTTTCAAGTATTTATCTGGAGATTTTCAATTTTTCCTTGTAGGCCTCAATGGGCTCCCAAATGGCCCTTCACAGATACTACAAAAAAAGTTTCCGATCTGCTGAATCCAAAGAACGTTTTAATTCTGTGAGACCTATCCACACATCACATGTCGTTTCACAGATAGTTTCTTTCTAGTTTTTATCTGGGGATAATCGGTTTTTCCCCATAGAACTCAATGGACTCACAAATGTCACCTAGCAAATTGTACAAAAAGACATTTTCCAACCTGCTCAATCAAAAGAAAGGTTTAGCTGTATGAGATTGGTCCACACATTATGAAGCAGTTTCACAGATAGTTTCCTTCTAGTTTTAAACTGGGGATATTCATTTTTTCTCCATAAGCCTTGATGGGCTCCCAAATGTCTTTTCACAGATTCTACAAAACCATTTCTCCAATGAGCTGATTCAAAAGAAAGGTTTGTCTCTCTCAGATGAAACTACACATCAACAAACAGTTTCACAGATAGGTTTTTTCTAGTAGTAATTTGAGGATATTCAGTTTTTCCCCACAGGGCTCAAGGGCCTCACAAATGTCCCTTCACAGATTCTACAAAAAGAGTGTCCCCAAAGTCCCGCATCAAAGTAAATGTTTAACTCTGTGAGATAAATTCAAACATCACCAGTTTCACAGATAGCTTTTTTCCAATATTTTTCTGCTGATAGTCACTTTCAACCTCAAAGGGCTCCCAAATTTCTTTTTTGCAGATTCTACATGAAGAGTGTTTCCAAACTTCTGAATCAAAAAAAAAAATTTTACTCTGTGAGATAAACCCACACATCACCAAACTGTTTCACAGATAACTTCTTTCTAGTTCTTATCTGGGGATATTTTATTTTCCCCCATAGGCCTCAATGAGCTCTGAAATGTTTCTTCACAGATTCTACAAAAAGAGTGTTTTGAACTTGCTGAATTATAAGAAAGTTTTACATCCGTGAGATGAATCCACATGTCAGCAAGTAGTTTCACAGATAGCTTCTTTCTAGATTTTATCTAGTGATTTTTGGTTTTTCACCATAAGTGACAATGGGTTCCCACATGTAGTTTTGCAGATTCTGCAAAAATAGTGTTTCCAATCTGCTGAATCAAAGCAAAACTTTACCTTCTTGAGATGAATCCACACATCACCAAGCAGTTTCACAGATAGCTTCCTTCTAGTTTTTCTCTGGGGATATTTGGTATTTCCCCATAGGCCTCAATAGCTTCCCAAATGTCTATTTGCAGATTCTACAAAAAAGTGTCTCCAATCTGCTGAATCGAAAGAAAGGTTTAATACTTCGTGATGAATCCACGCATAACAAAGAAGTTTGGCAGTTTTTCTTTCTAGTTTTAATCTGGGAATATTCTATTTTTTCCAATAGGCCCCAAGTGATCCTTCACAGATTCTACAAAGAGTGTTTCCAACATGCTGAAACAAAAGAAAGGTTTTACTCTGTGAGATGAATGCAGACATCATAAAGCACCTTTACAGATACCTTCTATCTAGTTTTAATCTGGAGATATTCTATTTTTCCCCATAGACTTTAATGGGCACACAAATGTCTTTCTGAGTATTCTATAAAAAGAGTGTTTTCAATCTGCTGCATCAAAAGAAAGGTTTAACTCTGTGAGATAAATCCACACATCACAAATAAGTTTCACAGATATCTTCTTTCTAGTATTTATCTGGGGATATTTGGTTTTCCCAATAGGCAACAGTGGTATTCAAATGCCCCTTTGGAGATTCTTCAAAGAAAAGTGCTTCCAAGCTGAAGAATCAAAAGAAAGATTTAACACTGAGAGATGAATCCACACATCACAAAGCAGTTTCCAGGATAGTTGCTTTCTAGTTTTTATCTGGGGATATTCTGTTTTTCCCATAGTCCTCAGTGGGCTCCCAAATGTCTCTTTGCAGATTTTGCAAAAGACTTGTTCCAACCTGCTTAATCATAAGAAATATTTATCTCTGGGAGATAAATGCACACATCACCAAGCAGTTTCAATGATAATTTCTTTCTAGTTTTTATCTGGGGAGATTTGGTTTTTCCCCACTAGTCACAATATGCTCCAAATTGTCCCTTTGCAGATTCTACAAGAAGAGTGTTTCCAACCTGCTGAATCAAAGGGAAGGTGTAACTCCATGAGATGAATAAACACATCACAAAGCTGTTTCATAGATACCTTCTTTCTATTTTTTAGGTGGGGATACTCTCTTATTCACCTTAGGCCTCAATCAACTTCCAAATGTCCCTTTGTAGATTCTATGAAAAGAGTGGTTCCAACCTGCTGAATCAAAAGAAATGTTTACTTCAGTGAGATGAAACCACACATCACAGAGCAGTTTCACAGACAGCTTCTTTCCAGTTTTTATCTGAGGTATTCTTTTTTTTTTTCCCCATACACCACAGTGGGTTCCAAAATGTCCCTTCACATATCCTACAAAAAGATGTTTCCCACATGTTGAATAAAAACAAAGGTTTAACTCCATGAGATGAATCCACATATCACCAAACAGTTTGACAGATATCTTCCTGCTAGTTTTTATCTGAGCATATTCTGTTTCTCCCCATAGGAAACAATTGACTCCCTTATGTCTTTTGTTGATTCTACAAAAAGTGTTTCCAACTCGCTGAATCAAAAGAAAGGGTTAACTCTCTGAGATGAATACACATATGACAAAGCCGTTTCACACAATGCTACTTTCTAGTTTTCACCTGGGGATATTCTGTTTCTCCCCATAGGCAGCAATGGGCTCCAAAACATCCCTTCACAGATTCTACAAAAATAGTGTTTCCAACCTGCTGACTCAAAAAAAAAAAGTTTTAATTCTATGAGATGAATCCACACATCAACAAGCCGTTTCACAGAAAGCTTCTTTTCAGTTTATATCTGGGGCTATTCTGTTATTCTCCTTAGGTCCCAATGTGCTCTTAAATGTCCATTCATAGATTCTTCAAAAACATGTTTTAAATATGCAAAATCAAAACATAGTTTTAATTCTTTGAGATTAATGCACACATCACAAAACAATTTAACAGATAGTTCTTTCTAGTATTTTTCTGGGGATACTTTTTTTTCCCCTAGGCCTCAATGGGCCCCCAAGTGTTTCTCTGCAGAGTTTACAAAAAGAGTGTTTCCAGCCTGCTGAATCAAAAGAAAGGTTTATCTCTGTGAGATGAAGCCACAGGACACAAAGTAGTTTCACAGATAGCTTCTTTCTAGATTTTATCTGAAGATATTCTCTTTTCTACCATTAAAATCAATGGGCTTTCAAATGTCCCTTCACAGATTCTATGAAAAGAGTGTTTCCAACCTGCTGAATCAAAAGAAAGGTTTTACTCTTTTTGATGAATTCACACATCACAAAGCAGTTTCACAGATCGTTTCTTTCTAGTTTTTATGTGGCGATATTCAGTATTTCTCCATTGGCGACAATGGGCTCCCAAATATCCCTTCACAGATTCTACAGAAAGAATGTTACCAATTTGTTGAATCAAGAGAAAGGTTTAACTCTGTGGGATGAATCCACTCGTCACCAAGCAGTTTCACAGATAGTTTATTTCGAGTTTTTATTCGTTGAAATTATGTTTTACCCCATAGACATCAATGGGTTCCCAAATGTCCCTTTGCAGATTCCACAAAAAGAATGTTTCCACCCTGCTGAATCAAAAGAAATGTTTACCCTTATCAGACTAATCCACACATTATAAAACAGTTTCACAGATATATTCTTTCTAGTTTTTATGTGAGGATATTTTATTTTGTCCCATACACCATAATGGGCACCCAAATGTTTCTTTGCAGATTCTAGAAAAAGAGTTTTTCCAATTTGCAGAGTCAAAAGAATGATTTACCACTGTGAGATGAATCCGCACATTACAAAGCAGTTTCAGAGATAGATTCTTTCTAGTTTTTATCTGGGTCTATTCAGTTTTTCACCATTGGCCAATATGGGCTCTAAATTTCACTTCAAGATTCTATAAAAAGAGTGTTTCCAACCCACTGAATCACAAGAAAGTTTTGAAAATGGGAGATGAATCCACAGGGTACAAGGAAATTTCACAGATAAGCTTTTTCTTTTTTTATCTGGGAATACTCACTTTTTCACCATTGGCCTCAAAGGGTTCCAAAATGTCCATTCATAGATTCTTCAAAAAGAGTGTTTCCAATCTGCTGAATGAAAAGAAATGTTTCGTTCTGTGAGATGAATCCACACATCCCAAAGGAGTTTCACAGATAGCCTCTTTCTGGTTTTTATCTTAGGATATTCTGTTTTTCCCCATAGACTTGAATAAGCTCCCAAATGTCCCTTTGCAGACTCCACAAAAAGAGTGTTTTTAGCCTGTATCAAAGGAAAAGTTTAATTCTGTGAGTTGAATCTCCTGGTCATAAAACATTTTCACAGATAGTTTCTTTCTAGTTTTTACCTGGAACTATTATGTTTTTCCTCATAGACCTCAATGCAATCCCAAATGTCACTTCACAGATTCCACAAAAAAATGTGCTTCCAAACTGCTGATTCAAAAGTACGATTTAACTCTGTGAGACGAATCTACATATCACCACACAGTTTCACAGATAGCTTCTTTCTGTTTTTTATCTAAGGATATTCGGTTTCCCCTTTAGGCCTCAATGGGTTCTTAAATGTCCTTTCACAGATTCTAAAAAAAAAAAGAGTGTCTCTAACCTGATGAATCAATAGAAAGTTTGTTTCCATAAGCCTCAGTTGATTCCCAAATGTGACTTTGGAGATTTTACAAATATAGTCCTTCCAATCTGCTGAATCAAAGGAAAACTTTACCTCTGTGAGTTTAATCGATACATCACCAAGCAGTTTCACAGTTTCATTGTAGCTTTTATCTGGAGATAATCATTTCTTTTCCATAGGCCTCCATAAGTTCCAAAGTGTCCCTTCTCAGATTCTACAAAACCACTGTTTCCACCCTGTTGAACCAAAAGAAAACTTTAACTCTGTGAGTTGAATCCACACATCTCAAATCAGTTTCACAGATAGCTTCTTTCTAGGTTTTATAAGGGGATATTAGGTTTTTCCACATAAGCCTCAATGGGCCCCCACATGTCCCTTTGAAGATTCTACAAAAACAGTGTTTCCAAGATCTCCTGAATCAAAGAAAGGTTTACCTCTGTGATATGAATCCACTCGTCATGAAACAGTTTCACAAATAGGACGTTTTTAGTTTTTATCTGGTGATATTCAGCTTTACTCCAAAGTCCTCAATGAGCTTCCAAATGAACCCTTGCAGATTCTACAAAAAAAGTGATTCCAACCTGCTAAATCAAAAGAAAGTTTCAACTCTGTAATATCAATCCACACATTACAAAGTATTTACACAGATACCTTCTTTCTAGTTTTTTGGTGAGGTTTTTCATTTTCACCCCATATGTTTCAGTGGGCTCCAAAGTGTACCTTTTCAGATTCTACAAAAAGAGTGTTCTCAACCTGCTGAATCAAAATAAAGGTTTATCTCTGTGAGATGAATCAACACATCACAAAGCAGTTTCAAAGATAGCTTCTTTTTAGTTTTACCTAATGATATTCTATTTTTCTTCGTAGGCCTCAGTGGACTCCAAATGTTTCTTCACAGATAGTACAAAAACAGTGTTGCCAACGTGCTAAATCAATAATAATGTTTAACTATGTGACATGGGTCTATACAGCACAAAGGAGTTTCACAGGTTTATTCTTTCTGTTTTTTATCTGGGGATACCCGGTTTTTCCCTGTAAGTCTCAATGGCTCCTAAATATCCCTTCACAGATACTTCAAAAAGGGTGTTTACAACCTGCTGAATCAAAAGAAAGGATTACTTCTGTGAGATGAATCCAAACATAACCAAGTAGTTTCAGAGATAGCTTCTTTCTAATTTTTATCTGAGGATGTTCAGTTTTTCCCCATAGACCTCAATGGGCTCCAAAATCTCCTTTTGCAGATTCCACAAAAAGAGTGCTTCCAACACGTTGAATCAAAAGAAAGTTTTGATATTCAGTTTTTCCCCATAGGCCAAAATGGACTCTCAAGTGTCCCATCGTAGATTGTATGAAAAGAGTGTTTCCAACCAGCTGAATCAAACAAAAGGCCTCACTCTGTGATATGATTCCTCCCATCACAAAGCTCTTTCATGGATTGCATCTTTCTAGTTTTTATGTGGGGATATTATTCTTTTCTCTATAGGCCACAATGAAATCCCAAATGTCCTCTTGCAGCTTCTGCAATAAGAGTGTTGCAAAAAGAGTGTTTCCAACCTGCTGATTCAAAAAATACTTTAACTCTATGAGATGAATCCACACATCATCAAGCAGTTTCACAGATAGCTTCTTTCTGGTTTTTATTTGGGGATATTCAGTTTTTCCGATGGGCTTCAATGTGCTCCCAAATGTTCTCTGGCAGATTCCACAAAAACAGTGTTTCCAATCTGCTGAATCAAAAGAAAGGTTTAACTCTGTTAGATGTATCCACATATCTCAAGGCAGTTTTACAGGTTGCTTGTTTCTAGTTTTTAGCTGAAATATTTACTTTTACCAAATAGGTGTTAATGGACTACCAAATGTCCCTTCACAGATTATAAAAATAGAGTGTTTCCAACCTGTTGAATTAAAAGAAAGGTTTACCTCTATGAGATCAATCCACATATCATCAGGCAGTTTCACAGATATCTTCTTCTTAGTTTTTATCTGGAGATATTCAGTTTTCCTCCACAAGCCCCAATGATTTTCTAAATCTCCTTTTGCAGATTCTACAAAAAGTGGGTTTCCAACCCGATGAATCAAAAGAAAGTTTTAATTCTGTGAAGTGAATCCCTACATCACCAAGGAGTTTCTCAAATAACTTCTTTCTAGTTTTTATCTGGGTATATTCTGTTTTTCTGCATAGCCCTCACTGGCTCCTAAATGCCCCTTCACAGATTCTCAAAAAGAGTGTTTCCAAACTTGTGAATTTTCCCAAAAATTTAACTTTGTGAAATAAATCAACACATCACAAAACAGTTTCACAGATAGCTTCTTTCTAGATTTTATTTGGGGATATTTTGGTTTTTTTGCAATAGGCCTCAAGGAGCTCTCAAATATCCCTTGGCAGATTCTACAAAAAGAATGCCTCCAACATGCTGAATAAAAAGAAAACTTTAACTGTGGGCAGAGAATACACACATCACAAAGCAGTTTCACAGATAGCTTCTTTCCAGTTTTTACCTGGTGATGTTTTGTTTTCCATATCAACCTCAATGGGCTCTCTAGTGTCTTTTTGCAGATTCTAAAAAAAGTGTTCCTAAATGGCTGAATCAAAAGAAAAGTTTAACTCTGTGATATGAATCCACAGAATATACAGCAATTTCACAGATACCTTCTTTCTAGTTTTGATGTGGGTATATTCCATTTTTCCCCATAGTCCTCAATGTTCTCCCAAATGTCCCTTCGCAGATTCTACAAAAAGAGTGTTTTTAGCCTGCTGAGTTAAAAGAAAGGTTTAACTCTGTGAGTTGAATCCACACATCACAAAGCCATTTCACAGATAGCATCTTTCAAGTTTTTTACTGGGGATATTTCATTTATCCCCATTGGCCTCAATGGGTAGCAATATGTTTCTTTGCAGATTCTAGCAAAAGAGTTTTTCCACCCTGCTGACTCAAAAGAAAGGTTTAACTCTGTGAGATGAATCCAAAAATCACAAAGCGGTTTCACAGATAGCTTCTTTTTAGTTTTGATCTGAGATATTCAGGTTTTCCCCCTTGTCTTCAATGGGCTCCCAAATGTCCCTTCGCAGATTCTACAAAAGAGTGTTTCCTACCTGTTAATCAAAACAAATGTTTGATTCTGTGCAACGAATGCACATGTCACAACGCAATTTGTAAGACAGCTCCTTTCTAGTTTTTATCTGGGGATATTTGTTTTTTTTTTCCATAGGCCTCAAAGGGCTCTCAAATGTCCCTTTGCAGATTCTATGACAAGAGTGTTTCCAACATGGTGAATAAAAGTGAAGTTTAACTCTGTGAGACGAATTCACACATCACAAAGCAGTTTCAGAGATACCTTCTTTCTACTTTTTATCTGGGGATATTTTTTTCCCATAAGGCACATTAGGCTCCAAAATATCCTTTCCCAAATTCTACAAAAAGAGTGTTTCAAATCTGTTGAGTCAAAAAAATCTTTTAACTCTATGAGATGAATCCACACATCATCAAACAGTTTAACAGATAGATTATTTCTAGTTTTTATCTGGGGATATATGGTTTTTCCTTATAGACCTCAATGTGCTCTCAAGTGTCCCTTTGAATATTTCTCTAAAGGAGTGTTCTTATCCAGCTAATCAAAAAAAAGTTTTACCTCTGTGAGCTGAAGCCAAAAATTTCAAAGCACTTTCACAGATAGCCTCTTTCTAGTTTTTATCTGGGGACAGTTGTTTGTTTGTTTGTTTTTTTCATAGGCATCAATTGGCTAACTGATATCCCTTTGCAGATTCTACAAAAAGTATTTCCAACCTGCTGAATCAATGGAAAGTTTTAACCCTGTGTGATAAACCCACTCGTTACAAAGAAGTTTCAAAGATAGCTTCTTTCTTGTTTTTCTCTGGAAATTTTTAGTTTTTACCCATAGGCCTCAATAAGCTTACATATATCCCTTCACAGATTCTACAAAACGAGTGTTTGCAACAATCTGAATCAAAAGAAAAGCTAAACTCTTTCAGATGAATCCACACATCTCAAAGCAGTTTTCATACAAAGCTTCTTTATTGTTTTTAGCTGGGGATATAAGGGTTTTCCCTATAAGTCTCAATGGGCTCCCAAATGTCCCTTCACAGATTCTACAAAAAGAGTGTTTACAATCTGCTGAATAAAAAGAAAGTCGTAACTCTGTGAGATGAATCCACCCATCACCATGCAGTTTCACAAATTGCTTCTTTCTAGTTTGTATCTGGAGGTGCAGTTTCCCCCTTGGTCTCAATGGGTTCTTAAATGTTCCTTCACAGATTCTACAAAAAGAGTGTTTCCAACCTTCTTAAGCAATATAAAGTTTTAATACTGTGAGGTTAATCCACACATGATCATGCAGTTTCACAGATAGCTTTTCTCTAGTTTTTATCTGAGAATATTTGATTTTACCCATAACCCTCAATGGATTTCCAAACGTCCACTGGCAAATTTTTTCAAAAACAGTGTTTCCAAACTGCTGAATCAAAATAAAGATTTACCTCTGTGAGATGAATCTACACTTCACCAAGCAGTTTCACAGATGGCTTCTTTTTAGTTTTTACCTGGGGATTTTTGCTTTTTCCCCGTAAGGTTTTAATTAGTTCCCAAATGTCCCTTCGGAGGTGCTACAAAAAGTGTGTTTCCAACCTGCTCAATAAAAAGAAAGGTTTCACTCTGTGAAATGAATTCACACATCCCCAAGGAGTTTCACAGATAGCTTATTTCTAGTTTTTATCTGGAGATACTCAGTTTTTCCTTATAGGCATAAATGGGCTCCCAAATGTCCCTTTGAAACTTGTACAAAAATAGTGTTCCAATCAGCTGAATCAAAAGAAAGGTTTCACTTTGTGAGAAGAATCCACATATCACCGAGCAGTTTAAGAAATAACTTCTTTGTAATCTTTATCTGGGGATATTCAATTTTTCCCCATAGGCCTCAATGGGCTTCAAAATATCCCTTCGCAGGTTCTACAAAAAGAGTGTTTCCAACCATCTTAATCAAAAGAAAGCTTAAACACAGTAAGTGGAATGTACATATCACCAAGTAGTTTCACATATAGCTTCCTTCTAATTTTTATCTGGGGATGTTTTCCCCATAAGCCTCAAGGGGCTCCCAATGTCCCTATGTAGATCCTACAAAAGAGTGTTTCCAACCTGCTGAATTAAAACAAAGGTTTAACTCTGTGGGATACATCCACACATCACCAAGCAGTTTCACAGATTTCTTCTTTCTAGTTTTTAATCTGGGGATATTCACTTTTCACCTTTAGGCTCCAATGGGCTCCCAAATGTCCCTTAGCAGATCCTACAAAAAGAGTATTTCCATCCTGATATACTGAAAGAAAGATTTACCTGCATGAGATGAATCTACACATCATCATGCAGTTTCACAGATAGGTTCTTTCCAGTTTTTATCTGGGGATATTCTGTTTTACCCCATTTGCCTCAATGGGCTCCAAATGTCCCTTTGCAGATCCTACAAAAAGAGTGTTTCCAACCTGCTGAATCAAAAGAGACATTTAACTTTGTGAGATGAATGGACACATCACCAAGCATTTTCATCTATTGCTTCTTTCTAGTTTTTATCTGAGGATATTTGTTTTTTTCCCTTAGGCCTCAGTGGACTCCTAAATGTACCTTCACAGATTCTACAAAAACAGTGTTTCCAATCTCCTGAATAAAACAAAAGTTTTATCTCTGTGAGTTGAATCCACACATCACCAAGCAGTTTCACAGATAAATTCTTTCTAGTATTTATCTGGAGATATTTGGTTTTTCCTTGTTGGCCTCAATGGGCTCCCAAGTGTCCCTTCACGGATTCTACAAAAAGAGTGCTTCCAACCTCCAGCAACCAAAGAAAAATTTCACTCTGTGAAATAAATCTACACATCACCAAGCAATTTCACAAATAGCTCCTTTCTAGTTTTATTCTAAAGATATGCTGTTTCTTCTAGTAGGTCCCTGTGAGCTCCCAAATGCTCCTTCACAGATTCTTAAAAAAGAGTGTTTCCAACCGATTGTATCAAAAGAAAGTTTTAACTCTGTCTGATGAACCCACCATTCACCAAGAAGTTTCACAGATAGCTTCTTTCTGTTTTTAATCTGGGGATTTTCTGTTTTTCCCTACAGGCCTCAATGGGTTCCCTAATATCCCTTCAGAAAATCTACTAAAAGATGATTTGTAATCATCTGAATGCAAAGAAAGTTTTAACTTTGTGAGATTAATCCACATATCACCAAGCAGTTTCTCCAATAGCTTCTTTCCACTTTTTATGTAGGGATATTTATTTTTTCTCCACAGGCCTCAAAAGCTCCCACATGTACCTTCGCAGATTCTACAAAAAGAGTTTTTCCAATCTGCTGAATCAAAAGAAAGATTTAACTCCATGAGATGAATCCACACATTACAAAGCAGTTTTATAGATTCTACATAAAGACTGTTCCCAACTTGCTGAATCAAAAGAAAGATTTAACTCTGTAAGATGAATAAACAGAACAAACAGCAGTTTTACAGATACCTTCTTTCTATTTTTCTGTTTGTGGATTTTCAGTTTTCCAACATTCACTTCAATGGGCCCCCAATGTTTCTTCCCTGATCCTATGAAAAGAGTGTTTCCAATATGCTGAATCAAAAGAAAGCTTTAATTCTGTGAGATGAATCCACACATCACAAGCAGCTTGATAGATAGCTTCCTTCTAGTGTTTATCTATATTTGTTTCTTCCCTATAGGTCTCAATGGGCTCCAAAGTGTCCCTTTGCAGATTCTACAAAAAGATTTTTTCCAAGCACTAAATCAAAAGAAAATTTTAACTCTGTGAGATTGGTCCACACATTTTGAAGCAGTTTCATAGGTCACTTCATTCCAGTTTTTAACTGGGGTTATTCCGTTTTTCTCCCTGGGCCTTTATGGGCTCCCAAATGTCTTTTCACAGATTCTACAAAAAAGTGTCTCCAAGCATTTGAATCAAAAGAAAGTTTTATCTCTGAGAGATGAATCTACACACCAATGAGCAGTTTCACAGATAGCTTTTTTTCTAGTTTAAATCTGGAAATATTCAGTTTTTATGCCCAAGGTACAAGGGCTCAGAAATGTCCCTTTGCAGATTCTACAAAGAAAGTGTCTCCAATCTGCTGAATCAAAGGAAGGGTTTAAGTTTGCAAGATGAATCCAGAAATCACCAAGAAGTTTCACGGATAACTTTTTTCCAGTTTTCTTCTGTGGATATTTTAAGTTTTCCCATAGACCTCAGGGGGCTCTCAAATTTCTTTCTGCACATTCTATAAAAAGAGTGTTTCCAACATACTGAATCAAAGACAAATTTAACCCTGTGATATCTGGGGATATTTGGTTTTTCCCCATAGGCCTCAAAGGGCTCCAAAATGTCCCTTTGCAGGTTCTACAAACAGAGGGTTTCCAACCAGGTAAATCAAATGAAAGGTTTAATCCTGTGAGATGAATCCACACATCACAAAGCAGTTTTACAGATAACGTCTTTCGAGTTTTTATCTGGAATATTTGGGTATTCCCTAAAAGGGCTCTCAAATGTCCCTTCGCAAATTCTAAAAAAAAAAAAAAGTGCTTTCAACCTGGTGAATCAAAAGAGAGGTTTAACTCTGTCAGATGAACCTATAAATGACAAAACAGTTTCACAGATAGTTTGTTTCTTGTTTTTATGCGGGAATATTTGTTTTTTCCCCATTGGCCACAAAGGTTTGCAGATTCTACGGCAAGAGTGTTTACAACCAGCTGAATTAAAAGAAAGACGTCACTCTGTGAGATGAATTTTCACATCACAAAACAGTTTCACAGATAGCTCCTTTCTCGTTTTTATCTGGGAATATTAAGTTTTTCCCCATAGGCTATAATGGGCTCCCTAATGTCCCTTCACAGCCCCTTCAAAAGGAGTGTATCCAACCAGCTGAATCAAACTGAAGGCATCACTCTGTGAGATAAATTTTCACATCACAAAGCTGTTTCACAGATAGCTTCTGTCTAGTTTTCATCTGGGGATATTCAGTTTTTACCCATAGGCTACAATGGGCTCCCTAATGTCTCTTTGCAGATTCTACAAAAAGAGTGTTTCCAACCTGCTGAGTCAAAAAAATGTTTTAACTCTATGAAATGAATCCACACATAACCAAGCAGTTTCACAGATAGCTTCATTTGAGTTTTTATCTGGTGATATTTAGTTTTTACCCATAGGCCTCAATGTGCTCGTAAATGTCACTTGGAAGTTTCTGCAAAGGAGTACTTTTAACCTGCTGAGTCAAAAGAAAGGTTTACCTCTGTGAGATGAATTCACACATCACAAAGCAGTTTCACAGATAGCTTCTTCCTAGTTTTTATCTGGGGATATTCTGTTTTTCCCCATATGCCTCAAGGCCATCCCAAATGATTATTTGCAGATTCTACAAAAAGAGTGTTTACAACCTGTTGAATCCAAAGAAAGGATTAACTGTAGGAGATGAATTCACACATAACGAAGCAGTTTCACAGATAGTTTCTTTATAGCTTTATCTGGGCATATTTGCTTTTTCCCCACATCCCTCAGAAAGCTCTCGCATGTCACTTTGCAGATTCTACAAAAAGAGTGTTTTCAACCTGCTGAAACAAAAAAAGTTTAACTCTGTGAAATGAATCCACACATCACCAGGAATTTTCACAGATAGCATTTTTCTAGTTTTTATCTGGGAATATTGTTTTTTTTTCCCACAGGCCTCTGTGGGCTCCCAAATGTCCCTTCACAGATTTTACAAAAAGAGTGTTTCCAACCCGCTGAATCAAAAGAAAGGATTAACACTGTGGGATGAATCCACAAATCAGCAAGAAGTTACACTAATAGCTTCTTTCAAGTTTTTAACTGGGGATATTGTTTTTTTCCCACAGAGGCCTCAAGGGGCTTTGAAAAGATGCTGTGTTGATTCTACAAAAAGAGTGTTTAAAGACTGCTAAATTAAAAGAAACGTTTACCTCTGAGATGAGTACACACATCATGAGGCAGTTTCACAGATATCTTCTTTCTAGTTTTTATCTGGGGATTTTCAGTTTTTCCCCATAGGCCTCCAAGGGTTCTCAAATATCCCTTTGTAGATTCTAAGAAAAAAGTCCTTCCAACCTAGTGAATCAAAAGACAGGTTTACCTCTGTCAGATGAATCCATACATGACAAAGCAGTTTCACAGAGAGCTTCTTTCTAGTTTTTATGTGGTGATATTATTTCTTTTTCCCATTGGCCCCTGGTGTGCCAAATGTCCCTTTGCAGATTCTATAAAAAGAGTGTTTCCAACCAGCTGAATCTAATGAAAGGCAACTGTGAGAGGAATTTTCACATCACAAAACACTTTAACAGAAAACTTATTTCTCATTTTCATCTGGGGATATTTAGTTTTTCCCTATAGGCTACCATGGGCTCCCTAATGTTCCTTTGCAGATTCTACAAAAAGAGTGTTTCCAACCTACTGAGTCAAAAAAATGTTTTAATTCTATGAACTGAATCCACACATCACCAAGAAGCTCCACAGATAGTTTGTTTCTAGATCATATCTGGGGATATTCGGTTTTCCCCCAATAGGCCTCAATGGGCTCCCAAATACTTCTTCGTAGATTCTACAAAAAGAGGGTTTCTAATACACGGAATCAAAAGTAACTTCTAACTCTGTGAGATAAATCCACACATCTCATAGCAGTTTCTCAGATAGCCTGTTTCTAGTTTTTATCTCGGGATACTCGATTTTTCCCAATAGACCTCAATGGACTCCCAAATCTTCCTTTGCAGATACTACAAACAGAAATTTTCCAATCTGTTGAATGAAAAGAAAGGGTTAACTCTGTGAAGTGAATCCACACATCACCAAGCAGTTTCACAGGTACCTTATTATTAGTTTGTATCTGGGGATTTTCTGATTTATTTTTTTGTAAGCCTCAAAGGACTCCCATATGTTGCTTCACGGATTCTAAGAAAAAGTGTTTCCAACCTGCTAAATCAAAAGAAATGTTTAACTCTGTGAGACGAATACACATAACACAAAGCAGTTTCACAGAAAGCTTTTTTCTACTTTTTATCTGGGGATATTTGTTTTTTTCCCTTAGGCCCCAAAGGGTCCCAAATGTCCCTTCTCAGATTCTACAAAAATAGTGTCTTCATCCTGATGAATGAAAATAGTTGTTTAACTCTGTGAGATTAATCTGCACATCACAAAACAGTTTGACAGATAGCTTCTTTCTAGTTTTTATCTGGGGATGTTCTTTTTTTTTTTCTCATAGGCCCCAAAGGGCACCTAAAGGTCCCTTCACAGATTCTACAAAAGATTGTTTCCAACCACCTCAATCAAATGAAAGGCTTAACTCTGTGAGATGAATTCACACATCACAAAGTAGTTTCACAGATAGCTTCTTTCTAATTTTTTTCTGGGGATACATACTGGAGGCAAAAATGGGCTCCAGTATGTCCTCTCACATATTCTACAAAAAGATCTTTCCATCCTGCTGAATCAAAATAATGTTTTAATTTTATGTGATGAATCCACACATCACCAAGCTGTTTCACAGATTGTTTATTTCTAGTTTTTATTCGAGGATATTCTTTTTATCTCCAAAGGCTTCAATGGGCTCCATATTGTCCTTCACAGATTCTACAAAAAGAATGTTTCCACTGTGCTAAATCAAAAGAAAGGTTTTTTTTTTTTTTTTTTTTTTTTTTTTGAGGCAGAGTCTCGCTCTGTCTCCCGGACTGGAGTGCAGTGGCCGGATCTCAGCTCACTGCAAGCTCTGCCTCCCGGGTTTATGCCATTCTCCTGCCTCAGCCTCCGGAGTAGCTGGGACTACAGGCGCCCACCACCTCGCCCGGCTAGTTTTTGTATTTTTAGTAGAGACGGGGTTTCACCATGTTAGCCAGGATGGTCTCGATCTCCTGACCTCGTGATCCGCCCGTCTCAGCCTCCCAAAGTGCTGGGATTACAGGCTTGAGCCACCACGCCCGGCCAAAAGAAAGGTTTATCTCCATGAGATGAATCCACACATCACAAAGCAGTCTCACAGATTGTTTCTTTAAAGTTTTCATTTTAGGACATTGTCTTTCTCTTCATAGGTCTCAATGGGATTTCCAATGTCCATTTGCAGATTCTAAAAAGAGACAGTCTCGGCCAGGTGTGTTGGCTCACGTCTGCATTCCCAGCACTTTGGGAGGATGAGGGAAGGTGGATCATGAGGTCAGGAGATCGAGACAATTCTGGCTAACATGAAGAAACTCCATCTCTACTAAAAACACAAAAAAAATTAGCTGGGAATGGTGGTGGGAAACTGTAGTCCCAGCTACCCAGGAGTCTGAGGCAGGAGAATGGCATGAACCCAGGAGGCAGATCTTGCAGTGAACTGAAATAGCACCACTGAACTCCAGCTCCAGCCTGGGCGAAAGAGTGAGATTTCATTTAAAAACAAAAATAAAAAATAAAAATAAAAAAAAGAAAAAAAAAGAGACAGTCTCCAACTTGCTGAATCAAAAGAAACATTTTTCTCTGTGAGATGAATCCACACATCAACAAGCAGTTCCACAGATATCTTCTTTCTAGTTTTTACCTGGGGATATTTGGTTTCTCCCTTTATGGCTCAATGGACTCCCAAATGTCCCTTTCCCGACTCTACAAAAAGAGAGTTTCCATCTGCCAAAACAAAACAGAGGCTTAACTGTGTTACATAAATCCACACATCACAAAGCATTTTCACAGATAGTTTTTTTCTAGTTTTTATCTGGGGATATTTGGTTTTTCCCCATAGGCATCAATGGGCTCCCAAATGTTCCTTTGCAGATGTGACAAGAAAGTGTTTTCATCCTGCTGAATCAAAAGAAAGCTTAACTCTTTCAGATGAACCCACACATCATAAATCAGTTTCACAGAATGTTTCTTTCTTGTGATTATCTGGGGACATTTGGGTTTCCCTTATAAGACTCAATGGGCCCTCAAATGTCCCTTCGCTGTTCTACAAAAAGAGTGTTTCCAACATGTTGAATCCAAATGGAGGTTCAACTTTGTGAGATAAATCCACATATCACAAAGCAGTTTCACAGATAGTCTCTTTTTACTTTTTCTGGGGATATTCACTTTTTCCTTATAAGCCTCAATAGGCTCTCAAATGTCCCTTTTCAGATTCTACAAAAAGAGTGTTTTCCAAATGCTGAATCAAAAGAAAGGTTTAATTCTTCTTGATAAATCCACACAACACAAAGCAATTTCACAGAGAGCTTCTTTCTGTTTTTTATATGGGGATATTTTGTTTTACCTCATAGGACTCAATGGGCTCTCAAATGTCCCTTTGCAGATTCTACAAAAGGAGTGTTTCTAACCAGCTGAATCAAAGGATAGGTTTATCTCTGTTAGATGAATCCACACATCACAAAGAAGTTTCACAGATACCTTCTTTAAAGTTTTCTTCTTAGGATATTGGATTTCTCTTCTTAGGCTTCAGTGGGATTTCCAATGTCCATTTGCAGATTCTAAAAAGAGACAGTCCCAACTTATTGAATCAAAGGGAACATTTTACTCTGTGAGATGAATCCACGCATCAAAAAGCAGTTTCACAGATAGCTTCTTTCTAGTTTTTATCTGGGGATATTCTGTTTTTCCATATAGGTCTCAATTTACTCCCAAATGTCTCTTCACACATTCTACAAAAAGAGTGTTTTTAACTTGCTGAAATAAAGAAATGTTTACTTCTGTGAGATGAATCCACACATCACAAAGCAGTTTCACAGGTAGCTTCTTTCAATTTTTGTCTGGGAATATTTGATTTTTTTCCACATGCCAAAAGGGCTCCCAAATATTCCTTCACAGATTCTACAAAAAGAGTGTTTCCGACTTGCTAAATCAAAAAATATTTTTACTCTAAGAGCGAAACTGACACTTCACTAAGCAGTTTTATGGACAGTTTCTTTCTATTTTTTATCTTGGGATGTTCAATTTTTCCCCACAGGCCTCAAAGTGATCCTGAATATTCCTTCACTGATTCTACAAATAGAGTGTTTCCAAACAGCTGAATCAATCGAAATGCTTAATTCTGTGAGATGAATCCAAACATCACAAAGCAGTCTCAAAGACAGTTTCTTTGTGGTTTTTATCTGGGTATATTCTGTTCTTTCTTGTAAGCCTCAATGGACTACGAAATGTCCCTTCACAGATTCCACAAAAGTAATGTTTCCAAATTGCTGAATCAAAGAAAGGCTTAATTCTGGGTTGAATCCACACCATACAAAAACAGTTTCATAGATATATTCTTTCTGGTTTTTATCTAGGGATATTTGTTTTTTTCCCATAGGCCTCAATGGGCTCCCAAATGTCACTTTGCCAATTCCACAAAACCTTTTTCCAACCTGCTGAATCAAAACAACGCTTTAACTCTGTGAGATGAATCCACACATCACAAAGCAGTTTCACATGTAGTTTCTTTCCAATTTTTATCTGGGGATATTGGGATTTACCCCGTAGGCCTCAATGGGTTCCCAAATGTCCTTTTGCAGATTCTATAAACAGATATTTTTGCAAACTGCTGAATCAAAGGAAGGTTTAGCTCTGTGATATAAATTAGCACATCAGAAAGCTGTTTCACAGGCAACTTCTTTCTAGTTTTTATCTGGGGATATTCAGTTTTTCTCCAGTAGTCTCAATGAACTCCCAAATGTCCCTTTGCATATTCTACTAAAAGAGTGATTCCAACATGCTGAATAAAAAGAATGGGATAACTCAGTGAGATGAATCCACACATCAGAAAGCAGTTTTACAGATAGCTTCTTTATAGTTTGTAACTTAGGATATTCTATTTTTCCCCATACTCCTCAATAGGTTCTCAAATATCCCTTCACAGATTCTACAAAGAAAGTGTTTCCAACCTTGTGAATTAAAAAAGAGATGCTTAAGTCTCTGAGATGTATCCACATATCCACACATGACAAAGCAGTTTAACAGATAGCTCCTTCCTACTTTTTATCTGGGGATATTGTGTTTTTCCCCCATCTGCCTCAATGAGATCTCAAATGTCACTTCACAGATTCTATAAGAAGAGTGTTTCCAACCTGTTGACTCAAAAGAAAGGTTTAACTATCTGAGATGAATTTACACATCAGCAAGCAGTTTCACAGATAGCTTCTTTCCAGTTTTCTTCTGGGGATATTTGGTTTTCCCTATGGGCCACAACGATATCTGAAATGTTCCTTCATGAATTTTTCAAATAGAGTGTTTCCAACTTGCTGAATCATAAGAAAGGCTTAACTCTGAGATGAATCCACACATCACCAAGCAGTTTCACAGCTAGCTTCTTTCTAGTTATTATTTGGGGATATTATGTTTTTCCCCATAGGACCCAAAGGACTCTCAAGGGTCCCTTTGCCAATTCTCCAAAACGAATGTTTCCAACCTGAAAAATCAAAAGAAAGTTTTAACTCTGTGAGATGAATCCACACATGACAAATTATTTTCACAGATAGGGTCTTTCTAGTTTTTAGCTGGGGATATTCAGTTTTTCCCAATAAACATCTATGGGCTCCCAAATGTCCTTTTTCCAGATTCTACAAAAAAAGTGCTTTCAATCTGTTGATCAAAAGGAAGGTTAACTCTCAGATGAATCCACACATCATAAATCAATTTCGTGGATAGTTTCCTTCCAGTTTTTATCTGGGGATATTCTGTTTTTCTCCAAAGGCTTCAATGGGCTCCCAATTGCCCCTCACAGATTCTACAAAAAGAATGCTTCCAACCTGCTGAATTTAAGAAATATTTAACTCTGTGATATGTATCCACACACCACAAAACAGTCCCATGGATAACTTCTTTTTAGTTTTTATCTGTGGATATTCACTTTTTCCTTATAAGCCTCAACAGGCTCTCAAATGTCCCTTCACAGATTCTACAAAAACAGTGTTTCCAGACTGCTGAATCAAAAGAAAGTTTTAACTCTCTGAGGTGAATTGACACAACACAAAATAGTTTCACAGACAGCTTCTTTCTGGTTTTTATCTGGGGACTTTCGTTTCTCCCCATAGGACTGAATGGAACCCCAAATGTCCCTGAACTTATTTTATGAAAGGAGTGTTTCTAACTTGCTGAATAAAAACAGAGGTTGAATTCTTTGTGATGAATACACACACCACAAAGCAGTTTCAAAGACAGATTATTTTTATCTCTGGATATTCCGTTTTTTCCCATACACCCATATGGGATCTGAAATGTCCCTTTGCAGATTCTCCAAAAAGGGTGTTTCCAACCAGCTGTATCAAACAATAGGTTTAACTCTGTTAGATGAATCCACATATCACAAAGAAGTTTCACACATACCTTCTTTAAGGTTTTCATCTTAGGATAACATATTTCTCTTCATAGTCCTCAATGGGATCTCCAATGTCCCTTTGCAGATTCTACAAACAGATGGTATCCAACTTGTTGAAACAAAATAAATGATTAGCTCTGTGAGACTAATCCACACATTATTAAGCCATTTCTTTTTTTTTTTTTTTTAAATGCTTTACTTTAGGATTTTTTTTTTTTTATTATACTTTAAGTTCTAGGGTACATGTGCATAACGTGCAGGTTACATATGTATACATGTGCCATGTTGGTGTGCTGCACCCATCAACTCGTCAGCACCCATCAATTCATCATTTATATCAGGTATAACTCCCCAATGCAATCCCTCCCCCCTCCCCCCTCCCCATGATAGGCCCCAGTGTGTGATGTTCCCCTTCCCGAGTCCAAGTGAGCTCATTGTTCAGTTCCCACCTATGAGTGAGAACATGCGGTGTTTGGTTTTCTCTTCTTGTGATAGTTTGCTAAGAATGATGGTTTCCAGCTGCATCCATGTCCCTACAAAGGACGCAAACTCATCGTTTTTTATGGCTGCATAGTATTCCATGGTGTATATGTGCCACATTTTCTTAATCCAGTCTGTCACTGATGGACATTTGGGTTGATTCCAAGTCTTTGCTATTGTGAATAGTGCCGCAATAAACATACGTGTGCATGTGTCTTTGTAGTAGCATAATTTATAATCCTTTGGGTATATACCCAGTAGTGGGATGGCTGGGTCATATGGTACATCTAGTTCTAGATCCTTGAGGAATCGCCATACTGTTTTCCATAATGGTTGAACTAGTTTACAATCCCACCAACAGTGTAAAAGTGTTCCTATTTCTCCACATCCTCTCCAACACCTGTTGTTTCCTGATTTTTTAATGATTGCCATTCTAACTGGTGTGAGATGGTATCTCATTGTGGTTTTGATTTGCATTTCTCTGATGGCCAGTGATGATGAGCATTTTTTCATGTGTCTGTTGGCTGTATGAATGTCTTCTTTTGAGAAATGTCTGTTCATATCCTTTCCCCACTTTTGGATGGGGTTGTTTGTTTTTTTCTTGTATATTTGTTTGAGTTCTTTGTAGATTCTGGAAATTAGCCCTTTGTCAGATGAGTAGATTGCAAAAATTTTCTCCCATTCTGTAGGTTGCCTGTTCACTCTGATGGTAGTTTCTTTTGCTGTGCAGAAGCTCTTTAGTTTAATGAGATCCCATTTGTCAATTTTGGCTTTTGCTGCCGTTGCTTTTGGTGTTTTAGACATGAAGTCCTTGCCCATGCCTATGTCCTGAATGGTACTACCTAGATTTTCTTCTAGGGTTTTTATGGTATTAGGTCTAATATTTAAGTCTCTAATCCATCTTGAATTAATCTTCGTATAAGGAGTAAGGAAAGGATCCAGTTTCAGCTTTCTACTTATGGCTAGCCAATTTTCCCAGCACCATTTATTAAATAGGGAATCCTTTCCCCATTTCTTGTTTTTCTCAGGTTTGTCAAATATCAGATGGTTGTAGATATGTGGCATTATTTCTGAAGGCTCCGTTCTGTTCCATTGGTCTATATCTCTGTTTTGGTACCAGTACCATGCTGTTTTGGTTACTGTAGCCTTGTAGTATAGTTTGAAGTCAGGTAGCGTGATGCCTCCGGCTTTGTCCTTTTGACTTAGGATTGTCTTGGCAATACGGGCTCTTTTTTGGTTCCATATGAACTTTAAAGCAGTTTTTTCCAATTCGGTGAAGAAACTCATTGGTAGCTTGATGGGGATGGCATTGAATCTAGACCCTGAAGGAAGCCCTAAACATGGAAAGGAACAACCGGTACCAGCCACTGCAAAAACATGCCAAAATGTAAAGACCATCGAGCCTAGGAAGAAACTGCATCAACTAATGAGCAAAATAACCAGTTAATATCATAATGGCAGGATCAAGATCACACATAACAATATTAACCTTAAATGTAAATGGACTAAATGCTCCAATGAAAAGACACAGACTGGCAAACTGGATAAAGAGTCAAGACCCATCAGTCTGCTGTCTTCAGGAGACCCATCTCACATGCAGAGACATACATAGGCTCAAAATAAAAGGATGGAGGAAGATCTACCAAGCAAATGGAGAACAAAAAAAAGCAGGGGTTGCAATCCTAGTCTCTGATAAAACAGACTTTAAACCATCAAAGATCAAAAGAGACAAAGAAGGCCATTACATAATGGTAAAGGGATCAATCCAACGGGAAGAGCTAACTATCCTAAATATATATGCACCTAATACAGGAGCACCCAGATTCATAAAGCAAGTCCTTAGAGACTTACAAAGAGACTTAGACTCCCATACAATAATAATGGGAGACTTCAACACTCCACTGTCAACATTAGACAGATCAACGAGACAGAAAGTTAACAAGGATATCCAGGAATTGAACTCATCTCTGCACCAAGCGGACCTAATAGACATCTATAGAACTCTCCACCCCAAGTCAACAGAATATACATTCTTCTCAGCACCACATCACACTTATTCCAAAATTGACCACATAATTGGAAGTAAAGCACTCCTCAGCAAATGTAAAAGAACAGAAATTATAACAAACTGTCTCTCTGACCACAGTGCAATCAAACTAGAACTCAGGACTAAGAAATTCAATCAAAACCGCTCAACTACATGGAAACTGAACAACCTGCTCCTGAATGACTACTGGGTACATAACGAAATGAAAGCAGAAATAAAGATGTTCTTTGAATCCAATGAGAACAAAGATACAACATACCAGAATCTCTGGGACACATTTAAAGCAGTGTGTAGAGGGAAATTTATAGCACTAAGTGCCCACAAGAGAAAGCAGGAAAGATCTAAAATTGACACTCTAACATCACAATTAAAAGAACTAGAGAGGCAAGAGCAAACACATTCAAAAGCTAG
>NC_045445.1:90744719-90759489 GCF_002776525.5 Piliocolobus tephrosceles
AACCCTCCAAAAAATCAATGAATCCAGGAGTTGGTTTTTTGAAAAGATCAACAAAATTGACAGACCGCTAGCAAGATTAATAAAGAAGAAAAGAGAGAGGAATCAAATAGACGCAATAAAAAATGATAAAGGGGATATCACCACCAACCCCACAGAAATACAAACTACCATCAGAGAATACTATAAACACCTCTACGCAAATCAACTAGAAAATCTAGAAGAAATGGATAATTTCCTGGACACGTACACTCTTCCAAGACTAAACCAGGAAGAAGTTGAATCCCTGAATAGACCAATAGCAGCCTCTGAAATTGAGGCAACAATTAATAGCCTGCCCACCAAAAAAAGCCCAGGACCAGATGGATTCACAGCTGAATTCTACCAGAGGTACAAGGAGGAGCTGGTACCATTCCTTCTGAAACTATTCCAATCAATAGAAAAAGAAGGAATCCTCCCTAACTCATTTTATGAGGCCAACATCATCCTGATACCAAAGCCTGGCAGAGACACAACAAAAAAAGAGAATTTTAGACCAATCTCCCTGATGAACATCGATGCAAAAATCCTCAATAAAATACTGGCAAACCGGATTCAGCAGCACATCAAAAAGCTTATCCACCATGATCAAGTGGGCTTCATCCCTGGGATGCAAGGCTGGTTCAACATTCGCAAATCAATCAACGTAATCCAGCATATCAACAGAACCAAAGACAAGAACCACATGATTATCTCAATAGATGCAGAAAAGGCTTTTGACAAAATTCAACAGCCCTTCATGCTAAAAACGCTCAACAAATTCGGTATTGATGGAACATACCTCAAAATAATAAGAGCTATTTATGACAAACCCACAGCTAATATCATACTGAATGGGCAAAAACTGGAAAAGTTCCCTTTGAAAACTGGCACAAGACAGGGATGCCCTCTCTCACCACTCCTATTCAACATAGTGTTGGAAGTTCTGGCTAGGGCAATCAGGCAAGAGAAAGAAATCAAGGGTATTCAGTTAGGAAAAGAAGAAGTCAAATTGTCCCTGTTTGCAGATGACATGATTGTATATTTAGAAAACCCCATCGTCTCAGCCCAAAATCTTCTTAAGCTGATAAGCAACTTCAGCAAAGTCTCAGGATACAAAATTAATGTGCAAAAATCACAAGCATTCTTATACACCAGTAACAGACAAACAGAGAGCCAAATCAGGAATGAACTTCCATTCACAATTGCTTCAAAGAGAATAAAATACCTAGGAATCCAACTTACAAGGGATGTAAAGGACCTTTTCAAGGAGAACTACAAACCACTGCTCAGTGAAATCAAAGAGGACACAAACAAATGGAAGAACATACCATGCTCATGGATAGGCAGAATCAATATTGTGAAAATGGCCATACTGCCCAAGGTTATTAAGCCATTTCAAAGATAGCTTCTTTCCAGTTTTTAATCTGGGGATATTTGCTTTTACCCTTTAGGGCTGAATGGGCTCCGAAATGCCCCTTTCCAGATTCTACAAAAAGAATGTTTCCATCCTGCTGAATCAAAAAAGACATTTACCCCTGTGAGATGAATCCACACATCGCTAAGCAGTTTCACAGATAACTTCTTTCTAGTTTTATCTGGGGATATACTGTTTTTCGGTAGTCCTCAATGGGCTTCAAAACGTACCTTTACAGATTCTACAAAAAGAGTGTTTCTGAGCTGCTGAATCAAAAAAAAAATAAGTCTATGAGATGAATCCGCACATTAAAAAGACATTTCACAGATAGCTTCTTTCTACTATTTATCTGGATATATTTGGTTTTTGCCCATAGGCCCAAAATTGCTCCCAAATATCTCTTTGCAGATGCTATTAAAACAGTATTTCCAATGTGCTGAATGAAAATAAATGTTTAACTCTGTGAAATAAATCCACAAATCACATAGCAGTTTCACAGATAGCTTCTATCTAATTTTTATCTGATGATATTTTCTTTTCACCATAGGCCTCAATGCACTCCCAAATATCCCTTCACAGATTCTACAAAAACAGTGTTTCCAAACTGCTCAATGAAAACAAAGTTTTACCTCTATGAGATGAATACACATATCACAAAATGGTCTCTCAGTTGACTATCTTCTACTTTTTATCCTGGGATATCAATTTATAGATATTGGCATCAATGAGCTCCCAATGGTCCATTCATAGAATGGAAAAAGCAGAGTTTCTGAATAGCTGATTCATAAGAAAGGTTTAACTCTGTGAGATGAATGCAAACATCACAGAGGAGTTTCAAAGAAAGCTTGTTTCTAGCTTTTTTCTAAAGATATTTTCTATTTCACCATAGGCCTCAATGTGCTCCCAAATATCCCTTCAGATATTCTATAACAGCACTGCCTCCAACCTGCTGAATGAAAAGACAGCTTTTCCTCTAAAAGATGAATGCACACATTACAAAGCAGTTTCTCAGAAAGCTTCTTTCTAGTTTTTATCCGAAGATATTGTCTTTTTTATCATAATCCTCAATGCACTCCCAAATATCCACTCACAGATTCTACAAAAGCAGTGTTCCAAACTGCTGAATGAAAAGAAAGGTTTAACTCTGCGAGATGAATGCACACAGCACATAGTGGTTTCTCAAATAGTTTCCTTCAACTTTTTTTCCTGGGATATTCCATTTTTCGCCCTTGACATCAATGAGCTACCAAATATCCATTTGTAGAATAGACAAAGACAGTGTTTCCAAAGTGCTCAATTGAAAGAAAGGTTTAACTCTGTGAGATGAATGCACACATCACAAAGCAGTTTCTCAGAAACTTTCTTTCTAGTTTTTATCTGGAGATATTTTCTTTTTCACCAGAGCCCTCAATGCATTCAACATATAGCTTCACAGATTGTACAAAAACAGTGTTTCCAGACCACTAAATGTAAAGAAAAGTTTGATTTTGTGACATGAATGCATTTATCACAAAGTAGTTTCACAGATATCTTCCTTCTAGTTTTTCTCCTGAGATAGTCAATTTTTTGCCATTGCCCTCAATGAAGTCCCCAAATGTCCTATCGCTAAATGGACTAAAACAGTGTTTTCCAAAAACCTGAATCAAAAGAAAGGTTTAACACTGTGAGGTGAAAGCCCACATCACAAATCAGTTTCTCATAGAACCTCTTTCTAGTTTTTATCTGAAGATATTGTCCTTTTTAACATAAGCTTCAATACACTACCAAATATCTCTTCACAGACTCTACAAAAACAGTGTTTTCAAACTGCTGAATGAGAAGAAATGTTTAACTCTGTGAGATGAATGCACACATCACACAGCGTTTCTGCAGATCGCTTCCTTCTAGTTTGTATCATGGGATATTTGTATTTTTTGCCATTGGCCTCAATGAGCTTGCAAATATCCATTTGCAGAATGGACGAAAACTGTGTTTACAAACTACTGAATCAAAAGAAATGTTTACTTCTGTGAGGTGAATGCACACATCACAAAGCAGTTTCTCAGAAAGCTTCTTCCTAGTTTTTATCTGAAGAGATTTTCTTTTTCAGCATAGACTTCAGTGCACTCCGAAATATCCCTTTGCAGAATCTACAAAACGGTGTTTCCAAACTGCTGAATGAAAGGAAGTTTTTAACTCTGTGACATGAATGCGCACATCGAAAGTTGTTTCCACAGATAGCTTCCTTCTAGGTTTTTCCTGGGATATTACATTCTTTGTTATTGGCCTCAATGAGCCCCCAAATGTCCATATGCAGAATGGACAAAAACAGTGCTTTCAAATTGCTAAATCAAAGGAAAGTTTTATCTCTGTAAGATGAATGCATATAACACAAGGCAGTTTCTCGGAAAGATTCTTCGTAGTTTTTATCTAAAGGTATCTTCTTTTTCAACATAAGCCTCAGTGCGTTCCAAAATATTCCTTTGCAGATTCTACAAAAACAGTGTTTCCAACCTGCTGAATGAAAAGAAGGGTTTAACTCTGTGAGGTGAATTCACACATCCCAAAGGGGTTTCACAGATAGCTTCCTTTAATGTTTATCCTGGGATATTTCATTTTATGTTGATGGACTCAATGAACTCCCAAATATCCACTTGCAGTATGCACAAAAACTGTGTTTCCAAACTGCTGAATCAAAATAAAGATTTAACTCTGTGAGGTGAATGAACACATCACAAAGGAGTTTCTCAGAAAACTTTCTAGTTTTAATCTAAAGATATTTTCTTTTTCACCATAGGCCTCAATGTGCTCCCAAATATCTCTTCGTAGATTCTACAAACACTGTTTTTCCAAACAGCTGAATGCAAATAAATGTTTACCTCTGCAAGATGATTGGGCACATTCCAAAGCAGTTTCTCAGATAGCTTCCTTCTAGTTTTCATCATGAGATATTCACTTTTTCACCATTTGCCTCAATGAGTTTTCTAATATTGATGTGCAGAATGATCAAAAACAGTATTTCCAAACTGCTGAATTAAAAGAAACTTTTACCTCTGTGAGGTGAATGCACATATCACAAAGCGGTTTCTCAGACAGCTTCCTTATAGTTTTATCGTTAGATATTCACCTTTTTGCCATTTGTCTCTATGAGTTCTCTAATATTCATGTGCAGAATGGACATAAACTGTGTTTCCAAATTGCTGAATCCAAAGAAAGGTTTAACTCTGTGAGATGAATGCCCACATTCTACAGCAGTTTCTCAGAACACTTCTTTCTAGTTTTATCAGAAGATATTTCCTTTTTCACCATAGTCCTCAATGCTCTCCCAAATATTCCTCCACAGGTTGTACAAAAACAGTGTTTCCAAAATTCTGAATTAAAAGAAAGGTTTAACTCTGTGAGATTAATGCACTCATCAGAAAGCAGTTTCTCAGATAGGTTTCTTCTAGGTCTTATCCTGGGATAGTCCATTTTTGGCCATTGATCCCAATGAGCTCCCAAATGTGCATTTGCAGATTGGACAAAAACCGTGTTTCCAAACTACTGTATGAGAAGATAGGTGTATTTCTGTGAGATGGATGCACACATCACAAAGTATTTTCTCAGAAAGCTTCTTTCTAGCTTTCATCTGAAGATATTTTCTTTTTTACCATAAACCTTAATTCACTCCCTAATATCCCTTCACAGATTCTACAAAAACAGTGTTTCAAAATGGCTGAATGAAAGGAAAGGTTTAAGTCTGTGAGACAAATGCATTCATCATGAAGCGGTTCCTCAGATAGTTTCCTTCCACTTTTTGTCCTGGGATATTGCATATTTCACCCTAGACATCAATGAGCTACCAAATGTCCACTCTTAGAATAGACAAAAACAGTATTTCCAAACTGCTGAATCAAAGAAAATGTGTAACTCTGTGAGACGAATGCACACATCACAAAGCGGTTTCTCAGAAAGCATCTTTCTAGTTTTTATCTGGAGATATTTTCTTTTTCACCACAGCCCGCAATGCACTCAACATATACCTTCGCAGATTGTACATAAACAGTGTTTCCAAACTGCTGAATGAAAAGATGGATTTAACTCTGCAAGATGCATGCACACATCACAAAGCAGTTTCTCACATAGGTTCCTTCTAGTTTTTATACTGGTATATAAACTTTTTCACCTTTGACCTCAATGAGCTCCCAAATGTCTTTCTGCAGAATGGACAAAAGAAGTGTTTCCAAACTGCTGAATCAAAAGAAAGTTTTAACTGTGTGAGATGAATGCAGACATCACAAAGCAGTTTCTCAGAAAATGTCTTTCTGGTTTGCATCTGACAATACTTTCTTTTACCCCATAGGCCTCAATGCGCTTCCAAATATCCCTTCGCAGATTCTACAAAAACTGTGTTTTCAAACTGCTGAATGAAAAGCAAGGTTTAACTTCTTGAGATGAATGCCCACAGACAAAGCAATTTCTCAGAAAGCTACTTCCTAATTATTATATAAAAATGTTGTCATTTACACCATCTGCCCCAATGTGCTCCCAAATGTCCCTTCACAGATTCTACATAAACAGCACTTCAAAACTGCTGAATGAGAAGTAAGGTTTAACTCTGTGAGATGAATGCACACATCACAAAGTGTTTCCTCCAACAGCTTCCTTCTAGTTTTTATCATGGGATATTAGGTTTTTCGATATGGACCTTAATGAGCTCCCAAATGTTCATTCACAGAATGAACAAAAGCAGTCTTTCCAAACTGTCACATCAAAAGAAAGGTTTGACTCTGTGAGATGAAAGAACACATCATAAAGCAGTTTCTACAAAAACTTTTTTTTTAGTTTTTATCTGAAGATGTTTTCTTTTTCTACATAGGCCTCAATGCATTTCGAAGTATCCCTTCACAGGTTCTACAAAAACAGTGTTTTTAAACTGCTGAATGAAAAGAAAGTTTTAACTTTTCAAGATAAACACACACATCACAAAGTGGTTTTTCAAATAGCTTCCTTCTAGTTTTTATCCTAGGATATTTGATTTTTTGTCATTTGCCTCAATGAGCTCCAAAATATCCCTTCGCAGTTTCTAATAAAATAGTACTTCCAAGTTGTTGAATGAAAAGAAATGTTTAATTCTGCCAGATGAATGCACACATCACAAAATGGTTTCTCAGATGTCTTTCAGTTTTTATTGTGGGTGGGGTATTCAATTTTTTGCCATTGGCCTCAATTAGTTCCCAAATGTCCGATGACGAATGGACAAAAACAGTGTTTCCAAACTGCTAAATCAAAAGAAGGGTTTACTTCTGTGAGATGAATGCACACATCACAAAATATTTTCTCAGAAAATCTCTTTCTAGTATTTATCTGAAGCTGTTTTCCTTTTCACCATAGGACTCAATGCCCTCTCAAATATGCCTTCACAGATTGTACAAAAACGGCATTTCCAAACTGCTGAATGAAAAAGCAGTTTTATCTCTGTGAGACGAATGCCCACATCACAAAGCAGTTTCTCAGATAGCTTCCTTGTAGTTTTTAACCTGGTATATTCACTTTTTTGCCTTTGGCTTCAATGAACTCCCAAACGTCTTTTCACAGAATGGAAAAAAACAGTGTTTCCAAACTGCTGAATTAAAAGAAAGGTTTACGTCTGTGAGATGAATGCCCCGACCACAAAGCAGTTTATCCAAAAGCTTCTTTCTAGTTTTCATCTGAAGATATTTCCTTTTTCACCATAGGCCTCAATGTATTCCCTAATATCCCTTTGCAGATTCTGCAAAAACAGTGTTTCTAAACTGTTGAATGAAATGAAAGATTTAACTCTGTGCTATGAATGCACACATCAGAAAGCCGGTTCACTGATAGCTTTCTTACAGTTTTTATTGTGAGATATTCGATTTTTCACCATTGGACTCAGTGAGCTCCAAAAATGTCCATTTGCAGAATGGACAAAAACAGTGTTTCCAAACAGCTGAATAAAAAGAATGGTTTAACTCTGTGAGATGAATGTGCACATCAGAAAGCAGTTTCTCAGAAAGCTTCTTTATAGTTTTTTTCTGAATATATTTCCTTTTTCACCATAGGCCTCAATGCACTCTCAAATATCCCATCGCATATTTTACAAACACAGTGCTTCCAAACTGTTGAATGAAAAGACAGTTTTAACTCTGTGAGATGAATGTCCACTTTGCAAATCGATTTCTCAGATAACTTCCTTCTAGTTTTTATCCTGGTATATTTGATTTTTTGCCATTGGCCTCAATGAGCATCCAAATATCCAAGAATGGACAAAAGCAGTGTTTCCAAACTGTTGAATCAAAAGAAAGTTTTACCTCTGTGAGATGAATGTGCATGTCACAAAGCAGATTCTCAGAAAGTTTTGTTCTAGTTTTTATCTGAAGATATTTTATTTTTAACCATAGACTTCAATGCGCTCCCAAATATCACTTTGCAGATTCTACAAAAACAGTGATCACAAAACTACTGAATGAAAAGAAAAGTCAAACTCCATGAGTTCAATGCACACATCATAAAGCCATTTCTCAGAGAGCTTCCTTGTAGATTTTATCTTTGGATATTTGATGTTTCTCCACTGGCCTCAAGGAGGTACAAAATGTTCATTTGCAGAATGCACAAAACTATTTCCAAACTACTGAATCAAACCAGACTTAACTCTGTGAGATGAATGCACACATCACAAAGCAGTTTCTCAGAAGAACTCTTTCTACTTTTTATCTGAAGATACATTCTTTTTCACTGTAGGCCTCATTGCACTCCCAAATATTCCTTGGCAGATTCTAAAATCACAGAGATTCCAAACTGCTGAATGAAAAGAAAAGTTTAACTCTGTGAGATGAATGCTCACATCACAAAGCAGTTTCTATGAATGTTTCCTTCTAGTTTTTATCTGAACATATTTTCTTTCTCACCATAGGCCTCAATGCACTCCCAAATATTCCTTAGCAAATTCTAAAATCACAGGGTTCCCTTACAGGTGAATGAAAAGAAAGGTTTAACTCTGTGAGGAGAAAGCACACATCACAAAGTGGTTTATTTGATAGTTTCTTTCTAATTTTTATCCTGGGACATTCGCTTTTTCTCCATTGGCCTCTTGAGCTCCCAAATGAAAATTGGCAGAATGGACAAAAACAGTGTTTCTGAACTGCTGAATCAAAAGAACAGTTTAACTCTGTGAGGTGAATGTACACATCTCAAAGTGGTTTCTCAGATAGCTTCATTCTAGTTTTTATCTTGATATATTCACTTTTTGGCCTTTGGCCTCAATGAGCTCTCAAATGTCCATTTGCAGAATGGAAGAAAACAGTGTTTCAAACAGCTGAATCAAAAGAAAGGTTTAACTCTGTAAGATGAATGCACATGTCACCAAGCACTTTCTAATACAGTTTCTTTCTAGTTTTAAATGAAGGTGTTTCCTTTTTCACCATAGGCCTCAATGCACTCCCAAATATCCCTTCACAGATTCTACAAAAACAGTGTTTCCAAACTGTTGAATGAAGTGAAAGGTTTAATTCTGTGATATGAATCCATACATCACAAAGCCAGTTCACAGATAGCTTTCTTACAGCTTTTATCATGAGATATTTGATTTTTCACCATTGGCCTCAATGAGCTCCAAAATGTTCATTTGCAGAATGGACCAAAACAGTTTCCAAACAGCTGAATAAAAAGAAAGGTTTAACTCTGTGATGAATGTGCACATCAGAAAGCAGTTTCTCAGAAAACTTCTTTCTAGTTTTTTTCTGAATATATTTCTTTTTTCACCACAGGCCTCAATGCACTCTCAAATATCCCTTCGCATATTTTACAAAAGCAGTGTTTCCAAACTGCTGAATGAAAAGACAGTTACATCTGTGAGATGAATGCCCACATCTCAAAGTGGTTTATCAGATAGCTTCCTTCTAGTTTTTATCCTGCTATATTCGCTTTTTGGCCTTTGGCCTCAATGAGCTCACAAACGTCCCTTCACAGAATGGTAGAAAACAGTGTTTCAAATAGCTGAATCAAAAGAAAGTTTAACTGGGTAAGATGAATGCACATGTCACCAAATACTTTATCATAGAGCTTCTTTCTAATTTTAAATGAAGTATTTCCTTTTTCAACTTTCGCTTCAATGCGCTCCCAAATATCCCTTCACAGATTCTACAAAAACACTGTTTCCAAACTGTTGAATGCAATGAAAGGTTTAACTCTGCAATCTGAATGCATACATCACAAAACCAGTTCACAGATAGTTTTCTTGGTTTTTATCATGAGATATTCAATTTTTCACCACTGGACTCAATGAGCTCCAAAATGTCCATTCACAGAATGGACAAAAACAGTGTTTCCAAACAGCTGAATAAAAAGAAAGGTTTAACTCTGTGAGATGAATGTGGACATCACAAAGCAGCTTCTCAGAAAGTTTCTTTCTAGTTTTTTTCTGAATATATTTCCTTCTTCACCATAGGCCTCAATGCACTCTCAAATATCCCTTCACATGTTTTACAAAAACAGTGTTTCCAAACTGTTGAATCAAAAGAAAGGTGTACCTCTGTGAGATGAATGCCCCCATCACAAAGCAGTTTCTCTGAAAGCTTCTTTCTAGCTTTTATCTGAAGATATTTCCTTTTTCACCATAGGCCTCATGTGCTCCAATACATCACTTTGCAGATTCTTCAAAAACAGTGTTTCCAAACAGTTGAGTGGAAAGAAAGATTTAACTCTGTGAGATGAATGCACACATCTCAAAGCAGTTTATCAGATATTTTCCTTCTAGTGTTTTTCCTGTTATATTCTCTTTTTCTCAATTGAACTCATTGAACTCCCAAACGTCCATTTGCAGAATACATAAAAACAGTGCTTCCAAACTGCTGAATCAGAAGAAAATTTTAAATCTTTGAAATAATGCACACATCACAAAGCAGTTTCTCAGAAATCTTCTTTCTATATTTTATCTGAAGATATTGTGTTTTTCCCCCAGGCCACAATGCTCTCACAAATATCCCTTCGCAGATTCTACAAAAACAGTGTTTCCAAACTGCTGAATGAAAATAAAGGTTAGACTCTGCTGGATGAATGCACACATCTCAAAGCAGTTTCACAGAAAGCTTCCTTCTAGCTTTTATCCTGGGATATTTACTTTTTCATCTTTGGCCTCAATGAGCTGCCAAATGCCCATTCGCAGGATGGACATAAACAGTGTTTCCAAACTGCAGAATCAAAAGAAACGTTTAATTCTGTGGGATGAATCCACACATCACAAGGCAGTTACACAGATAGCTTCCTTCTCATTTTTATCTGGGTATATTCCATGTTTCCCAACAGGCCTCAATGGGCTTCCAAATGTCCCTTTGCAGTTTCTACAAGAACAGTGTTTTCATCCTGCTGCATCAAAAAAAGTTTTAGCGCCTTGACATGAATCCACACATTACCAGGTAGTTTCACAGAGGGCTTCCTTCTAGTTTTTATCTGAAGATATTTGTTTTTTGCCCATAGGCCTCAATCAGCTCCCAAATGTCCCCTCACAGATTCTACAGAAAGAGTGTTTCCATCCTACTGAATCAAAAGAAAGGTTTAACTGTGAGATGAATCCACACATCCCCAAGCAGTTTCACAGATAACTTCTTTCTAGAATATATCTGGGATTATTTGAGTTTTCCCAATAGGCCTCAATGGGCATTGGAATGTCCATTCACACATTCTATAAAAAGAGTGTTTACACCCTGCTTAATCAAACGGAAAGTAAGATAAAAAAACTCTAGTAAGATAAATCCATAGATCACAAAGCAGTTTCAAACATACTTTCTAGTTTTTATCTGTGGATATTCAGATTTTGTCTGCAGGTTTATATGGGCTCTTAAATGCCCCTTCACAGGTTCTACAAAAAGAGTGTTTCCAATATACTGAATCAAAAGAAAGGTTTGACTCTGTGGGTTGAATCCACACATCACCAACCAGTTACACAGATAGCTTCTTTCTAGTTTATATCTGGGGTTATTCGGTTTTTCTCCTTAGGCCTCAATGGGCTTTCAAATATCCCTTTGCATATTCTACAAAAAGACTGTTTCCAACATGCTGTATCAAAAGAAAGGTTTAACAATGTGAGTTGAATCCACATTGCTAATATGTGCAATTATTAATTTTTGCCTCATAGGACACAATTGGTTCCCATATGTCCCTTCAGAGATTCTACAAAAAAAGTGTTTCCAACCTGCTGAATCAATCGAAAGTTTTAACTCTTAGAGATGAATCCACATATCACCAAGCACTTTCACAGATAGCTCCTTTCTTGTTTTTGTTTAGGGATATCCAATTTTCCTTATACGCCTCACTGAATTTCAAAATAATTTTGCACATGTCCTACAAAAAAAAAGTGTTTCCCACCTGCTGAGCCAAAAGAAAAGTTTAACTCTGTGAGACAAATCCACACAATAGCAAGCAGTTTTGCAGATAATTTCTTTCTAGTTTTTACCTGGGAATATTTGATTTTTTCCAATAGGCCTTAACTGGTTCCCAAATGTTCCTTTGCAGATTCTATGAAAAGATTGTTTTCAACCTACTGAATCAAAAGAAAGGTTTAACCATGGGAGATGAATCTGCACATTATCAAGCAGTTTCACAGATAGCTACTTTCTGGTTTTTGTCTGGGGATATTCACTTTTTCTCCATAGACCTCAATGGGCTCCCAAATATCCCTTCACAGACTCAATAAAAAAAGTGTTTCCTACTCTGCTGTTTCAAATGAAAGATTTAAATCTGTGAGATTAATGCACATGTCACAAAGTGGTTTCACAGATAGCTTGTTTCCACTTTTTATCTGGGGGTATTCAGTTTTTCTCCATAGGCCTCAGTGGGTACCCAAATGTCCTTTTAGCTGATTCCACAAAAAAAAGTGTTTCCAACTTGCTGAATGAAAAGAAAGATTTAACTCTGCTAGATTAATCCCCATATCACCAAGCAGTTTCACATATAGCTTCTTTCCATCTTGTACCTGGAGATATTCTTTTTTTTCACATAGGTCATAATGGGCTCCCAAATGTCCCATTGCAGATTCCACAAAAAGAGTATTTTCAACCTGATGGATCAAAAGAAAGGTTTTATTCTGTTAGATGAATCCACACATCACAAATCAGTTTCACAGGTGACTTCTTTCTAGTTTTCATGTGGGAATATTTGTTTTTCCCCTATGCCTCAGCTGGCTCCCAAATGTCCATTCACAGATACCACAAAAATAGTGTTTCCAACTGGCTGAATCAAATATAAGTTCAACACTGTGGGATGAATCCACATATCACAAAGCAGTTTCACTGATAGCTTCTTTCTAGTTTTTGTCTGAGGATATTCAATTTTATCCTGTAAGCCTCAATGGGCTCCAAAAAGTCCCTTCACAGATTCTAAAAAAAGAATGATTCTAGCCTGATGACTGTAAAGAAAGTTTTAACTCTGTTAGATGAATCCACACATTTCCGAGCAGTTTCAGAGAAGCTTGTTTCTAGTTTTCATCTGGGAATATTCTGTTTTTTCCCATAGGCCTCCATGAACTCCCAAATTCCCTTCATGGTTTCCACAAAATGAGGGATTAAAATCTGTTGAATCAAAATAGAAGTTTAACTCTATTAGATGAATCTACACATCTCAAAGTCATTTCACAGAATGCTCTTATCTAGTTTTTATCTTGGCATATTCTGTGTTTCCTCATAGGCCTCAATGGGCTTCCAACTGCCCCTATGCAGCATCTACAAAAAAAGTTGTTACAACATGCTGAATAAAAAAAAAAATATTTAACTCTGTGAGATAAATACACACATCACCAAGTGGTTTCTCAGATGGTGTCTTTCTACTTTTTATCTGAAGACATTTGGTTTTCCCCATAGGGTCAATGGGTTCTTAAATGTCCCTTCACAGATTCTACAAAAAAAGTGGCTCCAACATGCTGAATCTAAAGAAGGGTTTAACTCTGTGAGGTTAATCCACAAATGACCAACCAGTTTCACAGATAGCTTCTTTCTAGTTTTTAATCTGAAAATATTCAGTTTTCCCCATAGAACTCAATGGGTTTTCAAACATTTCTTCATAGATAATATAAAAGAAGTGCTTCCTAGTTGATGAATAAAAAGAAAAGTTTGTTTCTGAGAGATGAATCCACACATCTGCAAGCAGTTTCAGAGAAATTTCTTTCTAGTTTTTATCTGGGGATATTTGCTTCTTCCCCAAAGGCCTTAATGGGCTCCCAAATGTCCCTTTGCAGATTCGACAAAAATAGTCTTTCACACCTGCTGAATACAAATAGAGGGTTAACTCTGTGAAATGAATCCACACACCCCCAAGTGGTTTCACAGATATTTTCTTTCTAGTTTTTATCTTGGGATATTCAGTTTTTCCTTAGAAGCCTCTATGTGCTTCCAAATGTCCCTTTGCAGATTCTACAATAAAAGTACTCCAACCTACTGAATGAAAAGAAAGATTTAACCTGTGAGATGAATCCACACATCACAAACCAGTTTCACAGATAGCTTTTTTCGAGATTTTATTTTGGGATATTCTGTTTTTCTCCACAGACTTCAATAAGATCCCAAATGTCCCTATGCAAATTCTACAAAAAGAGTGTTTTTAACCTGTGGAATCAAAAGAAAAGTTGAATTCTGTGAGTTGAATCACCACGTCTTAAAGCAGTTTCACAGATAGATTCTTTCTAGTTATTACCTGGAAATATTAGGTTTTCCCCCATAGGCCTCAATGCAATCCCAAATGTCCCTTCACAGATTCTACGAAAAAAAGTGCTTCCAACTTGATGAATCAAAAACAAGGTTTAACTCTGTGAGATGAATCCATACATCACCACGCAGTTTTACACATAGCTTCTTTCTATTTTTAATCTAAGGATATTCAGTTTTCCCTTTAGGCATCAATGGGTTCTTAAATGTCCCTTCATAGATTCTACAAAAAGAGTGTTTCCAAACTGCTGAATCAATAGAAAGTTTGTTTCCATAGGCTTCAATTGGCTCCCAAATTCTACAAATTTAATGTTTCCAACCTGCTGAATCAAAAGAAAGGTTTTCTTCTGTGAGAAGAATTGACATATCGCCAACCAGTTTCACAGTTTCTTTCTAGTTTTTATCTGGCAATATTCGGTTTTTTGTTTTTTTGTTTTCATAGGCTTCCATAAGCTCCAAAATGTACCTTTGCTGATTCCACAAAAACATTCTTTCCAACCTGTTGAATCAAAAGACAACTTTCTGTCTGTGAATCGAATCCATATATCTCAAAGTACTTTCACAGATAGCTTCTTTCTATGTTTTATAAGGGGATATTATGTTTGTCCTCATAGGCATCAATGGGCTCCCACATGTCCCTTTGCAGATTCTTCAAAAAGAAAAAAAA
>NC_045445.1:90759499-90760298 GCF_002776525.5 Piliocolobus tephrosceles
AAAAAAAAGTGTTTCCAACCCTGCTGAATTAAAAGAAAAGTTTATCTCTGTGAGATAAATTCCCTCATCACAAAACAGTTTCACAGATAGTTCCTTGCTAGTGTTTATCTGGGGATATTCAGTTTTTCTCCAAAGGCCTCATGAGCTCCCAGTGTACCCTCTCTGATTCTACACAAAAGTGATTCTAATCTGCTGAATCAAAAGAAAGGTTCAACACTGTGAGTTCAATCCACAAATAACAAAGCAGTTACACAGATAGCTTCCTTCTAGTTTTTTTGTGAGGATATTAGTTTTTTTTCTTATATGCCTCAGTGGGCTCCAGAGTGTACCTTTTTATATCCTACAAAAACAGTGTTTCCAACCTGCTGAATCAAAAGAAAGGTTTATCTCTGTAAGCTGAATCCACACGTCACAAAGCAGGTACAGAGATAGCTTCTTTTTAGTTTACTTGGGGATATTCAGTTTTTCTTTGTTGGGCCTCAGTGGGCTCCAAAATATCCCATTGCACATACTACAGAAAGAGTGTTGCCAACCTGCTGAATCAATGAAAAGGTTTAGCAAAGTGAGGTGGATCCATACGTCACAAAGCAGTTTCACAGACAGCTTCTTTCTGGTTTTTATCTGTGGTTACCTGGTTTTTCCCTACAGGCCTCAATGGGCTCCTAAATGTCCCTTCACTGATGCTTCAAAAAAGTGTTTATGACCTGCTGAATCAAAAGAAAGGTTTACCTCAGTTAGATGAATCCACACATCACCACAGTTTCACTGATAGCTTCTTTGTAGTTTTTATCTGGGGATT
>NC_045445.1:90760308-90827728 GCF_002776525.5 Piliocolobus tephrosceles
AATCAAAAGAAAGTTGTAACCCTGTGAGATGAATTCAAAAATCACCAACAGTTAAACAGGTAGCTTTTCTCTAGTTTTTATGGGGGATACTTGGCTTTACCCCTTAGGCCCCCGTGAGTTCCCAAATGTTCCTTTGTAGATTCTACAAGAAGAGTGATTCCAACTGAGTGAATCAAAAGAAAGGTTTAATTCTGTAAGATGAATCCACTCATCACCACGCAGTTTCAAAGACAGGTTCTTTCTAGTTCTTATCTAGGGATACATTGTTTCTCCCCATAGTCTTCAATAGGCTCCCAAATGTCCCTTCAAATATTCAACAAAAAGAAAGTTTCCAACATGCTAAATCAAAAGACAGGATTAACTATGTGATTTGAATCCAGACATCACCAAGCAATTTCAAATATAGCTTCTTTCAAGATTTTATCTGGGGATATTCATTTCTTCCCTTAGACCTCAATAAGCTCTGAAATGCCCCTTCAAAAATTCGATGAAAAGCGTGTGTTTCCAACCTGCTGAATCAGAAGAAACTTTTAACTCTGTGAGTTGCATCAATACATCACCAAGCAGTTTCCCAGGTAGATTCTTCCTAGTTTACATCTGCAGATAGTCTTTCTTCCTCATAGTCCTCAATGGGCTCCCAAGTGTGTCTTCGTGGATTTCATGAGTGTTTTTAACTTGACGAATCAAAACAAAGCTTGTACTTTGTGAGTTGAGTCAACACATCACCAAGCTATTTCTCAGATAGCTTCTGACTAGTTTTTGTCTGGGAATATACACTTTTTCTGCATAAGCCTCAATGGGCTCTGAAATGTCCCATCACAGGTTCTATAAAAATGTGTTTTCAACCTGCTGAATCAACAGAAAGTTTTGACTCTGTGAGAATAATCCAAACAACTATAAGCCATTTCACAGATACCTTCATTCTTGTTTTTGTCTGGGGATAGTCTGTTTTTCCCTTAATCCTCAATGGGCTTCAAAATATCCCTTTGCATGTTCTACAAAAAGAGTGTCTCTAACCTGCTGAATCAAAGGGAAGGTGTAACTCTGTGAGATGAATCCACACATCACAAAGCTGTTTCATGGATGCCTTCTTTCTATCTTTTAGGTGAGGATATTCACTTATTCCCCTTAGACCTCAATCAACTTCCAAATGTCCCTTTGCAGATCCTGTGGAAACAGTGGTTCCAACCTGCTGAATCAAAAGAAATGTTTACTTTGGTGAGATGAAACCACACAACACAGAGCAGTTTCACAGATAGCTTCTTTCCAGTTTTTATCTGAGGTATTCTTTTTTTGCCTGTTTGCCACAATGGGCTCCAAAATGTCCCTTCACATATCCTACAAAAAGACTGTTTCCCATCTGTTGGTTAAAAACAAAGGTTTATCTCCATGAGATGAATCCACATATCACCAAGCTGTTTCACAGAGGGATTCCTGATAGTTTTTATCTGGGGATATTCTGTTTCTCCCCATAGGAATCAATTGGCTCCCATATGTCCTTTTGCTGATTCTACAAAAAGAGTGTTTCCAACTGGCTGAATCAAAAGAAAGTGTTAGCTCTCTGAGATCAATCCACATATAACAAAGCAGTTTCACGCAATGCTGCTTTCTAGTTTTCATCTGGGGATATTCAGCTTTTCCCCATAGGCCGCAATGGTCTCCCAAATGTCCCTTCAGAGATTCTACAAAAATAGTCTTTCCAGCCTGCTGAATCAAAAAAATGTTTTAACTCTAAGAGATGAATCCATCCATCAACAAGCTGTTTCACAGATAGCTTCTTTTTAGCTTTTATCTGGTGATATTCTGTTATTCCCTTTAGGTCTCAATGTGCTCTTAAATATCCATTCATAGATCCTCCAAAAACGTGTTTTTAACCTGCAAAATCAAAACATAGTTTTAGCTCTTTGAGATGAATGCACACATCACAAAACAGTTTCACAGATAGTTCTTTCTAGTATTTATCTTGGAATATTTCATTTTTCACCTAGGCTTCAATGGGCTTCCAAGTGTTTCTTCGCAGATTCTACAAAAAGAGTGTTTCCAACCAGCCGAATCAAAAGAAAGGTTTATCTCTGTGAGATGAATCTATACGACACAAAGCAGTTTCACAGATAGCTACTTTCTAGATTTTATCTGAAGATATTCAGTTTTCTACCATTGGCATCAATGGGCTTTTAAATGTCCCTTCACAGATTCAATGAAAAGAGTGTTTCCAACCTGCTGAATTGAAAGAAAAGTTAGGCTCTTGGAGACGAATTCACACATCAAAAAACAGTTTCACAGATAAATTATTTCTAGTTTTTATGTGAGGATATTCCATTTGGCACCATGCATCTTAATGGGCTCCCAAATGTTTCTTTGCACATTCTAGAAAAAGAGTTTTTCCAACCTGCAGAGTCAAAAGAAAGATTTAACCCTGTGAGATGAATCCACACATCACAAAGCAGTTTCACAGACAGCTTCTATTTAGTTTTTACCTCATGATATTCTATTTTTTCTTCATAGGCCTCAGTGGCCTCCAAAATGTCCCTTCACAGATAGTACAAAAAGAGTGTTGCCAACCTGCTAAATCAACGATAAAGTTTAACTATGTGAGATGGGTCCATACATCACAAAGGAGTTTCACAGGTATATTCTTTGTGGTTTTTATCCGCGGATACCTGGTTTTTCCCTATAGGCCTCAATGGGCTCCCAAATGTCCCTTCACAGATACCTCAAAAAGAGTGTTTGCAACCTGCTGAATCAAAAGAAAGGATTACCTCTGTGAGATGAATCCAAACATAACTAAGCAGTTTCACAAATAGCTTGTTTCTAGTTTTTATCTGGGAATTTTCAGTTTTTCTCCATAGGCCTCAATGGGCTCTCAAATCTCCTTTTGCAGATTCCACAAAAAGAGTGCTTCTAACATGCTAAGTGAAAAGAATTTTTTAACTGTGTTAGATGAATACAAACATCTCAAAGCAGTTTCACAGATAGCTTCCTTCTAGTTTTTATCTGGGGATTGTCTGTTTTCTTTCCTTTTTTCTTTTTTATTTTCACACAGAGTCTCACTCTGTTGCCCATGCTGGAGTGCACCGTCACTATCTTGGCCCACTGCAAACTCTGCCTCCTGGGTTCACACCATTCTATTGCCTCAGCATCCTAAATAGCTGGGTCTCTTTGTGTTTTTAGTAGAGACAGGGTTTCACTATGTTAGCCAGGATGGTCTTGAACTCATGACCTCGTCATCCACCTACCTTGGCCTCTCGAAGTGCTGGGATTACAGGCATGAGCCACCATGCACAGCCAGGATATACTGTTTTCATCCAAAGACATCAATTAGCTCACAAATATCCCTTCACAGATTCTATAAAAATAGTGTTTCCAACCTACTGAAAGAAAAGAAAGGTTAAACACTATGAGATGAATCCACATATCACAACACAGTTTCACAGATTGCTTCTTTCTAGTTCTTATCTAGGGATATAGGGCTTTTTCACATAGGCCTCAATGGGCTACAAAATGTCCCTTCAAAGATTCTACAAAAAGAATGTTTCCAACCTGCTGAGTCAAAAGACAGGATTAACTATGTGACAGGAATCCAGATATCACCAAACAATTTAAAATATAGCTTCTTTCAAGTTTTTATCTGGGGATATTCATTTCTCCCCCTTAGACCTCAATAAGCTCTGAAATGCCCCTTTACAAATTCTACAAAAAGCGTGTGTCTCTAACCTGCTGAATCAAAAGAAAGCTTTGGATACATCCACACATCACCAAGCAGTTTCACAGATAGCTTCTTTCTACTTTTTATCTGGGGATATTTATTTTTTACCCATAGACCCCCATAGGCTCCCAAATGTCCCTTCGCAGGTTCTACAAAAAGACTGTTTCCATACTGCTGAATTGAAAGAATGTTTTATCTGGGTGAGATGAATCTACACATCATCAAGTAGTTTCAGAGATAGCTTATTTCTAGTTTTTATCTGGTTATATGCTATTTTACACCATAGGCCTCAAAGGGCTCTAAATGTCCCTTGCAGATTCTACAAAAAGAGTGTTCCCAACCTGGTGAGTCAAGAGAAACGTTTAACTCTGTGAGATGAATCCACACATCACCAAGCATTTTCATCTATTGATTCTTTCTAGTTTTTATCTGAGGATATTGGATATGAGATATTTGAGGATATCTCATAGTCCTCAAAGGATTCTGAAGTGTCCCTTCCCAGATTCTACAAAAACAGTGTTTCCAACCTGCTGCATAAAACAAGTTTCATCTCTGAGAGATGAATCCACACATCAAAAAATATTTGAGAACCCATTTAGGCTTATTAGGAAAAAGTGAATATCCCCATTTAAAACTAGAAACAAATTTTCTGTGAAACTGCTTGGTGATATGTGGTTTGATCAAACAGAGTTAAACCTTAATTTTGATTCAGCAGGTTGGAAACATTCTTTTTGCAGAATCTGTGAAGGGACATTTGGGAGCCCATTGTGGCCTTTGGAGAAAAACAGAATATACCCAGATAAAAAGTAGAGAGAAGCTATCTGTGAAACTGCTTTGTGATGTATGGATTCATCTCACAAAGCTAAACCTCTCTTGTGATTCATCAGATTGGAAACACATTTTCCATAGAATCTGCAAAAAAAATATTTAAAAGCTCATTTAGGCCTATTGGAAAAAACAGAATATCCCCAATTAAAACTAGAAAGAAGGTTTTTGTGAAACTGCTTGGTGATGGGTAGATTCATCTCACAGTATTAAACCTTAAAATTGATTCCACAGGTTGGGAACATTCTTTTTGTAGGATCTGTGAAGGAACATTTGGAAGTCTATTGTGGCCTTTGGATAAAAAACAAATCTCCCGGATAAAAACTAGAAAGAAGCTATCTGTGAAACTGTTTTGTGATGTCTGAATTCATCCTGCAGAGGTAAATCTTTCTTTTGATTCAGAAGGTTAAAAGGACTCCGTTTGTAGAATCTGCCAAGTGACATTTGGGAGCACATTGAGGCTTATGAGGAAACACCAAATATCCCCAGATGAAAACCATAAAGAAGCTATCTGTGAAATCACCTGATAATGTGTCTATTCATCTCACAGAGTTAAACCTTTCTTTTGATTCAGCCAGTTTGAAATGCTCTTTTTGCAGAATCTGCACAGGGACATTTGAGGGCCCTTTGAGACCTATGAGGAAAAAGGAAATTCCCCCAGATAAAAACTAGAAAGAAGCTATCTTTGAAACCGCCTGATGATGTGTGAATTCATCTCACATTCGTAAACCTTTCTTATGATTTAGCAGGTTGGAAACACTCCTTTCCTTAGAACCTGTGAAGGGACATGTGGGAGTCCATTGAGGTCTACAGAAAAAAAAAAACAAAAACAAAACAAAACAGAAAATCCCCAGATACAAACTAAAAAAAGCTATCTGTGTGTGGATTCACTTCAAAGAGTTAACCCTTTCTTTTCATTCAGCAGTTTGGAAAATATCTGTTTGTAGTATCTGCAAAGGAAGATTTGGGAGCCCATTGAGGTCTATTGGGAAATACTGAGTATTCCCAGATAAAAACTAGAAACAAGCTATCTGAGAAACTGCTTTGTGATGTGTGGATTTAACTCACCAAGTTAAAAGTTACTTTTGATTCAGTGGGTTGGAAACCCTCTTTCTGTAGAATCTTCGAAGAAATATTTGGGAGCCCATTGAGGCCTGTTGGGGAAAAACAGAATAAAACCCAGATATAACCTAGAAATAAGGTATCTGAGTAGCTGCTTGGTGATGTGTGGATTCATGTCACAGAGTTAAAACATTTTTTTTGACTCAGCAGGTTGGAAACACTCTTTTTGTAGAATCTGCAAAGGGACATTAAGGATCCCATAGTAATCTATAGGGAAAAACCAAATATCCCCAGAGGAAAATGAGAAAGAAGCTATCTGTTAAACTGCTTTGTGATGTGAAAATTCATCTCACAGAGTGATGCCTTTCATTTGATTCAGCTGGTTGGAAACACTCCTTGTAGAATCTGCAAAGGGACATTTGGCAGACATTTGGGACCAGTGGGGAAAAACTGAATATCTCCACTTAAAAACCAGAAAGAAACTATCTGTGAAACCAGTTTCACATTCGTGTATTCATCTGACAGAGTTAAACCTCTCTTTTGATTCACCAGGTTGGAACAACATTTTTCTGAGAACCTGCGAAGGGACATTTGAGAGCCCTTTGAGGCTTATGGGGCAAAATCAAATATCCCGATAAAAACTAGAAAGAAGCTATCTGTGAAACTGCCTCATGATGTGTGGATTCATCTCATAGAACTAAACATTCCTTTTAATTTAGCAGGTTTTAAACACTCTTTTTGTAGAATCCACACTTAATGTCTCTTTGGAGATGCTATGAAAACAGTATTTCCAACCTGCTGAATGAAAAGAATTGTTTAATTCTGTGAAATGAATCCACACATCACATAGCAGTTTCACAGATACCTTCTTTCTGTTTTTTATGTGGGGATATTCAGTTTTTCCCTATAGGCCTCAATACATTCCCACATGTCTCTTAGCAGCTTCTACAAAAATAGTGTTTTTAATCTGCTGAAAAAAACCACTGGTTTACCTCTGTGAGATGAATACAGACATCACAAAGAAGTTTTGGAGATAACTTCTTTCTAGTTTTTATCTGTGAGTATTCTACTTTTCCCCATAGGCCTCAGTTGGCTCCAAAATGTCCCTTCATAGATACACCAAAAAGAGTGTATCCAACCTGCTGAATCAACAGGAAGGTTTAATTCTGTGTGATGAATCCACGTATCACAAAGCAGATTCACAGGTAACTTCTTTCCAGTTTTATCTGTGGATATTCGGCTTTTCCCCATAGGCCTCAATTGTTTCCCAAATGTCCCTTCATAAATTCTAGGAAAAAGCTGTGTCCAACATGCTGAATCAAAGGACATGTCTAAGTCTGTGAGATGAATGCATACCTCATAAAGCCATTTCACAGAGAGTTTTTTTCTACTTTTTATCAGAGGTTATTAAGTTTTTCCCCATAGGCTTCAATGGGCTCCTAAGTGTCCGTTCACTCGTAGTACAAGAGTGTTTCTAAACTGCCGAATCAAAAGAAGAGTTTAACTCTGTGAGATGAATCCACGCATCACAAAGAAGTTTCTCAGATAGTTTCTTTCTAGTTTTGATCTAGTGATATTCTGTTTTCCCTATATGCTCGAGTGCACTCCAAATTGTCTTTCCAGGATTTCTACAAAAAGAGTGTTTTCTACATGCAGGATCAAAAGAAATCTTTAAAGTCTGTGCAATGAATCCACATACTATAAAGCAGTTTCACAGGTAACCTCTGTCAAGTTTTTATCTAGGAATATTAAGATTTTCCCATAGGACTCAAAGGGTTCTAAATGTTATTTCACAGATTCTAGAAAAAAAGTGTTTCCAACCTGCTGAATCCAAAGCAATGTTTAATTCTGTGAGATGCATCCACACGTCACAAAACAGTTTCACAGATAGTTTCATTTAGATTTTTTCTGGGGATATTTGCTTGTTTCATATAAGCCTCAAGTCCTCCAATATGTCCCTTTGCAGATACTCCACAAAGAGTGTTTCCAAAATGGTGAATCTAAAGAAAGTTTAAACTCAGTGAGATGAACACACACATCACAAAGTAATTTCACACATAGATTTTTCTAGTTTTTGTCTGGGGATGTTTGGTTTTTTCCCATAGGCCTCAGTGGGCTCTTAAATGTCCTTTCACAGATTCTCAAAAAAGAGTGTTTCCAACCTGCTGAATTGAAGAAAAAGACGTAACTCTGGGCAATGAATCCACACATCACAAAGCAGTTTCACAGGCAGCATCTTTCTACTTTTTATCTAAAGATATTTTCTATTTCACAATAGGCCACAATACACTTCCTAATATTCCTTTGCAGATTCTACAAAAACAGTGTTTACAAACAGCAGAATGGAATGAGAGGTTTAACTTTTTGACATTAATGCACACATCACAAAGCAGTTACTCATATAGCTTCCTTCTAGTTTTTATCCTGGGCTGTTCGATTTTTTGACATTCACCTCAAAGAGTTATAAAATATCCATTTGCAAAATTGACAAAAACGGTGTTTCCAAGCTGCTGCATCAAAAGAAAGGTTGAACTGTGTGAAATAAATGCACACATCAAAAAGTAATTTCTCAGAATGCTTCTTTCTAGTTTTTATCTAAAGATATTTTCTATTTCACCAAAGCCTTCAATGCCCTCCCAAATATCCCATCACAGAGACTACAAAAACAGTGTTTCCGAATTGCTGAATGAAAAGGAACGTTTAACACTGTGAGATGAATGCACACATCACAAAGTGGGTCCTCTGAAAGCTTCCTTCTAGTTTTTATCCTGGGATATTCACGTTTTTGCCAATGGCCTCAAGTAGCTCCAAAACGTCCAGTGGCAGAATTGACAAAACCGTATTTCCAAACTGCTGGATCAAAAGAAAGGTTTAATTCTGTGAGATGAATGCACACATCACAAAGTGGTTTCTCAGAAAGCTTCTTTCTTGTTTTAATCTGAAGATATTTTCTTTTTTCACATAGGCCTCAATACGCTCCACATATCCCTTCATAGATTCTACAAAAACAGTTTCCTAACTGCTCGATGAAAAGAAAGTTTTAACACTCTGAAATGAATGCACATATCACCAAGCTGTTACTCAAATATCTTCCTTCTAGTTTATATGTGAGGATGTACAGGCTTTTTGCATTTTTCCTCAATGAGCTCTCTAATGTCTATTTGCAGAATGGACAAAAACAGTGTCTCCAAACAGCTGGATCAAAGGAAAGGTTTGACTGTGTGAATTGAATGTACACATCACAAACAGTTTCTCAGAAAGCTTCTCTCTAGTTTTTATCTGAGGATATTTTCTTTTTCACCATAAGCTTCAATGTGCTCCCAACTATCCCTTCACAGATTCTACAAAAAGAGTGTTTCCTAACTGCTGAAGGAAAAGAAAAGTTTAACTCAGAGAGATGAATGCACACATCACAAAGTGGTTCCTCAGATAACTTCCTTCTAGTTTTTTTCCTGGGATATTCACTTTGTCTCCATTGGCTTCAATGAGCTCCCAAATATCCATTCACACAATGGACAAAAGCAGTGTTTCCAAGCTGCTGAATCAGAAGAAAGGTTTAATTCTGTGAAATGAATGCGAACATCACAAAGCATTGTCTCAGAAAGCTTCTTTCTAGTTTTTATCTGATGATATTTTCTTTTTCACCATAAGCCACAATGCACTCCCAAATATCCCCTCACAGATTCTACAAAAACGGTGTTTCCAAACTACTCAATGAAAACAGAGTTTTAACTCTGTGAGATGAAATCAAACATCACCAGGCTGTTCCTCAAAGAGCTTCCTTCTAGTTTATATCCTGGGTTATTTGCTTTGTCGCTTTGGGCCTTAATGAGCTCACAAAGGTCCATTCACAGAATGGACAAAAAAAAAAAGTTTCCAAACAGCTGATTCTAAAGAAAGGTTTAACTCTGTGAGATGAATGCACACATCACAAAGCGGTCTCTGAGAAATCTTCTTTCTAGTTTTTATCTAGAGTTATTTTCTTTTTCAGCACAGCCCTCAATGCACTCAACATATATCTTCGCAGATTGTACAAAAATAGTTTTTCCAAACCACTGAATGAAAAGAAAGGTTTAACTCTGTGACATGAATGCACACATCACAAAGTTGTTTCGTAGATAGTTTCCTTCTAATTTTTATCTTGAGATATTTGATTTTTTGCCATTGGCTTCAATGAGCTCCCAAATGTCCTTTCACAAAATGAACTAAAACAGTGTTTCCAAACAGCTGAATCAAAAGAAACGTTTAACTCTGTGAGGTGAATGCCCACATCACAAAGCAGTTTCACAGAAAACTTCTTTCTAGTTTTAATCTGAAATACTTTCTTTTTCACCATAGTTCTCAGTGCACTCCCAAATATCCCTTCACATATTGTACAAAAACAGTGCTGCCAAACAGCTGAGTGGAATGAAAGGTTTAACTTTTCTACATGAATGTACACATCACAAAGCGATTTCTCAGATAGCTTCCTTCTAGTTTTCATCCTGGACTGTTCTATTTTTTGCCATTTCCCTCAATGAGCCCCCAAAATGTCTATTCACAGAACAGACAGAAAGAGTGTTTCTAAACTGCTGAATCAAACAAAACTTTAAATCTGTGAGGTGAATGTACACATCACAAAACAGTTTCTCAGAAAGCATCCTTCTAGTTTTTATCTGAAGCTATTTTCCTTTTCAACATAAGCCTCAATGTACTCCAAAATATCCCTCCATAGATTCTACAACAACATTGTTTCCAAACTGCTGAATGAAAAGAAAGGTTTAACTCTGTTAGTCGAATTCACACATCACACAGCAGTTCCTCAGATAGCTTCTTTCTAGATTTTATCCTGGGATATGCAATTTTTACCACTGGAATCAAAAAGTTCCCAAATGTCAATTTGCAGAATGGAATAAAACGGTGTTTCCAAAGTGCTGAAAGAAAAGAAAGGTTTAAATCTGTGAGATGAATGCACATGTCACAAAGTAGTTTCTCAGAAAACTTCTTTCTAGTTTTTATCATGGTATATTCACTTTTTTGGCTTTGGCCTTAATGAGCTCCCAAATGTCCTTTCACAGAATGGACAAAAACAGTGCTTCCAAACCGCTAAATTAAAAGAAATATTTAGCCCTGCAAGTTGATTGCACACATCACAAAGCACTTTCTCAGAGATCTTCCTTGTAAATTTTATCCTGGGATATTGGATTTTTTCTCATTGGCTTCAATGAGGTACAAAATGTCCACTCACAGAATGAACAAAACCAGTGGAGACAAACTGCTGAATCAAAAGAAATGTTTAGCTCTGTGAGGTGAATGCACCCATCACAAAGCAGTTTCTCAGAAAGCTTCTTTCTAGATTTATCTGAAAATATTTTCTTTTTCACTATAGACCTCAATGTGGTACTAAATATCCTTTCACTTATTCTACACAAACAGTGTTTCCAGAGTGCTAAATGAAAAGAATGGTTGAACTCGGTGAGATGAATGCCCACATTGCAATGCAGTTTCTCAGAAAGCTTCTTTCCAGTTTTTTTTTAAATTATTATTATACTTTAAGTTCTAGGGTACATGTGCATAACGTGCAGGTTTGTTACATATGTATACATGTGCCATGTTGGTGTGCTGCACCCATCAAATCGTCAGCACCCATCAACTCGTCATTTACATCAGGTATAACTCCCAATGCAATCCCTCCCCCCTCACCCTCCCCATGATAGGCCCCGGTGTGTGATGTTCCCCTTCCCAAGTCCAAGTGATCTCATTATTCAGTTCCCACCTATGAGTGAGAACATGTGGTGTTTGGTTTTCTCTTCTTGTGATAGTTTGCTAAGAATGATGGTTTCCAGCTGCATCCATGTCCCTACAAAGGACACAAACTCATCCTTTTTTATGGTTGCATTGTATTCCATGGTGTATATGTGCCACATTTTCTTAATCCAGTCTGTCACTGATGGACATTTGGGTTGATTCCAAGTCTTTGCTATTGCGAATAGTGCTGAAGGAAACATACGTGTGCATGTGTCTTTATAGCAGCATGATTTATGATCCTTTGGGTATATACCCAGTAATGGGATGGCTGGGTCATATGGTACATCTAGTTCTAGATCCTTGAGGAATCGCCATACTGTTTTCCATAACTAGTTTACAATCCCACCAACAGTGTAAAAGTGTTCCTATTTCTCCACATCCTCTCCAGCACCTATTGGATCCTGACTTTTTAATGATTGCCATTCTAACTGGTGTGAGATGGTATCTCATTGTGGTTTTGATTTGCATTTCTCTGATGGCCAGTAATGATGAGCATTTTTTCATGTGTCTGTTGGCTGTATGAATGTCTTCTTTTGAGAAATGTCTGTTCATATCCTTTGCCCACTTTTTGATGGGGTTGTTTGTTTTTCTCTTGTAAATTTGTTTGAGTTCTTTGTAGGTTCTGGATATTAGCCTTTTTTCAGATGAGTAGATTGCAAAAATTTTCTTCCATTCTGTAGGTTGCCTGTTCACTCTGATGGTAGTTTCTTTTGCTGTGCAGAGCTCTTTAGTTTAATTAGATCCCATTTGTCAATTTTGGCTTTTGTTGCCATTGCTTTTGGTGTTTTAGACATGAAGACCTTGCCCATGCCTATGTCCTGAATGGTACTACCTAGGTTTTCTTCTAGGGTTTTTATGGTATTAGGTCTGACATTTAAGTCTCTAATCCATCTGGAATTAATTTTCGTATAAGGAGTAAGGAAAGGATCCAGTTTCAGCTTTCTACTTATGGCTAGCCAATTTTCCCAGCACCATTTATTTTTTTTTAATTTATTTTATGTTTTTTTTAATATACTTTAAGTTCTAGGGTACATGTGTGTAACATGCAGGTTTGTTACATATGTATATCTGTGCCATGTTGGTGTGCTGCACCCATCAACTCGTCAGCACCCATCAATTCATCATTTATATCAGGTATAACTCCCCAATGCAATCCCTCCCCCCTCCCCCCTCCCCCCTCCCCATGATAGGCCCCAGTGTGTGATGTTCCCCTTCCCGAGCCCAAGTGATCTCATTGTTCAGTTCCCACCTATGAGTGAGAACATGCGGTGTTTGGTTTTCTCTTCTTGTGATAGTTTGCTAAGAATGATGGTTTCCAGCTGCGTCCATGTCCCTACAAAGGACGCAAACTCATCCTTTTTTATGGCTGCGTAGTATTTCATGCTGTATATGTGCCACATTTTCTTAATCCAGTCTGTCACTGATGGATATTTGGGTTGATTCCAAGTCTTTGCTATTGTGAATAGTGCCGCAATAAACATACGTGTGCATGTGTCTTTGTAGTAGAATAATTTATAATCCTTTGGGTATATACCCAGTAGTGGGATGGCTGGGTCATATGGTACATCTAGTTCTAGATCCTTGAGGAATTGCCATACTGTTTTCCATAATGGTTGAACTAGTTTACAATCCCACCAACAGTGTAAAAGTGTTCCTATTTCTCCACATCCTCTCCAACACCTGTTGTTTCCTGATTTCTTAATGATTGCCATTCTAACTGGTGTGAGATGGTATCTCATTGTGGTTTTGATTTGCATTTCTCTGATGGCCAGTGATGATGAGCATTTTTTCATGTGTCTGTTGGCTGTATGAATGTCTTCCCTTACCCAGCACCATTTATTAAATAGGGAATCCTTTCCCCATTTCTTGTTTCTCTCAGGTTTGTCAAAGATCAGATGGCTGTAGATGTGTGGTATTATTTCTGAGGACTCTGTTCTGTTCCATTGGTCTATATCTCTGTTTTGTTACCAGTACCATGCTGTTTTGGTTACTGTAGCCTTGTAGTATAGTTTGAAGTCAGGTAGCGTGATGCCTCCAGCTTTGTTCTTTTGACTCAGGATTGTCTTGGCAATGTGGGCTCTTTTATGACAAACCCATAGCTAATATCATACTGAATGGGCAAAAACTGGAAAAATTCTCTTTGAAATCTGGCACAAGACAGGGATGTCCTCCCTCACCACTCCTATTCAACATAGTGTTGGAAGTTCTGGCTAGGGCAATCAGGCAAGAGAAAGAAATCAAGGGTATTCAGTTAGGAAAAGAAGAAGTCAAATTGTCCCTGTTTGCAGATGACATGATTGTATATTTAGAAAACCCCATTATCTCAGCCCAAAATTTCCTTAAGCTGATAAGCAACTTCATCAAAGTCTCAGGATACAAAATTAATGTACAAAAATTACAAGCATTCTTATACATCAGTAACAGACAAACAGAGAGCCAAATCAGGAATGAACTTCCATTCACAATTGCTTCAAAGAGAATAAAATACCTAGGAATCCAACTTACAAGGGATGTAAAGGATCTCTTCAAGGAGAACTACAAACCACTGCTCAGTGAAATAAAAGAGGACACAAACAAATGGAAGAACATACCATGCTCATGGATAGGAAGAAGCAATATCATAAAAATGGCCATTCTGCCCAAGTTGATTTATAGATTCAATGCCATCCCCATCAAGCTACCAATGACTTTCTTCACAGAATTGGAAAAAACTTCTTTAAAGTTCATATGGAACCTTCTAGTTTTTAACTTGGGATATTCAGTTTCTCCTCTTAGGCCTCAGTGGTTTCCAAAACGTTTCTTTGCAGATTCTCCAAAAATAATGTTTCCAACCTGCTGAACCAAATGAAATGTGTATTCAGTGTTTCCCTCAGGCCTCAATGGGCTCCCAATTGCCCCTTTGCAGATTCTACAAAAAGAGTTTTCTAGCCAGCTGAATCAAAAGGAAAGTTTAACTCTGTGAGGTGAATCCAAACATCACTAAGCAGTTTCACAGATGCTTATTTCTAGGTGTAACTGGGGACTTTCGTTTTTTTCCCCTAGGCTTCAATAAACTCCAGTATGTCCTTTCAGAAATTCTACAAAAAGACTGTTTCCAACCTGCTGAATTAAAATAAAGGTTTAACTCTGTAAGATTATCACATATCACCAAGCGGTTTCACAGATAGGGTCTTTCTACTTTCTATCTGGAGATATTCGCTTTCTTCCCTTGGGTGTCAAAAGGGCCCAAAAAGTGCCTTTGTACATTTTACGAAAAGAGAGTTTTCCTTTGCTGAGTCTAGAGAAAGTTTTAACTCTGTGAGATGAATCCACACATCAACAAGTAGTTTGACAGATCGCTTCTTTCTAGTATGTACCTGAGGATTTTCCATTTTTAACCCTAGGCCTCAATAGATCCACAAATGTCCCTTTGAAGATAATACAAAAAGAGTCTTTCCAACTTGCTGAATAATAAAGAAAGTTTTAAACTCTTGAGATGAATCTACACATCACAAAGCAGTTTCACAGATTGTTTCTTTCTAATTTTAATCTGGGAATGTTCAGTTTTTCCCCATAGGCCTCAATGGGCTTTGAAATGTTTCTTCATAGATTATACAAAAAGAGAGTTTCCAATCTGCTGAATCAAAAGAGAAGTTTACCTCTGTGAGATAAATGTTCACATCACCAAGCAGTTTCATAGATAACTTCTTTCTAGTTTTTATCTGGGAATATTCGGTTATTCCCTATAGGACTTAATGGGCTACAAAATGTTCCTTAGCAGATTCTACAAAATAAGTCTTCTCAACCTGCTGAATGAAAACAAAGGTTTAACTCTGTGCAATGAATCTACATATCACCAAGCAATATCATGGATACCTTCTTTCTAGTTTGTAAGTGAGGATATTCTCTTTTTACCACTTGGCCTCAATGGACTCCTAAATGTCCCTTCACAGATTCTGCAAAAAGAGTGTTTCCAAACTAGTGAATCAAAAGAAAGTTTCAACTCTATTAGATGAATGCACACATCACAAAGCAATTTCACAGATAACTGCCTGCTCCTTTTTATCCGGGGATATTCACTTTTTCCACATAGGCCACAATGGGCTCCCAAATGGCCTTTCTCTGATTCTACAAGAAGAGTGTTTCCAACCTGATGAGTCAAAAGAAAGGTTTAACTCTGTGAGATGAGTTGATATATCACCAAGCAGTTTCATAGATAGATGCTTTCTAGTTTTTATCTGGGGATATTATTTTTCCCCCATAAGCCACAATTGGCTCCCAATTGTCCCTTCACAGATTCTACAAAAAAAGTAACTCCAACCTGCTGAATCCAAAGAAAAGTTTAACTCTGTGAGATGGTCCTCACATCACCAAGCAGTTTCTTTCTTGTTTTTATCTAGAGAGAATTACTTTTTCCTCATAGACCTCAATGGGCTTTGAAATCTCCATTTGCAGATTCTACAAACACAGTGTTTTGAACCTGCTGAATCAAAAGAAAGGTTGAACTCTGTGAGATGAATTTACAAGTCACAAAGCGAAACTGCTTTGTGAAACTACAGATAGCTCTTCCTGTTTTTTTTCTGAGGATATTCATTTTTTTTCCATAGGCCTCCTTGGGCTCCCAAGTGTCCATTTGCACATTTTACAAAAAGAGTGTGTCCAATCTTCTGAATCAAAAGAATGTTTTAACTCTGTAAGATGAATCCATACATCCCCAAACAGTTTCACAATTAGCTTCCCTCTAGGTTTTATCTGGTGATGTTCAGATTTTTCCCCTAGGCCTAGATGGGCTCCCAAATGTTTCTTCAAATATTCTACAAAAAGAGTGTCTTCCACTTGCTGAATCAAAAGAAAAGTTTTACTCTATGAGATGAATCCACACATCCCCAAGCAGTTTCACAAATAGCTTCTTTCTAGTTTTTATCTGGAAATATTTGGTTTTACCCCATAGGCCTCAACAGGCTCCCAAATATCCCTTTGTGGATTCTATAAAAAGAGTGTTTCCAACATGCTGAACCAAAAAAAAGTCTTACCTCTATTAGCTGAATTCACATATCACCAAGCCGTTTCACAGATTGCTTCTTTCTAGCTTTTATCTAAAGATACTTGTTTTTTTCCCTTAAGCCTCAATCGGATCTGAAACGTCTTTTCGCAAATTATACAAAAAGAATGTTTCAAACCTGCTGAATCAAAAGAAAGGTGTTTCTCTGTGAGATGAATACACACATCAGAAAGAAATTTCACAGGTAGCTTCTTTCTAGTTTTTATCTGGGGATATTCGATTTTTCTTCATAGCCCTCTGTTGCTCCAAAAATGTGCCTTCACAGATTCTAGAAAAAGGGCGTTTGCAATCTGCTGATTCAAAAGAAATGTTTAACTCTGTGAGATGAATCCACATAATACCAAGAAGTTTTGCAGATAACTTCTTTCTAGTTTTTACCTGGGAATATGTGAATTTTCTAATAGGCCTTAATGGGTTCCCAAATGTTCCTTTGCAGATTCTATGAAAAGATAGATTTCAACCTGCTGAATCAAAAGAAAGGTTTAACTATGGGAGTTGGATTCTCACATTATCAAGCAGTTCCACAGATAACTACTTTCTGGTTTTTATTTGCGGATATTCACTTTTTCCCCATAGGCCTCAATGTTCTCCCAAATGTCCTTTCATAGACTCTACAAAAAAAGTGTTTCCTACCCTGCTGTTTCAAAAGAAAGGTTTAAGTTTGTGAGATTAATCCACACATCACAAAGCATTTTCACAGATAGCTTCTTTCTACTTTTTATCTGGGGAAATTCAGTTTTCCTTCATAGGCCTCAAAGGGCACGCAATTATCCTTATAGCTGATTCTACAAAAAGAGTCCGTCCAACTTGCTGAATGAAAAGAAAGGTTTAACTCTGTGAGATTAATCCACATATCACCAAGCAGATCACAGATACCTTGTTTCCATCTTGTACCTGGGAATATTCTGATTTTTCCCATAGGTCACAATGGACTCCCAAATGTCCCATCACAGATCCTACAAAAAGAATATTTTCAACCTGATGAATTGAGAGAAAGGTTTTATTCTGTTAGATGAATCCACACATCACAAATCCGTTTCACAGATAACATCTTTCTAGTTTTCATGTGGGAATATTCGGTTTTTCCCCTAGGCCTCAATGGGCTCCTAAATGTCCCTTCACAGATACTACAAAAAGAGTGTTTCCAACTGACTGAATCAAATATAGGTTTAACTCTGTGAGATGAGTCCACACATCACCAAGAAGTTTCACAGATAGCTTTTTTCTAGTTTTCATCTGGGGATATTCTTTTTTTCCCCATAGGCCTCCATGAGCTCCCAAAAGTCCCTTTGCAGTTTGTACAAAACCAGGGATTCCAATCAGTGGAATGAAAAGAAAAGTTTGTCTCTATTAGATGAATCCACACATCTCAAAGACGTTTCACAGATTGCTTTTTTCTAGTTTTATCTGGGCATATTCCATGCTTCCCCATAGGCCTCAATGGGCTTCCAATTACCCCTACACTTCTTCTACAAAAAAAGTTGTTACAATCTGCTAAATCAAAAAAAGAAAAAAAAAGATTTAACTCTGTGAGATGAATACACACATCAACAATCTGTTTCTAAGATGGCCACTTTCTGTTTATTTTCTGAAGACGTTTGGTTTTCCCCATACGGTCAATGGGTTCTTAAATGTCCCTTCACAGATTCTACAAAAAAAGTGGTTCCAACCTGCTGAATGAAATGAAGGGTTTAACTCTGAGAGGTGAATCTACAATGACCAAACAATTTCACAGATAGCTTCTTTCTAGTTTTTAATCTGAAAATATTCAGTTTTCCCCATGGGACTCAATGGGTTTTCAAATGTTTCTTCATAGATAATATAAAAGAAGTGTTTCCTACCTGGTGAATAAAAAGTTTGTCTCTGGGAGATGAATCCACACATCCCCAAGCAGTTTCACAGAAACTTCTTTCGAGTTTTTATCTGTGGATATTTGCTTTTTCCCCTAAGGTCTTAATGGGTTCCCAAATGTCCCTCTGCAGATTTGACAAAAAGAGTCTTTCCCAGCTGCTGAATGCAAAGAAAGGGTTAACTCTGTGAAATGAATCAACACATCTCCAAGTAGTTTCACAGATCTCTTCTTTCTAGTTTTTATCTTGGGATATTCGGTTTTTCCTTAGAAGCCTCAATGTGCTCCCAAATGTCCCTTTGCAGATTCTACGAAAAAAGTACTCCAACCTGCTGAATGAAAAGAAAGGTTTAACTGTGTGAGATGAATCCACACATCACAAACCAGTTTCCCAGATAGTTTTTTCTAGTTTTCATCTTGGGATATTCTGTTTTTCCCCATAGGCTTCAATAAACTCCCAAATATCCCTAAACAAATTCTACAAAAAGAGTGTTTTTAACCTGCTTAATCAATGGAAAAGTTAAACTCTGTGAGTTGAATCCTCATGCCTTAAAGCAGTTTGATGGGTAGTTTCTTTCTAGTTTTTACCTGGAAATATTAGGTTTTTCCCAATAGGCCTCAATGCAATCCCAAATGTCCTTTCACAGATTCTACAAAAAAAGTGCTTCCAACCTGCTGAACCAAAACCAAGATTTAACTCTGTGAGATGAATCCACACATCACCAAGCAGTTTCACAGACAGTTTCTTTCTATTGTTTTATTGTTTTACCTAAGTATATTCTGTTTTCCCCTTAGACCTCAACGAGTTCTTAAAGGTTACTTTGCAGATTCTACAAAAAGAGTGTTTCCAACCTGCTGAATGTCCCTTCACTGATTCTACAAAAAGAGTGTGCAGGGGCCATTGAAAATAATATGCTAAGAATAAATAAGGCTCAAGGACAGTATCTCTAGCTAGTTGCACTTTTAATGAACTCCAGTAGTCAAGGACACTATCTCTAGTTGAACTTTTAATGAAATCTAGTAGGCGCCAAGAAGGCGGACAAATAAGAAAAAGTTTAGAAACAAGGAACTAAGCAGAAGGTTACATCTGGGTGCAGAAAGTTTGTTTTGCATTGTGTTATTTCTGCTGACGTGGTGTTTATGGAGTATAAATAAAGTGAGGCGGAGGCTCTAGGCGTGGCCGCCATGTTCTCTGTTTGTCTTTGTCTCTTGTGTCTGTTCATTCTCCACCACCTCCGGCACGGGCCCCAATAAGTGGCACAGTGAGCAGGGTACACGGGTGAGTAGTGGGGAACAAGAAGGGGAACCCCCTAGGAGCGGGTAAAGCCCAGAGATTATTAAGGGGAACCTTCTTGAGCTTTCATGTGGGGAATTCCAGTTCCTTGGCCTCAGAATATTTAAGATTATTACAAGGGCTTCTACTTTCTATTGGGGTTGATGCAAAAGAGAGAATTTTGCAGAAATTGTTTGCTCATGTGGAACAACATTGCTCTTGGTTTCAATATCAAACTGAAGTACAATTAAATAAGCGAGAGTGGCAACATGTTGTTAAGACCCTTCGTCGAGCGCACCAGCACGGGGATGTAATGTCAGCCCCTTTGTGGGCTCTGTGTTCCTCTATTACTCAGGCATTGGAGCTCTTAGAGGCAGACTCTGAAAAGGGGGAAGGCGGGGATGAAGAGTCTTTGAAGTCTCCAATAGCTATTTCCCCTCCTTTAGATAATTCTGTAACTGAAGGAGAAGGTCCTTTGTGTGATAATGTGTCTCATGAAAAAGAATCAGAAATTCAAAAGGAGCTTCAGCCGGTTGTTCAATTGTTACAACAAATTTTACAATTGCAGTTATCTCCCCCTCAATCTTCTCCACACACTCCTGTTTTTACTTTTCCCGTGGTTCATCCACCCCCATTAGCACCTAAGGCGGAGGAGGAAGATAGTTTTCCACCAACGCCACCGCCGGTGGAAATGCTGCCTCGTTCAGGCACGGTTTTTGCATTCCTGCTTCTACTGCTAAGGCTGTAATTAAGGTATTGGATTCTTAAGAGGATGAGGATCCTTTACAATTGTTCCCCATTATTAGGCAACCTTTTGGTCCTAATGACCAATTTCCTCAAGGGGGTATAAATGTGTAGTATAATGTTCTTCAATTTAAATTTCTTAAAGAAATGAAGGCAGCTGTTGCTAACTATGGCCCTCAACCTCCTTTTGTCATGGGGCTTCTAGATTCTTTCTCCTCTGAGAATTTGTTTTTGCCTCTTGATTGGGAAACTTTGGGGAAGGCTGTTTTGGACCGCTCTCAGTGGCTTCAGCTACGCAGTTGGTGGCTGGAAGATGCCAAAGAGCAGGCTCGCCGTAATGCCGCTAAAAATCCTCCTGGGCCAACAGAGGAGCAATTAACAGGTACTGGTCAGTTTGTTACCATAGCGGCTCAATCTGGACTCGATGATATGGCATTATCACAAGTTAAAAGACTGTTTTTAAAGGCTTGGTGTAAAGTACAATCATCAGGGAAAATGCCTTGTCTTTTGTTAAGGTTTTGCAGAGTGCCAATAAACTTTATCTTGATTTTGTTGCTCAGCTCCAAGATGCTGTAATAAAGACTGTGGGTAATGGGGCTGCAGGCAAAATCCTGATAACCACACTAGCCTTTGAGAATGCTAATCAAAAATGTCAGAGGTTGTTGCGTCCTCTAAAGGCTGCTAGAAATTTACTAATAGAAGATTTTATTGGAGCCTGTGCAGGAGTGGGAGGGGCTGCCTACAGCGCTCAGTTGTTTGCTGGAGCTTTATCTAAGGCTTTCATGGAAAAAAAAGGGGAGTTTGCTTCCAATGTGGAAAGACGGGTCATTTTAAAAAGGAGTGCCGTAAACTATCTAATAGAAGTGACTCTTCCAAAGTAGGATTTAAAAAGCTTCCTACTGAGCCCTGTCGTCGTTGCGGCAGAGGGCAACACTGGACTAATGAATGTCACTCTAAAGTGGACAAAAACGGTAATTCTCTCACCTCTGGATCGGGAAACTTGCAGAGGGGCCCTTCAGCTTGGGTCCCCAACAACAATACAAGCCCTCTTCATTTGCAATTACCAGTCAGCTCAGGGGTCCAGCATCAGCAAGCCAGTCAACCAATGTTAACCCCCAATTTTCATTAGCTCAGCTTTTCTCTGCTACTTCTGGTAGTGCCGTTGCTGATTTGGCTGTTTTGCAGGCTGTTGAACTCACCCCAGAAATGGGAGTTGTTAAATTGGCTACAGGTGTTTTTGGGCCATTACCTCCACATAATGTTGGATTGCTTATAGGACGCAGTAGTAGCATTTTACAGGGTTTACAAGTTCATTTGGGTGTTATAGATTCTGATTATAAAGGGGAAATTCAAATTATGGCTCAGGCTCATAAATCTATATCCCTGAAAGAGGGGCAGCAAATTGCACATCTCCTTTTACTACCCTATTTTCAGTTTCCTTCCCGGAGGCAAAAAAGAACCAGAGGTTTTGGAAGCATGGGTAAACATATTTTTGGGGAAACTTTAGTAACTCAACAAAAACCCTTGTTTCCCCTCGAAGTAGAGGGACAAATTTTTCAGGGCTTAGTTGACGCTGGAGCTGACGTTTCCATTATTGCCTCTGATCAATGGCCTTTACAGTGGCCTAAGCAGCCTGTTGCTGTTTCTCTTACAGGATTAGGTACCGCCTCTGAGGTGTATCAAAGTTCTTAAACCTTGAATTGTCGAGGGCCGGATGGTCAAATGGCCCAAGTCCAGTTTTATATTGTTCCTATTGCCCTAATTTTATAGGGGCGAAATGTATTGCAACAATTTGGAGCTTTTGTTTCTATTCCTCATGTCTCTAATTCAGCCAAAAGTATGATGTTCCGCATGGGCTACAATCCCCTTGAAAAATCTTTAAACATGTAGCCACTGTTCACCAGCCTCAAGCCCTTCCCTTGACATGGAAAACTAATACTCCTGTATGGGTTGAACAGTGGCCTTTAACACGTGAGAAGCTTAAGGCCTTCGAAAACTTAGTTCAGGAACAATTATCCCTAGGTCATATAGAACCTAGTACTTCTCCATGGAATTCCCCTGTCTTTGTGATAAAAAAAAAAAAAAAGTAAATGGAAACTATTAACAGATCTTCGTGCTATTAATGCATGTATTCAACCCATGGGATCCTTACAACCTGGCCTTCCTAATCCTTCTATGATTCCTCAAGATTGGTTACTCATGGTTATTAATTTAAAGGATTGTTTTTTCTCTATTCCTTTGAATCAAAAGGATTGTGAGCATTTTGCCTTCTCTGTCCCTGTTTTTAATAATTCGCAGCCACTTTCTCGATATCAGTGGAAGGTTTTACCTCAAGGCATGTTAAACAGCCCTACCTTGTGTCAAGAATTTGTCCATTGAGCCTTGAATCCTGTTTGAAAATGTCATCCTGCTGTTCTTTTATATCATTATATGGATGACATTCTTCTTGCTGCACCCACTAAAGAAGAGCAGCAAGATGCTTTTACATCCTTACAAACTCAGCTCTCTTTATACTCACTTAATATTGCCCCAGAAAAAATTCAAATAAATTTTCCTATTCAATATTTAGGTTATACCTTGGGAGCACAAAATATTCGACCCCAAAAGATTCAAATTCGATGTGATCATTTAAAAACATTAAATGACTTTCAAAAACTTTTAGGAGACATTAATTAGATGCGTCCTGTTTTGAAAATACCAACGTATCAGTTATACCATCTTTTTTCTATTCTAGAAGGAGACAGTCACTTGGACAGCCCACGTCATTTAACTCCTTTGGCTTTACAGGAACTCCAGCTCGTAGAAGAACAACTTCAAAAGGCCCATCTACATTATATCCTTCCCGATGTTCCCCTTTCCTTTTGTTTATTTCATACTTTACATTCTCCTACAGGTATGATTCATCAAACAAATCGGCCGTTAGAATGGATTTTTTTATCCAACAAAACATCTAAATGCTTGACTACTTATATCGACCGTTTGGCTGAATTGATCATCAAAGGACAGCATCGCTGTCGACAACTCTGGGGAGGAAATCCTTCCTTCATTATCTCTCAATTCACTCATAGTCAAATTACTTATCTTCTTGCCACTTCTGATTCTTGGCAAGTTGCTTGCGCCTCCTTTGTTGGACAATTTTCTACTCAATATCCTAAGTCTCTGATCTTTTCATTTTTTAGACAGCATTCTATGTTGCCTTTCTCACCAATATCTTTATTTCCTGTTCAATGTCCTACCTTTTTTACTGATGCTAGTAGCAGTGGTAAGGCTGGATATTGGAGTGTTCATCAATCTCGAGTTACAGTTTATCCTTATCCCTCGGTGCAACAGGGAGAGCTGTTTGCTATTCTCATGGTTTTACTTGATTTTCCTTCCATCAGTTGTAACATTGTTAGTGATTCTCAATACGCCGTGTACGTTACTTCTTATATTTCTCAAGCCACTTACCTCTTTGTACTACTTCTTCTCTTCAAAAACTCTTTTTTTTGTTGTCCTCTACTTTGAGCCGACGTCGAGCTCCTTTATTTATCACTCATCATCATTCTCATTCTCAACTTCCTGGACCGTTATTTCATGGTAATGCTCAGATTGATTTGCTTTTAATCGGCCACCTGCAGGCTGCAGATCAAGAACATGCTCTACATCACACTAATAGTTCTGGTCTTCAACGACGATTTCATTTAACTTGTAAACAAGCTCATTCTCTTATTCGAGCTTGTCCTTCTTGTGCTCCTTTGAGCATTCCATCTTTCCATCATGGGATTAATCCACGAAGTACTCAAGTTAATCAGATTTGGCAAATGGATGTCACACATGTCCCTTCTTTTGGACGATTAAAGTATGTTCATCATACCATTGATACTTTCTCTCATTTTCAATGGGCAACTCCTTTGCCATCTGAAAAAGCTGATTCTGTTATTACTCATCTCTTAGCTTGTTTTGCCATTATGGGCATTCCTTTAATACTTAAAACTGATAATGCCCCTGCCTATGTTTCTCATAAGTTACAAGTTTTCTTACAGCAATATAATATTCAACATCTCACCGATATCCCGGGCAACAGTCAAGGTCAAGCCATTATTGAGCACGCAAATTTAACCTTAAAAACTCAACTGCTAAAACAGAAAGGGGGAAATGAGTCCCCCAGAAATCAGATTTTAAAAGTTTTGTTTACTTTAAACTTTTTGAATCAATGGAGACAACTGCAGGACTTCGCTGCCGTAACTCATCTTTCCTCACCTCCCTCGGTGATAGTCCCCGCCGACAATTTAAGGGTTTGGTATCCTGATGAAGAAGGTAAGTATGCTCAGGGGCAAGTTCTAAAACAAGGACGGGGCTATGCTCTTGTCCTTACAGGGAGCGGACCTGAGTGGTTTCCTACAAGGCGATTGAAACCCTGTTGAAAAGAAAACTGGACTCAGTATGCATCTCTTCTTTTGTTGGATGTGTTTCGGCAGGGGACTTATTTCTCTTAGTGAGGCTTTGTATGAATATTGGACTTATATTCCCTTTCCACCCTTGTATCAGGGAGTCGCCTGGGGGGAGGCGGAAGTTAAGGTTTTCACCAATGACACTACTTTGATGCCGTCCCCCTATGTGGACAAGGACAATATAGAACAGGAAACGGGAATAATAAACAGCACATACCAATTTGGAGTGGAAGGACTTCCAATTTGCATGGGAAATAATCCTCATTGTCTCTGGAAATTGCATGAAGCTTGGGCTGTTCGCTATAATCATAGCCATGTGGCTGCTAACACTGTTATTATTGTAACTAGAAGTTTTCAGTATAATCATAATGTATATAGTAATGAGACTATTCCTAATTCCTTACCTTTTTGTCCTATTCCAGAGATTTCTCCTAATATTGAGGTATTGGAGTGGCAACATTGTTGGGGAACTAAGCCCCGGAGTTTATTAGAGTACAATGGGCTACAAGTAACTGATTGGAGTGTGCACGGTGATTTTCAAACAAAATTTAGCCACATACCTTTGAAATGGCACCGGGTAAATAAAAGTATTGCCGCTGACAGTAATGAAACTTTGGATGAAACTTTGGTATGGCGTGAAGGAGGCCTGTCACCACCTATGCCTCATCTTAAACACTCTTTAAAAGTACAGAGTCATCTTTAGAAGTTATTAGCTGCAGGTGATGCTATTAGTACTTTTGTGGGGAATATGACTTTTAATCTTTCTAACCCACATAACTCCTTTCATATTCAGTTACATCGGAATACCTCCCGATATATTATTGCTTGTGTCCAAAAGCTTTACCTATTGTTAGCCTTGGAACTTAGCGTGGGATAATGGTATGGAGATTGTTAATTGTAAAGATATGTGTACATTTTTGTCTTGCCTCAATCATTCCTGGTGGCACAGTTTTACGGGGGATATTTATATCCTCAGGGCTCATAAGGAAATTTGGCTACCTGTCAATCTGACGCGACCATGGGGGGCATCACCTCTTGAGACTTATGTTTGGACTTCCCTTCAGCGGACCCGTCGTGCCCTTGGACTTATAATTGCCTTGGTGATGAGCCTTGTTGCCATTGCCTCCACTGCAGCTGTGGCAGGGCTCGTGTTACATCAAAGCATACAAAATGCTGAATTTGTACAGCAATGGCATGAACAATCTCACTGGTTGTGGCTGCAACAATGGAACATTGACTCTCAACTTGCTGAAAGATTGGACAACGTGGAACAAGCCTTAACGTGGCTTGGAGATCAGCTTACTGTCCTCAGTACGCGGATAACATTGCAATGTGAGTGGAACTCCACTCAATTTTGCGTAACACCTGTGCCTTTTAATGTTTCTCAGAATTGGACCGAAATCCGAAGATTATTAATAGGCCATAAAAATATTAGTTTGGACATCCAAGAACTCACTCGAAACATTTCCGAAGCATTTCAACAGCAACTACATGTATTGTCTGGAGCAACTACCCTGCAGGAGCTGGGTCAACGCTTTGCTGCCCTTGACCCATGGACCCAGATGAAAACATGGATTTCTACCTTCTCTGGAAGTATATTGCTTTGGATGCTTGGATTAGGTTTACTTCTCATGGTGATCTTATGCTCCCTCCATCGCATCCAAAAACAAGGGAAAACACAGGAACAAATACGGGCTACCTTTTTAGGATTGAGGCAAAACAAAAAGGGGGAAATGCAGGGGCCATTGAAAATAATATGCTAAGAATAAATAAGGCTCAAGGACAGTATCTCTAGCTAGTTGCACTTTTAATGAACTCCAGTAGTCAAGGACACTATCTCTAGTTGAACTTTTAATGAACTCTAGTAGGCGCCAAGAAGGCGGACAAATAAGAAAAAGTTTAGAAACAAGGAACTAAGCAGAAGGTTACATCTGGGTGCAGAAAGTTTGTTTTGCATTGTGTTATTTCTGCTGACGTGGTGTTTATGGAGTATAAATAAAGTGAGGTGGAGGCTCTAGGCACGGCCGCCATGTTCTCTGTTTGTCTTTGTCTCTTGTGTCTGTTCATTCTCCACCACCTCCGGCACGGGCCCCAATAGAGTGTTCCAAATTTGTTGAATCCAAAGAAAGGTTTAACTCTGTGGGATGAATTCACTCATCACCAAGCAGTTTCACACATAGCTTATTTCTAGTTTTTATTCCTGGATATTAGGTTTTGACTCATAGTCACCAATGGGCTCCCAAATGTCCCTTTGCAGATTCTGCAAAAAGAATGCTTCCAACCTGCTGAATCAAAAGAAATGTTTAATCTTATAAGATTAACCCACACATCACAAAACAGTTTCACATATAGATTCTTTCTAGTTTTCATGTGGGGATATTCCATTTTGCTCCATACACCTTAATGGGCCCCCAAGTGTTTCTTTGCAGATTCTAGAAAAAGACTTTTTCCAACCAGCAGAGTCAAAGGAAAGATTTAACACTGTGAGATGAATCCACACATCACAAAGCAGTTTCAGAGACAGATTCTTTCTAGTTTTTATCTGGGAATATTCTGTTTTTCACCAGAGGCCTCTATGGGCTCCAAATTTCCCTTCACAGATTCCATAAAAGGAGTGTTTCCAACCCGCTGAATCACAAGAAAGTTTTAAAAATGTGAGATGAATTTACAGGATACAAGGCAGTTTCACAGATAGCCTTTTTCTTTTCTTATCTGGGAATATTCAGTTTTTCACCATTGGCTTCAATGGGTTCCCGAATGTCCCTTTGTAGATTCTACGAAAAGAATGTTTCCAAACTGCTGAATTAAAAGAAAAGTTAGACTGTTTGAGATGAATCCACACATCACAAAGCACTTTCACAGTTAGCTTCTTTATTGTTTATATCCGGGGATATTCTGTTATTTCACATAGGCCATGATGGGCTCCCAAATGTCAAATGGCAGATTCTACAAAAAGCGTGTTTTCAACTTTCTGAATCAAAAGAAAAGTTTAACTCTGTGCTATGAATCCACACATCACAAAGCAGTTTCACAGATATCTTCTTTCTAGTTTTTATCTGGGGATAATTGGTTTTTCCTCATAGGCCACAGTGGGCTCTCAACTGGCCCTTCACCTATTCTACAAGAAGCATGTTTCCAACCTGCTGAATCAAAAGAATGTTTTAACTGTTTACTATGAATTAACACATCACAAAGAAGTCTCACAGATAGTTTCTTTCTAGTTTTTGTGTGGGGATATTCAGTATTTCCTCATTGGTGACAATGGGCTCCCAAATTTCCCTTCACAGATTCTACAGAAAGAGTGCTTCCAACTTGTTGAATCAAAATAAAGGTTAAGTCTGTGGGATAAATCCACTCAGCATGAAGCAGTGTCACAGATATATTCTTTGTAGCTTTTATTCGTGGAAATTTGGTTTTGCCCAATAGGCATCAATGGGCTCCCAAATGTCCCTTTGCAGATACTACGAAAATAATGTTTCCAACCTGCTGAATCAAAATAAATGTTTAATCCTGTGAGATGAATCCACACATCATGAAACAGTTTGACGGATATATTCTTTCCAGTTTTTATGTGGAGATATTCAGTTTTTCCCCATATGCCTTAATGGGTTCCCAAATGTTTCTTCACAGATTATAGAAAAACAGTTTTTCCAATGTGTGGAGTCAAAAGAAAGATTTAACTCTTTGAGATGAATCCACACATCACAAAGCAGTTTCAGAGAAAGTTTCTTTCTAGTTTTTATCTGGGGATATATTCAGTTTTTCCTTATAGGCCTCAATGTGCTCCCAAGTGTCCCTTTGCAGATTCTATAAAAAAAGTATTCCAACCTGCTGAATGAAAAGAAATGTTTAAATCTATAAGATGAATCCACACATCACAAAACAGTTTCACAGATAGCTTCTTTCTAGTTTTTATCTTAGGATATTCTGTTTTTCTGCATAGACTTCAATAAGCTCCCAAATGTCCCTATGTAGATGGTACAAAAAGAGTGTTTTTAACCTGATGAATCAAAGGAAAAGTTTAACTCTGTGATTTGAATTCCCATGTCTTAAAGCAGTTTAACAGATTCTTTCTAGCTTTTAACTGGAAATATTAGGTCTTTCCTCTTAGGTCTCAATGCAATCCCAAATGTCCCTTCACAGATTCTACAAAAAAGTGCCTCCAACCTGCTGAATCAGAAGTGAGATTTAACTCTGTCAGATTAATCTACACATCACAAAGCAGTTTCACAGATAGTTTCTTTCTATTTTTTATCTAATGATATTCAGTTTTCCCCTTAGGCCTCAATAGGTTCTTAAATTTCCCTTTACAGATTCTAAAAAAAAGGCTTTCCAACCTGCTGAATCAATAGAAAGTTTGTTTCCATAGGCCGCAATTGGCTCCCAAATGTCACTTTGCAGATTGTACAAATATAGTGCTTCTCTTCTGCTGAATCAAAGGAAAGCTTTACCTCTGTGAGATGAATCGACACATCACCAAGGAGTTTCACAGATAGCTTCTTTCTAGCTTTAATCTGGGGATATTCATTTTTTTCCCATAGCCCTCCATGAGCTCCAAAATGTCCCTTTCCAGATTCTACAAAAACGCTGTTTCCAAACTGTTGAATCAAGGGAAACTATAACTTTGTGAGTTGAATCCACACATCTCAAAGCAGTTTCACAGGTAGCCTCTTTGTAGGTTTTATAAGGAAATAGTAGATTTTTCCTCATAGGCCTCAATGGGCTCCCACACGTCCCTTTGCAGATTCTTCAAATACACTGTTTCAAACCTGTTGAATCAAAAGAAAACTTTGACTCTGTGAGGTGAATCCACACATCTCAAAGCAGTTTCACAGAGCTTCTTTCTAGGTTTTATAAGGGGATATTAGATTTTTCCTCATAGGCCTCATTGGGTTCCCACATGTCCCTTTGCAGATTCTACAAAAACAGTGTTTCTAACCCTTCTGAATCAAAAGAAAGGTTTACCTCTGTGATATGAATCCATTCATCACGAAGCAGTTTCACAAATACGTCCTTTTTAGTTTTCATCTGGGGATATTCGGTTTTTCTCCAAAGGCCTCTATGAGCTCCCAAATGAACACTCACAGATTCTTAAAAAATGTGATTCCAATCTGCTGAATTAAAAGAAAGTATCAACTCTGTGGGAACAACCCACACAGCACAAAGTAGTTACACAGACACCTTCTTTCTAGTTTTTCTGTGAGGATATTCATTTTTTCCCCACATGCTTCAGTGGGCTCCAAAATGTACTTTCTCGGATTCTATAAAAAGAGTGTTTCCAACCTGCTGAATCCAAAGAAAGGTTTGTCTCTGTGAGATGAATCCACACATCAGAAAACAGTTTCACAGATGGTTTCTTTTTATTTTTTACCTCATGATAGTCTATTTTTCTTTGTAGGCCTCAGTGGGCTCCAAAATGTCCCTTCACAGTTAGTCCTAAAAGAATTCTGCAGCCTGCTAAATCAACAATAAGGTTTAACTACGTGAGATGGATCCATACATCACAAAGAAGTTTCACAGGTATATTCCTTCTGGTTTTTAACTGGGGATACCTGGTTTTTCCCTATAGGCCTCAATGGGCTCCCAACTGTCCCTTCACAGATACTTCAAAAAGAGTGTTTGCAACCTGCTGAATCAAAAGGAAGGATTACCTCTGTGAGATGAATCCAAACCTAACCAAGCATTTTCACAGATGGCTTCTTTCTAGTTTTTATCTGGGGATTTTAAGTTTATTCCCATAGGCCTTAATGGGCTCCCAAATATCCTTTTACAGATACTACAAAAGGAGTGCTTCCAACATGCTGAATCAAAAGAAAGTTTTAACTCTATGAGATGAATCCAAACATCTCAAAGCAGTTTCACAGATAGCTTCTGGGGATTGTTGGTTTTCTTTTTTTCTTTTCTTTTCTTTCTTTCTTCCCTTTTTTTTTTTCGGAGACAGAGTCTCACTCTGTTGCCCAGGCTGGAATGCAGTAGTGCTATCTCAGCTCACTGCAAGCTCTGCCTCCTGGGTTCACGCCATTCTCTTGCCTCAGCCTCCTGAGTAGCTGGGACTATAGGTAACCACCACAACGCCTGGCTAACTTTTTTTTTTTTTTTTGTAGAGACGGGGTTTCACCGTGCTAGCCAGGATGGTCTCAATCTCCTGACCCCGTGATCCACCCACCTTGGTCTCCCAAAGTGCTGGGATTACAGGCATGAGCCACTGTGCCTGGCCAGGATATTCGGTTTTCTTCCATTAGGACCAATTGGCTCACAAATGTACCTTCATAGATTCTACAAAAAGAGTGTTTCCAACCTACTGAATGAAAAGGAAGATTAAACTCTGTGAGATGAATCCACACATCACAAAGCAGTTTCACAGAAAGCTTCTTTCTAGTTCTTATCTAGGGATATAGGGTTTTTCCACATAGTCCTCAATGGACTCCCAAATGTCCCTTCGAAGATTCTACAAAAATAGTTTCCAACCTGTTGAATCAAAATAAAGGATTGACTATGTGATATGAATCCAGATATCACCAAATAATTTGACATATAGCTTCTTTCCAGTTTTTATCTGGGGATATTCATTTCTCCACTTAGGCCTCAATAAGTTTGAAAATGCCCCTCACAAATTCTACAAAAAGTATGTGTGTCCAACCTCCTGAATGAAAAGAAACTTTTAACTCTGTGAGTTGAATCAACACATCACCAAGTAGTTTTACAGGTAGCTTCTTCCTAGTTTTTAACCTAGTTTTTATCTGTGGATACTCTTTCTTCCTCATAGACCTCAATGGGCTCCAAAGTATCCCTTCTCAGAGTCTATGAAAATAGTGTTTTTAACCTGCTGAATCAAAGGAAAGCTTTTACTCTGTGAGTTGAATCAACACATCACCAAGCTGTTTCGCAGATAGCTTCTTCCCAGTTTTTATCTGGGAATATCCCCCTTTTCCACATAGGCCTCAATGGGATCCCGAATGTCCCATCACAGATTCTACAAAAATAGTGTTTTCAACATGCTGAATCAACAGGAAGTTATATCTCTGTGAGATGAATCCACACATCACTAAGCAATATCACAGATACCTTCATTCTAGTTTTTATCTGGGAATAGTCTGTTTTTCCCTTAGTCCTCAATGGACTTCAAAAATATCCCTTTGCATGTTCTACAAAAAGGGTATTTCCAACATTCTGAAGCAAAAGAAAGTTTAAACTCAGCGACTGGAATGTACACATCAAGTAGATTCACATATAGCTTCTTTCTAGTTTTTATTTGGGGACATCTTTTCCTCATAGGACTCAAAGGGCTCATAAAAGTCCCTTCACAGATTCCACAAAAAGAGTGCTTCCAACGTATGAATCAAAAGAAATATTTAACTCTGTAAGATGAATCCACACATAACCAAGAAGTTTCACATATAGCTTCTTTCTAGTTTTTATGTGGGGATATCCAGTTTCTTCCCATAAGCCTCAAAGGGATCCCAAATGTCCCTTCACAGATTCTACAAAAAAAGTTTTTCAAACCTGGTGAGTCAAAATAAAGGTTTAACTCTGTGGGATACATCCACACATCACCAAGCAGTTTAACAGATAGCTTCTTTCTAGTTTTTATCTGGGGATATTTGATTTTTACCCATAGGCCCCAATGGGCTCCCAAATGTCCCTTTGCAGGTTCTACACAAAGAGTGTTCCCGCCCTGCTGAATTGAAAGGTTTTTTCTTGGTGAGATGAATCTACACACCACCAAGCAGTTTCAGAGGTAGCTTATTTCTAGTTTTTATCTGGTTGTATACTGTTTTACCCCATAGGCCTCAAAGGGCTCCAAATGTCCCTTCACAGATTCTACAAAAAGAGTGTTTCCAACCTGCTGAATCAAAAGAAAGGTTTAACTCTGTGACATGAATGCACACATCACCAAGCATTTTCATCTATTGATTCTTTCTAGTTTTTATCTGAGGATATTGGATTTCTTCCCAGAGTCCTCAAAGGACTCTGAAGTGTTCCTTCACAGATTCTACAAACAGTGTTTCCAACCTGCTGAATAAAACAAAAGTTTCATCTCTGTGAGATGAATCCACACAGCAACAAGCAGTTTCACAGCTTCTTTCTAGTTTTTATCTATGGTTAATGGGTTCTTCCCCATATGCCTCAATATGATCCCAAATGTTTCTTCATACATTCTACAAAAAGAGTGTTTCCAGCCTGAAATGAATTAATTGTGTGAAATGATTCAACACATAACAAAGAAGTTTCACTGATAGCTTCTTTCTAGTTTTTGTCTGGGGAAATTTGGTTTTTCCTTATCGGTCTCAATGGGCTCCCAAATGTCTCTTTGCAGATTCTACAGATAGAGTGTTTCCAACCTGCTGAATCAAAGGAAAGGATAAACATTGTGAGACGAATCCACACATCAGAAAGCAGTTTCAAAGATAGTTTCCTTTGAGTTTTTATCTGTGGACATTCAGTTTTATTCCATACGCCTCAAAGGGCTACAAAATATCCCTTTGTTGATTCTACAGAAAGAGTGTTTCCAACCTGCTGAATCAAAAGAAAGGTTTACCTCTGTGAGATGAATCCACGCTTCAGAAAGCATTTTCACAGATAGCTTCTTTCTAGTTTTTATCTGTGGCTATTTGGTATTTCTCCAATGGTCTCCTAAATATCCCTTCATGGATTTTACAAAAAGAGTATTTCCAACCTGTTGTATCAAAAGAAAAGTTTAACTTGGTGTGATTAATTTACACAACACAAAGCAATTTTACAAATACCTTCTTTCTAGTTTTTATCTGGGGATATTCAGTTTTTCTCCATAGGCCAAAATGGGCTCTAAAATGCCCCTTTGCAGATTGTACAAAAAGAGTGTTTTCAACCAGCTGAATCAAACAAAAGGCCTCACTCTATGAGATGATTCCTCCCATCACAAAGTAGTTTCATAGATCACTACTTTCTAGGTTTTACGTGGGGATATTAAGTTTTATTCCATAGGCCAAAATGAAGTCCCAAATGCCCTTTCACAGATTCTGCAAAAATAGTGTTTCCAAACTGCTGAATAAAAACATATGTTAACTCTATGAGATGAATCCACACATCAACAAGCAGTTTCACAGATAACTACTTTCTGTTTTTTATTTGGGGATATTTGGTTTTTCCCATTGGCCTCAGTGTGCTCCCAAATATTCCGTGGCAGATTGTGCAAGAAGAGTGTTCTTAACCTGTTGAATCTAAAGAAGGGTTTACCTTTGTGAGATCAATCCACATATCACAAAGCAGTTTCTCAGATAGCTTGTTTCTAGAATTTATCTGGAAATATTCAGTTTTTCCCCATAAGCCTCAATTGTTTCCCAAATGTCTCTTCACAGATTCTACAAAAAGGGTGTTTCCACCATACTGAATCAAAAGAAAGGTTTAACTCTGTGTGATGAATCCACACATCACAAAGCAGTCTCACATATATATTCTTACTATTTTTTATCTGGGAATATTCCGTTTTTCATCATGGACCTTCACAGATTCTACAATGTCCCTTCACAGTTTCTACAAAAATGGGTTTTCAAACTGCTGAATCAAAAGAGAGGATTAACTCTGTCAGATGAATCCACACATCTCAAACCATTTTCACAGATAGCTTCTGTCTAGTTTTTATGTAAGGATATTCTGTGTGTTTCCACTGGCCATGCAAAAGGGGTGCTTTTAACCAGATGAATCAAAATAATGGTTTACCTCTCTGAGATTAATCCACATATCAAAAAGCAGTTTCACAGACTGCTTCCTCCTAGTTTTTATCTGGCGATACTCTGTTTTTTTCCATATGCCTGAGTATGAACCCAAAGGTTTCTTTGCAAATGCTACAAAAAGAGAGTTTCCAACCTGTTGAATCAGAAGGAAGGATTAACAGTGTCACATGAATCCAAACATAACCAAGGAGTTTCACTGATAGCTTCTTTCTAGTTTTTATCTGGGTATATTCGCTTTTTCCCATAGACCTCAAAGGGCTCTCAAATATCCCTTGGCAAATTCTACAAAAACAGTGTTTTCAACCAGCTGAATCAAAAGAAAATTTAAAACAGTGAGATGAATCCACACAGCACCATGCATTTTCCCAGAAAACTTCTTTCCAGTTTTCATCTGATATTTTTTTTTCACCATAGCTCTCAAAGCAATCCCAAATATCCCTCCGCAGATACTACAAAAAGTGTCTTTCCAAACTGCTGAATGAAAAGAAAGGTTTAACTGTGAGATGAATGCGCACTTCACAAAGCAGTTTCTCAGATAGCTTCCTTCTAGATTTTATCCTGGGGCATTTGATTTTTCACCATTGGCCTCAATGAAATTCCAAATGTGCTTTTGCAGAATGGATAAACCATTGTTTGCAAACTGCTGAATCAAAAGAAAGTTTACCTCTGTGAGATGAATGCACATATCACAAAGCAGTTTCTCAGAATATTTCTTTCTACTTTTTATCTGAAGATATTTCCTTTTTCACCATAGGCCTAAATACACTCCAATATATCCCTTTGCAGATAATACAAAAACACTGTTTCCAAACTGCTGAATCAAAACAAAGATCAAACTTTATGAGATGAATGCACACATCACAAAGCAGTTTATCAGATAGTTTCCTTCTAGCTTTTATCTTGATGTATTCTCTTTTCAGCCATTTGCCTCAATGAGCTCCCAAATGTCCATTCCTGGAATGGAAAAAACAGTGTTTCCAAACTGCTGAATCAAAAGAAAGATTTATCTCTGTGAGATGAATGCAAACATCACAAAGCAGTTTCTCAAAAAGCCTCTTTCTACTTTTAATCTGAAGATATTTTCTTTCTCACCATAGGCCTCAATGCACTCCCAAATACCCCTTTGTAGACTCTAAAAAACACTATTTCCAAACAGCAGAAAGCAAAGAAAGGCTTACCCCTGTGAGATGAATGCACACATCGCAAAGCGGTTTCTCAGACAGATTCCTTCTAGAGTTTTTTTTGATCAGATATTCATTTTTTCACCATTTGCCTCAATGAGGTCTGTAATACTCATGTGCAGAATGGACAAAAAGTGTTTCCAAAGTGCCGAATCAAAAGAAAGGTTGAACTCTTGAGATGAATGCCCACATTCCAAAGCAGTTTCTAAGAAGGTTTCTTTCTAGGTTTTTCAGAAGATATTTTCTTTTTTACAGTAGGCCTCAATGCACTCTCAAATATCTTTTTGCAGTTTCTGCACAGTCTTTCCAAACTGCTGAATGAAAAGAGAAGTTTAACCCTGTGAGATTAATGCACTAATTACAGAGCAGTTTCTCAGATGGCTTCCTTCTAGTTTTTATCCTGTCATATTTGCTTTTTCAACATTGGCCTAAAAGAACTCCAAAATGTCCTTTTGCAGAATGGACAAGAACGGTTTCTCCAAACCACTGAATCAACAGAAAGGTTTAACTCTGTGAAAAGAATGCACACATCACAAAGAAGTTTTGCAGAAAGCTTCGTTCTAGTTTTTATCTGAAGATATTTTCTTTTGCACCATAGGCCTCAACGTGCTACCAAATATCCCTTCGCAGATTCTACAAAAACATTGTTTCCAAACTGCTGAATGAAAAGAAAAGTTTAACTCTGTGAGTTGTATGCGCACATCACAAAGTGTTTTCTCAGATAGTTTCCTTCTACTTTTTATCCTGGGATATTCGAATTTTTGCCATTGTCCTCAATGAGCTCCAAAATGTCCATTTGTAGAATGGAATAAAACCATGTTTCCAAACTGCTGCATGTAAAGAAAGGTTTAACTCTGTGAGAGTAATGCACACATCACAAAGCAGTTTATCACAAAGCTTCTTTCTAGTTTCTATCTGGAGATATTTTCCTTTCACCACAGCCCTCAATACACTCCCAAATATCTCTTTGCAGATGCTACAAAAACAGTGTTTTCAAAATGCTGAATGAACTGAAAGGTTTAACTCTGTGAACTGAATGCACACATCACAAAGAGATTTGACAGATCGCTACCTTCTAGTTTTCATTGTGAAATATTAGATGTTTTTGCCATTGGTCTCAATGAGCTCCCAAATATCCTTTCGCAAAATGGACTAAAACAGTGTTTCACAACTGCTGAATGAAAAGAAAGGGTTAACTCTGTGTGGTGAAGGCAGACATCACAAAGTGGTTTCTCAGATAGCTTCCTTCTAGTTTTTATCCTGATATATTCACTTTTTTCCTTTGCCCTCAATGAGCTCCAAAATTTCCATTTGCAGAAAGAACAAAAACAGTGTTTTCAAACTGCTGAATCAAAAGAAAGCTTTAACTCTGTAAGATGAATGCACACTTCACAAAGCAGTTTCCCAGAGTGTTTCTTTCTAGTTTTTATCTGAAGATATTTTCTTTTTTACCATAGGCCTAAAAGAGCTCACAAATATTCCTTTGCAGACTCTACAAAAACAGTGTTTTCAAACTGCTGAATGAAAAGAAATGTTTCACTTTTCAAAATGAATGCACACATTACAAACCGATTTCTCAGATAGCTTCTTCTAGCTTTTATCCTGGGAAATTTTCTTCTTTGCTATTGGCCCCAATGACGTTCTAAATGTCCATTTGCAGAATGGACAAAAACAGTCTTTCCATATAGCTGAATGAAAGGAAAGATTTATCTCTGTGAGATGAATGCACACATCACAAAGAAGTTTCTCAGAAAGCTTCTTTCTAGTTTTTATCAGAAGATATTTTGTTTTTGAATGTAGGCCTCAATGTGCTAACAAATATCCCTTTGGAGACCCTACAAAAACAGTGTTTCCATGTTGCTGTATGAAAGAAATGCTTAAGTCCACGAAATGAATGCCCACATCACAAAGCCGTTTTTCAGATAGTTTCCTTCTCATTTTTTTTCCTGGGATACTCGCTATTTTGTCATGGACCTCAATGAGCTCTCAAATGTCCAATCACAGAATGGACAAAAACAGTGTTTCCAAACAGCCGAATCAAAGAAAAGGTTTAACTCTGTGAGATGAATGCACCCGTCACAAAGCATTTTTTAAAAAAATCTTTTTTCTTGTTTTTATCTGAAGATTTTTTCTTTTTCACCATAGGCCTCAATGCACCCCCAAATATCCCTTCACAGATTGTACAAGAATGGTATTTCTAAACTGCTGAATGAAAAAGAAAGGTTTAATTCTGTGAGTGGAATGCACACATCACAAAGCAAATTCTCTGATTGCTTTCTTCTGTTTTTTATCATGGGTTATTCAATTTTTTCACATTTGCCTCTATTAGCTCTGAAATATTCATTTGCAGAATGGATTAAAAAACAGTGCTTGAAAACTGCTGCATCAAAAAAAAAAATTTATCTCTGTGAGATGAATGCACACATCACAAAATACTTATCCAGAAAGTTTCTTTCTAGTTTCTATATGAAGATATTTTCTTTTTCACCACTGGCTTCAGTGTGCTCCCAAATATCCCTTTACGGATTCTACAAAAAGTGTGTTTCCAAACTTCTGAATCAAAAGAAAAATGTAACTCTGTGACATGAATGGAAACATCACAAAGCAGTTTCTCAGAAAGGTTCTTTCTAGTTTTTACTTGAGGATATTTTCTTTTTCACCATAGGCCTCAATGCACCCCCAAATATGCCTTCACAGTTTCTACAAAAATAGTGTTTCCGAACAGGTGAAAGTACAAATTCAACTCTGCAAGATCAGTGGAAACATCACAAAGTGTTTCCTCAGATAGCTCCTTCTAGTTTTTATCCTTGGATATTCGATTTTTGTTTATTGGCCTCAATGAGCTCCCAAATGACCATTCCCAGAATGGACAAAAAGAGTGTTTCCAAATAGTTGAATTAAAAGAAACATTTAAGTCTGAGAGATGAATGTCAGATGAATCCACACTTCACAAAGCAGTTTCACAGATAGCTTTTGTCTAGTTTTTATGTAAGGATATTCTGTGTTTCCCCATTGACCCCAAAGTGATCCCAAATGTCCCTTTGCCGATTCTACAAAAGAGTGCTTCCAACCTGCTGAGACAATAAAATATTTTAACTCTATGAGATGAATTCACACAACACCAGGCAGTTTCACAGACAGTTTTTTCTAGTTTTTATTTGGGAACATTCAGTTTTTCCCCATATGCCTCAATTTGCTCTCAAATGTCACTTGACATAATCTGCAAAAGGAGTGCTTTTAACCTGTTGAATCAAAAGAAAGGTTTAGCTCTGTGTGATGAATCCGCACATCACAAAGCAGTTTCACAGATAGCTTCCTCCAAGTTTTTGTCTGGGGATATTCTTTTTTTCCCCATATGCCTCAGTACTATCCCAAATGTTTCTTTGCATATTCCACAAAAAGGGTGTTTCCAACCTGCTGAATCAGAAGAAAGGACTAACTGTGTCACATGAATCCAAACATTACCAAGGAGTTTCACAGTTTTTACCTGGGGATATTTGGTGTTTTTCCATAGGCCTCAATGGATCCCAAATGTCCCTTTGCAGATACTATAAACAGATGGTTTCCAACATGATGAATCAAAATAAAGGGTTATCTCTGTAATGAATCCACACATCACCAAACAGTTTCACAGATAGCCTTTTTTTTAGTTTGTATCTGAAGATGTTCTTTTTTTTCTGTAGGACTCAATTGACTCCCACATATCTTTTCACAGATTCTACAAAAAGAGTGTTTCCAACCATCTGAATCAAAGGATAGGTTTAACTCTGTTAGATGAATCCACACATGACAAAGAAGCTTCACAGATACCTTCTTTAAAGGTTTCATCATAGGATATTGCTTTTCTCTTCAGAGGCCCCTAGGGGATTTCCAATGTCCATTTGCAGATTCTAAAAAGACAGTCTCCAACTTGTTGAATCAAAAGAAACGTTTTACTCTGTGAGATGAATCCACACATCACCAAGCAGTTTCACAGATAGCTTCTTTCTAGTTTTTATCAGAGGATATTTGATTTTTCCCTTTAGGGCTCAATGAGCTCCCACATGTCCCTTTCCAGATTCTACAAAAAGACCATTTCCATCCTGCTGAATCAAAAGAGAGGTTTAACTCTGTGAGATAAATCCACACATCACAAAGCAGTTTCATAGATAGCTTCTTTCTAGTTTTTATCAGGGGATAGTCTGTTATTCCCCATAGGCCTCAATGGGCTCTGAAATGTCCCTTCACGGATTCTATAAAAAGAGTGTTTCCAACCTGTTGCATCAAAAAGATGTTTTAACTCTGTGAGATGAATCCATACATCATAAAATAGTTTCACAGATAGCTTCTTTCTAGTTTTTATCTGGAGATATTTGGTTTTTCCCCATAGGCCCAAATGGGCTCCAGAATGTCCCATCACAGATTCTATGAAAAAGTATTTGCAACCTCCTGAATCTAAGGAAATATTTAACACTGTGAGGTGAATCCACACATCACAAAGCAGTTTCACTGATAGCTTCTTTCTAGTTTTCATCTGGGGATATTCTATTTTTCCATTTAGGCCTCAATTTACTCCTAAATATCTCTTTACAGATTCTACAGAAAGAGTGTTTTTAACCTGCTGAAATAAAGAAATGTTTACCTCTGTGAGATGATCCTTGGGGATATTTGATTTTTTCCCACAGGCCAAAAGGGCTCCCAAATGTTCCTTCACAGATTCTATATAAAGAGTGTTTCCAACTTGCTGAATCCAAAAGATGTTTTAACTCTAAGAGAGAAATCCACACATCACTAAGCAGTTGCACAGTTTCTTTCTAGTTTTTATCTTGGGATATTCAATTTTTCCCCACAGGCCTCAATGTGATCCCAAATATTCCTTCACTGATTCTAAATAGAGTGTTCACAAACAGCTGAATCAATCTAAATGCTTATTCTGTGAGATGAATCCACACATCACAAAGCAGTCTCAAAGATAGTTTTTTTCTGTTTTTTTATCTGGGTATATTCTGTTTTTTTTTTTTTTACAAGCTCAATGGGCTTCCAAACATCACTTCACAGATTCCACAAAAGTAGTGTTACCAAACTGCTAAATCAAAGAAAGATTTAACGCTCTGAGTTGAATCCACACAAAACACAAAGCAATTTCACAGATGGCTGCTTTCTAGTTTTTATCTAGAGATACTTGTTTTCTTCTCATAGGCCCCAAGGGGTTCCCAAATGTCACTTTGCCAATTATACAAAGAGTTTTTCCAACCTGCTGAATCAAAATGAAGCTTTAACTCTGTGAGATGAATCCACATATCACAAAACAGTTTCACTCATAGTTTTGCCATTGGCCTGAATGAACTCCCAAAAGTCCATTTGCAGATTGGACAAAAACAGTGTTTTCAAACTGCTGCATCAAAAATAAAGTTTAACTCTGTGATATGAAAGGGCACAACACAAAGCTGTATCTCAGAAAGCTTCTTTCTAGATTTTATCTGCAGATATTTCCTTTTTCAACATAGTCCTCAATGTACTCCTAAATATCCCTTCACGTATTATACAGAGCAGTGTTTCCACACTGTGGAATGAAAATAAAGGCTTAACTCTGCAAGATGAATGTTCACATAACAAAGTGGTTTCCCAAATAGCTTCCTTCTAGTTTTTATCCTGGGATATTCTATTTTTCGTCATTGTCCTCAATGAGCTCCAAGATGTCCATTCACAAAATGGTAAAAAATAGGGTTTCCAAACTGCTGAATCAAAAGAAAGGTTTAAATCTGTGACATGAATGCATTCATCACAAAGCAGTTTCTCAGATAGTTTCTTTCTGTTTTTTAGATGAAGATATTTTCTTTTTCACCATAGGCCTCAATGCACTTCCAAATATCCCTTTGAAGATTCTACAAAACCGGGATTTCCAAACTGCTGAATGAAAAAAAAAAGGTTTAACTCTGTGAGATGAATGCACACATCACAAAGCGGTTTCTCAGACAGCTTCTTTCTGCTTTTTATCCTGGTGTATTCACTTCTTTGCCTTTGCCCTAAATGAGCTCCAAAATGTCCATTCACAGAATGGACAAAACAGTGTTTTCAAATTGAAAGGTTTAATGGGATGAATGGACACATCACAAAGCAGTTTCTCTGAAAGTTTCTTCCCAGTTTTTACCTGAAGGTATTTTCTTTTTCACCATAGGTCTCAATATGCTCCCAAATATCCCTTTGCAGATTGAACAAACAAAGTGTTTCCGAAGTGCTGAATGAAAAGAAACGTTTAGCTCCTTGAGATGAATGCACACATCACAAAGTGGTTTCTCAGAAAGTTTCTGGTTTTTATCTGAAGATATTTTCTTTTCACCACAGGCCTCAAGGTGCTCCCAAGTATCCCTCTGCAGATTCTACAAAAACAGTGTTTTAAAACTGCTGAATGAAAAGAACGTTTTAACTTTTTGTAATGAAGACACACAACACATAGCAGTTTCTCAGATAGCTTTCTTCTAGTTTTTATCCTGGAATATTTGATTTTTCGTCATTGGCCTCAATGAGCTCCAAAATATTCCTTCACAGATTCTACAAAAACAGTAATTCCAAGCTGCTGAATGAAAAGAAAGGTTTAACTCTGCCAGATGAATGCACACAGCACAAAGTGGTTTCGAAGATAGCTTCTTTCTAGTTCTTATTGTGGGATATTCAGTTTTTTTGCCATTGGCCTCAATTAGCTCCCAAATATCCAATTGCTAAATGGATGAAACAGTGTGTCCATACTGCTGAGTTAGAAAAAAAAAAGAGTTTAATTGTGTTAGATGAATGAACACATTACAAAATATTATCTCCGAAATCTTCTTTCTAATTTTTATCTGAAGTTATTTTCCTTTTCACCATAAGAAAAAATGTGCTCTCAAATATGCCTTTGCAGGTTGTATAAGAAACACTGTTTCCAGACTGCTGAATGAAAAGGAAGGTCTAACTCTGTCTAGGAATACACACAAAACAAAGCAGTTTCTCATATAGCTTCCTTCCCGTTTTTATCATGGGATATTCTATTTTTTGCCATTGACCTCTATGAGTTCCCAAATGTCCATTGGCAGAATGGACAAAAACAGTGTTTCCAAACTGCTGAAGCAAAAGAAAGGTTTAACTCTGTGAAATGAATGCACACATCCCAAAGAAGTTTCTCAGAAAATTTCTGTCTAGTTTTTATCTGAAGGTATTTTCTTTTTCACCAAAAGCCACAATTCACTCTCAAAAATCCCTTTGCACGTTCACAAAAACAGTGTTTCCAAACTGCTGAGTGAAAGCAAAAGTTTTATTCTGTGACATGAATGCAGACATCACAGATCAGTTTCGCAAATACCTTCCTTAAAGTTTTTATCGGGAGATTTCGATTTTTCATCATTGACCTCAGTGAACTCCGAAATGTCTTTTTGCAGAATGGAAAAAAACAGTTTTTCCAACCTGCTGAATCAAAAGAAAGATTTAACTCTGCGAGTTAAATGCACTCATTACAAAGCAGTTTCTCAGAAAGTTTCTTTCTAATTTTCATCTGATGATATCTTCTTTTTCACCATAGGCCTCAGTGCACTCCCAAATATCCCTTTGCAGATTCTAAAAAACTGTTTTCATGCTGCTGAATGAGAAGAAAGGTTTAAGTTTTTGACATGAATGCACATCACAAAGAAGTTTCTCAGAAACATTCTGCCTAATTTTTATCTGAAGATATTTTCTTTTTCACCAGATCCTCAATACACTCCCAAATAACCCTTCACAAATTCTAGAAAAGGAGTGTTTCCAAACTGTTGAATGAAAAGAAAGTTTTAACTCTGTGAGATGAATGCACACTACACCAAGCGGTTCCTAAGATAGCTTCCTGCTAGTTTTTATCCTAGTATAATGGGTTTTTCACCATTGGCCCCAATGAGCTCCCAAATGTAAATTGGCAGAATGGACATAAATGGTGTTTCCAAACTGTTGAATCAAAAGAACGGTTTAACTCTATGACATGAATGACCACATCACAAAGCAGTTTCTCAGAAAGCTTCTCTCTAGTTTTTAACTGAGCATATTTTCTTTTTCACCACAACCCTAATGCACTCCCAAATATTCCTTCACAAATTCCACTAAAACAGTGTTTCCAAAAGGCTGAAAGAAAAAGAAAGGTTTAACTCTGTGAGATGAATACACTCATCATAAAGAGGTTTCTCAGATAGCCTCCACCCAGTTTTTATACTGGTATTTTCACTTTTTTGTCTTTGGCCTCACTGAGCTCCCAAATGTCTTTTTGTAGAATGGACAAAAAATGTGTTTCCATTCTGCTGAATTGAAAGAAAGATTTAACTGTGTGAGATGAATGAACACATCACAAAGCAGTTTCTCAGAATGTATCTTTCTAGTTTTCATCTGACGATGTTTTCCTTTTTCACCATAGGCCTCAATGTGTTCCCTTCACAGATTCTACAAAATATGTGTTTTCAACCTGCTCAATGAAAAGAAAGCTTTAACTTTTCGAGAAGAATGCCCACGTCACAAAGCAATTTCTCAGAAAGCTCCTGTCTAATTTTTATATAAAATGTTGTCATTTACACCATCCGTTCCAATACACTCCCAAATATCCCTTCCCAGATCTACATAAACAGCATTTCTAAACTGCTGAATGAAAGGAAAGGTTTAACTCTGTGAGATGAATGCATGCATCACAAAGTGTTTCCTCAGATAGCTTCCTTCTAATTTTTATTGCGGGATATTTGATTTTTCGATATTGGCTTCAATGAGCTCCCAAATGCCCATTCGCAGAATAGACAAAAACAGTGTTACCAAACTGCTGCATCAAAAGAAAGTTTTAACTCTGTGAGATGAAAGAACACATCATAAAGCAGTTTCTATGAAAGGTTCTTTCTAGTTCTTATCTGAAGATATTTCCTTTCTCACCATTGGTCTCAATGCACTCCCGGTATCACTCCGCAGATTCTACAAAAACAGTGTTTCCAAACTGCTGAATGAAAAGAAAGGTTTAAGTCTGTGAGATGAATGCACACATCACACAGCAGTTTCTCACTTAGCTTCCTTCTGGTTTTTATCCTGGTATATTCACTGATTTTTTTCTTTGGCCTCAATGAGCTCCCCAATGTCTTTTGCAGAAAGGACAAAAGCGGTGTTTCCAAACTGCTGAATAAAAGGAAAGGTTTACATCTGTGAGATGAATGCCCACATCACAAAGCAATTTCTCAGAAAGCTTCTTTTTAGTTTTTGTCTGAAGATATATTATTTTTCACCATAGGCCTCAACACACTACCAACTATCCCTTCAGAGGTTCTACAAAATCAGTGTTTTCAAACTGCTGAATGAAATGAAAGTTTTAACTTTTTGAGATAAACACAGACATCACAAAGTGGTTTTTCAGAGAGATTCCTTCTGGTTTTTATCCTGGAATATTTGATATTTCATCATTGGCCTCAATGAGCTCCAAAATATCCCTTTGTAGATTCTCCAAAACAGTACTTCCAAGCTGTTGAATGAACAGAAAGGTTTAACTCTGCCAGATGAATGCACATATCACAAAGTGGTTTCTCAGATAGCTTCATTCTAGTTTTTATCGTGGGGTATTCGATTTTTTGCCATTGGCCTCAATTACCTCCCAAATGTCCAATCGCAAAATGGACAAAAACAGTTTTTGCAAACTGCTGAATCAAAAGAAGAGTTTAATTCTGTGAGATGAATGCACACGTCACAAAATATTTTCTCAGAAATGTTCTTTCTAGTTTTTATCTGAAGTTATTTTCCTTTTCACCATAGGACTCAATGTGCTCTCAAATATCCCTTTGCAGATTGTGCAAAAACCGTGTTTCCAATCTGCTGAATGAAAAGGAAGGTTTAACTCTGTCAGAGGAATGCACACATCACCAAGTGGTTTCTTAGATAGCTTCATTCTGGTCTTTATCACTTGATATTTGACATTTCGCCATTGGCCTCTAAGAGCTCCCACATGTCCATTCGCAGAATGGACAGAAACAATGTTTTCAAACTGCTCAATCAAAATAAAAGGTTAGCTCTGTGAGATGAATGCACACATCACAAAGCGGTCTTTCAGAAAACTTCTTTCTAGTTTTTATCTGAAAATAATTTCTTTTTCACCATAGGCCTCAATGCACCCCCAAATATCCTTTGCAGATTCTACAAAAACAGTGTTTCCAAGCTGATGAAAGAAAGGAAAGTTTTAACTCTGCTATAGGAATGCACACATAGCAAAGCTGTTTCAGTTAGCTTCCTTGTGGTTTTTATCACGTGATATTCGGTTTTTCACCATTGGCCTCAATGGGCTCCAAAATATCCCTTTGTAGATTCTACAAAAACAGTTTTTCCAAACTCCTGAATGAAAATAAAGGTTTAACTCTGCGAGATGAATGCACACATCACAAAGCAGTTTCTCAGATAGCTTCCTTCTAGTTTTTATCCTGGGATATTCGCTTTTTTGCCATTGGCCTCAATGAAGTCCGAAATGTCCATTTGCAGAATAGACAAAAACAGTGTTTCCAACTTGCTCAATGAAAAGAAAGCTTTAAATCTCTGGGATGAATGCAGACATCACAAATCAGTTTCTCAGATAGCTTCCTTCTAGTTTTTACCCTTGTATATTCTTTTTTTCACCTTTGGTCTTAATGAGTTTCCAAATGTGATTTTGCTGAACGAACAAAAACAATGTTTCAAAACTGCTGATTCAAAAGAAAGGTTTAACTCTGTGTGATGAATGCACATATCACAAAGTAACTTTTCAGAAAGCTTCTTTCTAGTTTTTATCTGAAGGCCTCAATTTTCAATGCACACGTCACAAAATATTTTCTCAGAAATGTTCTTTCTAGTTTTTATCTGAAGTTATTTTCCTTTTCACCATAGGACTCAATGTGCTCTCAAATATCCCTTTGCAGATTGTGCAAAAACCGTGTTTTTTTGTTGGCCTTTATCTGAAGGCCAATTTTCTCCATAGGCCTCAATTCACTCTCAACTATCCCTTTGCAAATTTTACAAAACCAGTGTTTCCGAACTGCTGAATTAATAGACAGTTTTTACTCTGTGAGACAAATGTCCACATCACAAAGCTGTTTCTCAGATAACTTCCTTTAGTTTTTGCTGTGGAGTATTAAATTTTTCACCATAGACCTCAATGAAATCCCAAATTTCCATTCACAGAATGGCAAAAGCAATGTTTCCAAATTGCTGAATCAAAAGAAAGGTTTAATTCAGTGAGATGAATGCACACATCACAAAGCAGCTTCTCAGAAAGTTTCTTTCTAATTGTGAACTGATGATATTTTATTTTTCACCATAGATTTCAAAGTGCTCCCAAATATCCCTTCACAGATTCTACAAAACCTGTGTTTTCATCCTGGCCAATGAAAAGAAAGGTTTAACTTTTGACATAAATGCAAGTATCACAAAGTAGTATTTCAGATAGCTTCATTCTAGTTTTTATCCTCAGGTATTCCATTTTTGGCCATAAGCCTCAATGAGCTGTCAAATGTCCGTTGGCAGAATGCACAAAAAACAGTGTTAGCAGACTGCTGAATGAAAAGAAAGGTTTAACTCAGTGAGATGAATGCCCACATTCCAAAGCAGTTTCTCGGAAAGCTTCTTTCTAGTTTTTATCTGAAGATATTGTCTTTTTCACCATAGACCTCATTGTGCCACCAAATATCCCGTCACACTTTCTAAAAACACAATGTTTATAATTTGCTGAATGAAAGAAAAGGTTTAACTCTGATATATGAATGCACACATAACAAAGCTGTTTCGCAGATAGTTTTCTTCTAGTTTTTATCATGCGATATTCGATTTTTCACCATTGGCCTCAATGGGCTCCAAAATATCCCTTCGTAGATTCTACAAAAACAGTTTTTCCAAACTGCAGAGTCCAAATAAATGTTTACCTCTGTGAGATGAAGTACACGTCACAAAGCAGTTTCTTAGAAAGCTTATTTCTAGTTTTTATCTGAAGATACTTTCTTTTTCACCACAGGCCTCAATGTGCTTGCTAACATTCCTTTGCAGATTCTAAAAACACAGGGGTTCCAAACTGCAGAATGAAAAGAAAAGTTTAACTCTGTAAGATGAATACAAACATCACAAAGCAGTTTCTCAGAAAGATTCTTTCTAGTTTATATCATGGTATATTCACTTTTTTGCCTTTGGCCTCAATGAGCACCCAAATGTCCTGTCACAGAATGGACAAAAACAGTGTTTCTAAACTGTTGAATGAAAAGGAAGGTTTAACTCTGTGAGATGAATGCACACATCAAAAAGTACTTTCTCAGATATCTTCCTTATAGATTTTATTCTGGGATATTTGATTGTTTGCCACTGGCATCAGTGAGCTCCCAAATGTCCTTTCACAGAATGGACAAAAACAGTCTTTCCAAACTGCTGAATCAAAAGAACGATTTAACTCTGTGAGGTGAATGCAGCCATCATAAAGCAGTTTCTCATATTGTTTCTTTCTAGTTTTATCTGAAAATATTTCCTTTTAACCATAGACCTCAAGGCATTCCGAAATATCCTTTTGCAGATTCTACAAAAATAGTATTTCCAGACTGTTAATGAAAACAATGGTTGAACTCTTTGAGAAGAATACACACATCACAGAGCAGTTTATCAGATAGCTTCCTTCAAGTTTTTATCCTGGTATATTCTCTTTATTGTCTTTGGCCTCAATGAGCTCTCAAATGTCCATTTGCAGAATGGACAAAAACAGTGTTTGCAAACTGCTGAATCCAAATAAAGTTTTAACCCTGTGAGATGAATGTACACATCACAAAGCAGTTTCTCAGAAAGCTTCTTTCTAGTTTTTTTCTGAACATATTTCCTTTTTCACCATAGGCCTCAATGCACTACCAAATATACCTTCACAAAACGAAAACACTGTTTCCAAACCACTAAATGAAAAGAAAGGTTTAACACTGTGAGAACAGAAACATCTCAAAGTGATGTCTCAGATAGCTTCCTTGTAGTTTTCATCCCGGTATATTCACTTTTTTGCTTTTGGCCTCAATGAGATCCCAACAGTTCATTTGCAGAATGGACAAAACCAGTGTTTCCAAACTGCTGATTCAATGGAAAGGTTTATCTCTGTGAGATGAATGCCCACATTACAAAGCAGTTTCTCAGAAAGTTTCTTTCTAGCTTTTATCTGAAGATACTTTATTTTTCACCACAGGCCTCAATGAGCTCCCAAATATCCATTCGCAGATTCTACAAAAACAGTATTTTCAAACTGCCAAAAGAATAGAAAGGTTTAAATTTTCGGGTTGAATTCACACAACCCAAAGGAGATTATCATATAGCTTCCTTCTAATTTTTATCCTGGGATATTTGATTTTTCACAATTGGCCTCAATGAGCTCCTAAATGTCCATGCGCAGAATGGACAAACACAGTGTTTCCAAACTGCTGAATCAAAAGAAGTGTTTATTGGGATGAATGGACACATCACAAAGCAGTTTCTCAGAAAACTTCTTTCAAGTTTTTACCTGAAGATATTTTCTTTTTCACCATCGGCCTCAATGTACTAAATACCCCTTCACAGATTCTACAAAAGCACTGTTTCCAAACTGATGAATGAAAAGAAAGGTTTAACTCTGTCAGATGAATGCACACAGCTCAGAGTGGTTTCTCAGATAGCTTTCTTCTAGCTTTTGTGCTGGAATATTTGCTTTTTCGCCTTTTGCCTCAGTGAGCTCCCAAAAGTCCATTTGCAGAATGGACAAAACCAATGTTTCCAAACAGCTGATTCACAAGAAAGGTTTAGATCTATGAGATGAATGCACATTTTACAAAGCAGTTTCTCAGAAAGCTTCTTTTTAGTTTTATCTGAAGACATTTTCTTATTCACCATAGGCCTCAATGCGCTCCCAAATATCCCTTTGCAGATTCTACAAAAACAGTGTTTCCAAACTGATGAATGAAAGGAAAGGTTTAACTCTGAGCAAAGAATGCATACATCACAAAGCGGTTTCGCAGATAGCTTTCTTGCAATTTTTATCGTGAGATATTTGATTTTTCACCATTGGCCTAATGAGCTCCAAAATGTCCACTCACAGAATGGAAAAAAACACAGTGTTTCCAACAGCTGAATAAAAAGAGAGGTTTAACTCTGTGAGATGAATGCAAACATCACAAGGAAGTTTCTCAGAAAGATTCTTTGTAGTTTTATTCTGAAAATATTTCTTTTCACTCTACGACTCAATGAGCTCTCAAATATCCCTTTGCAAATTTTACAAAAACAGTGTTTCCAAACTGTTTTATGAAAAGCCAGTTTTAACTTTGTGAGAGGAATATCCACATCACAAAGCAGTTTCTCAGATACCTTCCTTCTGGTTTTTATCCTGGTATATTCACTTTTGCACCTTTGGCCTCAATGAGCTCCAAAATGTCTTTTCACAGAATGGACAAAAACAGTGTTTACAAACTGCTGAATCAAAAGAAAGGTTTATTTCTGTGAGATGAATGCACACATCACAAAACGGTCTCTCAGATAGCTTACTTTAACTTTTTATCATGGGATATTGGATTTATCACCATTGGCCTCAATGAGTTCCCAAATGTCCATTGTCAGAATGGGCATAAATGCTGTTTCCAAACTGGTGAATCAAAAGAGAGGTTTAAATCTGTGAGATGAATGCACACATCACAAAGTAGTTTCTCAGAAAGCTTCTTTCTTGTTTATATCTGAACATATTTTCTTTTTCACCAAAGTCCTCAATAAGCTCCCAAATATCCCTTCACATATTCTACAAAAATAGTGTTTCCAAACAGCTGAATGTAATGAAAGGTTTAACTTTTTGACATGAATGCACACATCACTAAGCGGTTTCTCACATAGCTTCCTTCTAGTTTTTATCCCGAGCTGTACAATGTTTTGCCATTTGCCTCAAAGAGCTCCCAAATGTCCATTTGCCGAATGGAAAAACCAGTGTTTCTAAACTGCTAAATCAAAAGAAAATTTTAACTCTGTATGGTGAATGCACACATCACAAAGCAGTTTCTCAGAAAGTTTCTTTCTACTTTTTATCTGAAGCTATTTTCTTTTTCACCATAGGCCTCAATGCTCTCCAAAATATCCCTTCACAGATTCTACAAAAACAGTGTTTCCAAACTGCTGAAAGAAAAGAAAGGTTTAATTCTGTGAGATGAATGTACACATCACAAAGCAGTTTCTCAGATCTCTTCCTTCTACATTTTATCATGTAATATTCCATTTTTCACCATTGGCATCAAAGAGCTCCCAAATGTCAATTTGAAGAATGGACCAAAACAGTGTTTCCAAAGTGCTGAAGGAAAAGACAGTTTTAAATCTTTGAGATGAATACACACATCACAAAGCAGTTTCTCAGAAATCTTCTTTCTAGGCTTTATCTGAAGACATTCTGTTTTTCATCATAGACCACAATGCTCTCACAAATATCACTTCGCAGATTCTACAAAAACCGTGTTTCCAAACTACATTAAGTCGTTTCACAGATTGCTTCTTTCTAGCTTTTATCTAAAGATATTTGTTTTTTTCCCATAAGCCTCAATGGGATCCAAAACATCTTTTCACAGATTCTACAAAAAGAGTGTTTCAAACCTGCTAAATCAAAAGAAAGGTGTTTCTTTATGAGATGAATCCACAAATCACAAAGCAATTTCACAGGTCGCTTCTTTCTAGTTTTTATCTGGGGATATTTGGTTTTTCTCCATAGGCCAAAATCACTCCAAAATGTCTTTTCACAGATTCTAGAAATAGAGTGTTTGCAATCTGCTGAATCAAAAGAAAGGTGTTACTCTGTGAGATGAATCCACACATCACAAAGCAGGTTCATAGACACCTTCTTCCTAGTATTTATCTGAAGATATTCAGGTTTTTTTATAGGTCTCAACGGGTTCCCAAATGTCCCTTCGCTGATTCTACAAAAAGGCGGTTCCCAACCTACTGAATCAGAAGAAAGGTTTCTGTCCGTGAGATCAATCGACTGATTTCAAACAGTTTCACAGATAACTTCTTTCTAGTTTTTATCTGGAGACACTAGAATTTTCTCCATAAGCCTCACTGGGCTCCCAAATGTCTTTTCACAGATTCTACAAAAAAGTAAGTCCAACCTACTGAATCAATAGGAAGATTTAACTCTGTGAGTTGAATCCACACATATAAACCAGTTTAAGAGATAGTTTCATTCTAGTTTTTACCTGGGGATAGTCTGTTTTTCCCTTAGTCCACAATGTGCTTCAAAATATCCCTTTGCAGGTTCTACAAAAAGAGCATTTTTAACCTTCTGAAGCAAAATAAATCTTAACATGGTGAGTAGAATGCACACATCTCCAAGTAGTTTCACAAATTTCTTCTTTCTAGTTTTTACTGGGGGATATTCAGTTTTTCCTCATATGACTCAAAGGGCTCAAAAATGTCCGTTTGCAGATTCTACCAAAAGAGTGTTTCCAACCTTCTCATCAAAAGAAATGTTTAAGTCTGTGAGATGAATCCACACATAACCAAGCCGTTTCACAGATAACTTCTTTCTAATTTTCATGTGGGGATATTCGGTTTCTTTCCATAAGCCTCAAACGACTCCAAAATGTCCCTTCGCAGATCCTACAAGAAAAGTATTTCCAACCTGCTGAGTCAAAAGAAAGACTTAACTCTGGGATAGGAATTCACACATCACCAAGCAGTTTCACAGATAGCTTGCTTGTAGTTTTTATCTGCGGATATATCTTTTTATCCAGAGGTCCCAATGGGCTCCAAAATGTCCCTTTGCAGGATCTACAAAAAGAGTGTTCCATCCTGCTGAAATGAAAGAAAGGTTTATCTGGGTGAGTTGAATCTACACATTATGAAGCAGTTTCAAGGACAGCTTATTTCTAGTTTTTATCTGGGTGTATTCAGTATTACCCCATAGACCTCAATTGGCTCCAAATGTCCCTTCCCAGATTCTACAAAAAGAGTGTTTCCAACCTGCTGAATCAAAAAAAAAAAAAGTTTAACTCTGTGAGATGAATCCACACATCAGCAAGCATTTTCATCCATTGTTTCTTTCTAGTTATCTGAGAATATTTGTTTTTTTCCATAGGCATCAAGGGACTCCAAAATGTCCATTCGCAGATTCTGCAAAAATAGTGTTTCCAACCTGCTGAATAAAACGAAAGTTTTATCTCTGTGAGATGAATCCACACATCACCAAGGAGTTTCACAGACAACTTCTTTCTAGATTTTATCTGGGGCTATGCAGCTATTCCCATAGGATTCAATGGGTTCTCAAATGTCTCTTCACTTATTCTACAAAAAGAGTGCCCCCAACCTGCTGAATCAAAGGAAATGCTTAACTCTGTGAGATAAATTCAAATATCACCAAGCAGTTTCACAGATAGCTTTTTTTCCAATTTTTTTTCCTGGGGATAGTCAATTTCTTTCCATAGACCTCAAAGGGCTCCCAAATTTCTTTTTGCAGATTCTCCAAAAAGAGTACTTCCAACCTCCAGAATGAAAGAAAAATTTAACTCTCTGAGGTGAACCCACACATCACCAAGCAATTTCATGGGTAGCTTCCTTCTAGTTTTTATCTGGGGATATTTGGTTTTCCCCATAGGCCTCAATGCACTCTGAAATATTTCTTCACAGATTCTACAAAAGAGTGTTTTGAATCTGCTGAATTATAAGAAAGGTTTAACTCCATGAGATGAATACACACATCACCAAGCAGTTTCACACATAGCTTCCTTCTAGTTTTTATCTACAGATATTTGGTTTTTCACCATAAGCGTCAATGGGCTCCCAAATGTAGCTTTGCAGATTCTGCAAAAACAGTGTTTCCAACCTGCTGAATCAAAGCAAAGGTTTACCTTCTTGAGATGAATCCACACATAACCAAGGAGTTTCACGGATAGCTTCTTTCTAGTTTTCCTCTGGGGATATTCGGTATTTCCCCATAGGTCTCAATGGGTTCCCAAACGTCTTTTTGCAGATTCTACAAAAAAGTGTCTCCAACCTGCTGAATGAAAAGAAAGGTTTAATACTGTGTGCTGAATCCACACATCACAAAGAAGCTTGACAGATTGCTTCTTTCTAGTTTTTATCTTTGAATATTTTAATTTCCCCATAGGCCCAAAAGGTTTCCAAAATGACCCTTCACAGATTCTACAAAAAGAGTGTTTCCAACCTACTGAACCAAAAGAAAGGTTTAACTCTGTGGGATGAATCCAGACATCAGAAAGCACTTTTACAGATAGCTTCTTTCTAGTTTTTATCTGGGGTTATTTGGTTTTTCCCCATAGACCTTTATGGGTTCCGGAATGTCTTTCTGCATATTCTATAAAAAGAGTGTTTAAAACCTGCAGCATCAAAAGAAATGTTTAACTCTGTGACATAAACCCACACGTCACAAATGAGTTTCACAGATAGCTTCTTTCTAGTATTTATCTAGGGATATTTGGTTTTTCCCAATAGGCAACAATGGATCTCAAATGTCCCTTGCAGATTCTACAAAAACGTGTTTCCAATCTGAAGAATCAAAAGAAAGGTTTAACACTGTGAGATGAATCCACACATCACAAAGCAGTTTCCAGGATAGCTTTTTTCTAGATTTTATCTGGGGATATTCTGTTTTTCCCATAGTTCTCAGTGGGCTCCAAAATATCTCTTTGGAGATTTTACAAAAAGACTGTTTCCGATCTGCTTAATCAAAAGAAAGGTTTATCTCTGGGAGATAAATGCACACATCTCCATGCAGTTTTAATGACAGCTTCTTTCTAGTTTTTATCTGGGGATATTTGTTTTTTCCCCATTGGTCACAATATGCTCCAAAATGTCCCTTTGCACATTCTACAAGAAGAGTGTCTCCAACCTGTTGAATCAAAGGGAAGGTGTAACTCTGTGAGATGAATCCATACATCACAAAGCTTTTTCTTACTTGCCTTCTTTCTATATTTTATGTGGGGATATTCTCTTCATTCCCATAGGCCCCAATCAACTCCCCAAAGTCCCTATGCAGATTCTGTAAAAACAGTGGTTCCAACTTGCTAAATCAAAAAATGTTTACCTCTGTGAGATGAATCCACACATCACGGAGCAGTTTCACAGATAGCTTCTTTCTAGTTTTATCTTTGATATTCTTTTTTTGCCCATACACCACAATGGGCTCCAAAATGTCCCTTCACATATTCTAGAAAATGACTGTTTCCCACCTGTTGAATAAAAAGAAAGGTTTAACTCCATGAGATTAATCCATGTATCACCAAGCTGTTTCACAGAGAGCTTCCTGCTAGTTTTTATCTGGGGATATTCTGTGTCTCCCCATAAGAATCAATTGGCTCCCACATGTCCTTTTGCCAATTCTACAAAAAGAGTGTTTCCAACTCACTGAATCAAAAGAAAGTGTTAACTCTCTGAGATGAATCCACATATAACAAATCAGTTTCATACAATGCTACTTTCTAGTTTCCATCTGGGGAAATTTGTTTTTTCCCCATAGGCCACAATGGCCTCCCAATTGTCCCTTCCGAGATTCTACAAAAATAGTGTTTCCAACGTGCTGAATAAAAAAATGTTTTAACTCTATAAGATAAATCTACACATCAACAAGCCGTTTCACACATAGCTTCTTTTCAGTTTTTATCTGGGTATATTCTGTTAGGATTCAATGTGCTCTTAAATGTCAGTGCATAGATTCTCCAAAAATGATTTTAACATGTGAAATGAAAACATAGTTTTAACTCTTTGAGGTGAATGCATACATCACAAAACAGATTCACAGATAGTTCTTTCTAGTATTTTTCTGGGGATTTTTTTTTTCCCCTAGGCTTTATTGGGATCCCAAATATTTCTTCCCAGATTCTACAAAAAGAGTGTTTCCAGCCGGCTGAATCAAAATAAAGTTTTATCTCTGTGACATGAATCCTCAGAACACAAAGCTGTTTCACAGATAGCTTCTTTCTGGATTTTATCTGAAGATATTCTATTTTCTACCATTGGCATCAATGGGCTTTCAAATGTCCCTTCACAGATTTTATGAAAAGAGTGTTTCCAACCTGCTGAATTCAAAGAAAGATTTTACTCTTTTTGATGAATTCACACATCACAAAGGAGTTTCACAGATAGTTTCTTTCTAGTTTTTATGTGGGGATATTCAGTATTTCCCATTTGGTGACAATGGGCTCCCAAATGTCTCTTTGCAGATTCTACAAAAAGAATGTTTCCAACCTGTTGAATACAAAGAAATATTTAACCTTTTGAGATTAACCCACACATCACAAAACAGATTCACACATAGATTCTTTCTATTTTTTATGTGAGGATATTCTGTTTTGCCCTGTACACTTTAATGGGCTCCCAAATGTTCTTCGCAGATTCTAGAAAAAGAGTTTTTTCCAACCTGCAGAGTCAAAAGAAAGATTTAACACTGTGAGATGAATCTACACATCACAAGCAGTTTCAGAGATAGGTTATTTCTAGTTTTTATCTGGGGATATTTTGTTTTTCAACATAGGCCACTATGGGCTGCAAATTTCCCTGCATAGATTCTATAAAAGGATAGTTTCCAACTCGCTGAATCACAAAAAAGTTTTAAAAATCTGAGATGAATCCACAGGACACAAGGCAGTTTCACAGAGAGCCTTTCACTTTTTGTATCTGGGAATATTCAGTTTTTCACCTTTGGCTTCAATGGGTTTCTGAATGTCCCTTTGTAGATTCTACAAAAAGAGTGTTTCCAAACTGCTGAATTAAAAGAAAAGTTAGACTCTTTGAGATGAATCTACACATCACAAAGCCCTTTCACAGATAGATTCCTTATTGTTTATATGTGGGAATATTCTGTTATTTCACATAGGCCACAATGGGCTCCCAAATGTCCCATTGTAGATTTTACAAAAAGCATGTTTTTGATTTTCTGAATCAAAAGAAAGGTTTAACTCCGTGCAATGAATCCATGCATCACAAAGCAGTTTTGTAGATAGCTTCTTTCTAGCTTTTATCTGGGGATATTCAGTTTTTCCCCCAGGCCACAATGGGCTCCCAAATGTCCCTATGCAGATTCTACAAGAAGTATGTTTCCAGCCTGCTGAATCAAAAGGAAGTTTTAACCCTTTGCTATGAATTCACACATCACAAAGTAGTCTCACAGATAGTTTCTCTCTAGTTTTGATATGGTGATGTTCAGTATTTCCTCATTGGTAACAAAGGGTTCCCAAATTTCCCTTCACAGAGTCTACAGAGTGTTTCTAAATTGTTGAATCAAAAGAAAGGTTAAACTCTGTGGGACAAATCCACTCATCATGAAGCAGTGTCACAGATATCTTCTTTCTAGTTTTTATTTGTGGAAATTAGCTTTTGCCCCATAGGCAAACAATGGGCTCTCAAATGTCCCTTTGCAGATTCTACAAAAAGAGTGTTTCCAACCTACTGAATCAAAAGAAATGTTTAACCCTGTGAGATGAATCCTCACATCAGAAAGCAGTTCAACAGATAGATTATTTCTAATTTTTATGTGGAGATATGAAGTTTTTTCCCATATGCCTTAATGGTCTCACAAATGTTTCTTTGCAGATTCTAGGGCACTCTGCAGGGTATTCTCCAGGAGAACTTTCCCAACCTAGCAAGTCAAGTGAACGTTGTAATTTAGGAAATACAGAGAACACCACAAAGACACTCCTCGAGAAGAGAAACTCCAAAACAAATAAATTTCAGATTCACCAAAGTTGAAAGGCAGGAAAAATGTTAAAGGCAGCCAGAGAGAAAGGTCAGGTTACCCCAAAGGGATGCCCATCAGACTAACAGCAGATCTCTTGGCAGAAACTCTACAAGCCAGAAGAGAGGGGGGGTCAATATTCAACATATTTAAATAGAAGAATTTTCAATCCAGAATCTCATATCCAGCCAAACTAAGTTTCATAAGTGAAGGAGTTATAAAATCACATGCTGAGACATTTTGTCACCACCAGGCCTGCCCTACAAGAGCTTCTGAAGGAAGCACTAAACATGGAAAGGAACAATCAGTACCAGTCACTTCCAAAACCTGAAAAAATGTAAAGACCTTCGACGATTGGAAGACAGCACATCAACTGATGTGCAAAATAACTAGCTAACATCATAATGACAGGATCAAGTTCAAACATAACACTATGAACTTTAAATGTAAATGGGCTAAATGCTCCAATTAAAAGACACAGATTGGCAAGTTGGATAAAGAATCAAGACACATCAGTTTGCTGTATCCAGGAGACCCATCTCACTTGCAGAGACACACATAGGCCTAAAGAAAACAGATGGAGGTAGATCTACCAAGAAAATGGAAAACTAAAAATGGCAAGGGTTGCAAACCTAGTTTCGGACACAACAGACTTTAAACAAACAAAGATCAAAAGAGACAAATAAGGCCATTCTATAAAGGTAAAGGGATCAATTCAACAAGAACTAACTATCCTAAATATATATGCACCCAAGACAGGAGCACCTAGTTTCATAAAGCAAGTCCTTAGAGACTTACAAAGAGACTTAGACTCCCACACAATAATAATGGGAGACTTTAACACCCCACTGTCAATATTAGACAGATCAATGGGACAGAAAGTTAACAAGGAAATTCAGGAATTGAACTGAACTCTGAACCAAGGGGACCCAATAGACATCTATAGAACTCTCCACCCCAAATCAACAGAATATACATTCTTCTCAGCACCACATCGCATTTATTTCAAAATTGACTACATAGTTGGAATTAAAGCACTCCTCAGCAAATGTAAAAGAACAGAAATTATAACAAACTGTCTCTCTGACCACAGTGCAATCAAACTAGAACTCAGGACTAAGAAACTCAATCAAAACTGCTCAACTACATGGAAACTGAACAACCTGCTCCTGAATGACTACTGGGTACATAACGAAATGAAAGCAGAAATAAAGATGTTCTTTGAAACCAATGAGAACAAAGATGCAACTTACTAGGAGCTCTGGTTCACATTTAAAGCAGTGTGTAGAGGGAAAATTACAGCACTTAATGCTCACAAGAGAAATCAGGAAAGATCTAAAATTGACACTCTAACATCACAATTAAAAGAACTAGAGAAGCAAGAGCAAATACATTCAAAAGCTAGCAGAAAGCAAGAAATAATTAACATCAGAGCAGAACTGAAGGAGATAGAGACACAAAAAACCCTTCAAAAATCAATGAATCCAAGAGCTGTTTTTTTTTTGAAAAGATCACCAAAAGTGATAGACTGCTAGCAATACTAATAAAGAAGAAAAGAGAGAAGAATCAAATAGATGCAATAATAAGTGATAAAGGGGATATCACCACCGACCCCACAGAAATACAAACTACCATCAGAATATACAATAAAAACTTCTAAGCAAATAAGCTAGAAAAGCTAGAAGAAATGGATAATTTCCTGGACACTTACACTCTCCCAAGACTAACCCAGGAAGATGTTGAATCCCTGACTAGACCAATAACAGGCTCTGAAATTGAGGCAATAATTAATAGCCTACCAACCAAAAAAAGTCCAAGACCAGATGAATTCACAGGCGAATTCCATCAGAGGTGCAAGGAGGAGCTGGTACCATTCCTTCTGAAATTATTTCAATCAATAGAAAAAGAGGGAATCCTCCCTAACTCATTTTATGAGGCCAACATTATTCTGATACCAAAACCTTGCAGAGACACAACACAAAAGAGAATTTTAGACCAATATCCCTGATGAACATGGATGCAAAAATCCTCAATAAAGTACTCGGAAACTGAACCCAACAGCACATCAAAAAGCTTATCCACCGTGATCAAGTGGGCTTCATCCCTGGGATGCAAGGCTGGTTCAATATATGCAAATCAATAAATGTAATCCAGCATATAAACAGAAACAAAGACAAAAACCACATGATGAACTCAATAGAGGCACAAAAGGCCTTTGAAAAAATTCAACAGCCCTTTATATAAAAACTGTCATTTAATTTGGTATTGATGGAACATATCTCAAAATAATAAGAGCTATTTATGACAAACCTACAGCCAATATCATACTGAATAGGCAAAAACTAGAAGCATTCCCCTTGAAAACTGCCATGAGACAGGGATGCCCTCTCTCACCACTCCTATTCAACATAGTGTTGGAAGTTCTGGGCAGGGCAACCAGGCAAGAGAAAGAAATAAAGGGCATTCAATTAGGAAAATAAGACGTCAAATTGTCCCTGTTTGCAGATGACATGATTGTCTATTTAGAAAACCCCATCATCTCAGCCCAAAATCTCCTTAAGCTGCTAAGCAACTTTACCAAAATCACAGGATACAAAATCAATGTGCAAAAATCACAAGCATTCTTATACACCAGTAACAGAGAAACAGAGAGCCAAATAATGAATAAACTCCCATTCAGAATTGCTTCAAAGAGAATAAAATACCTCGGAATCCAACTTACAAAGGATGTGAAGGACCTCTTCAAGGAGAACTGCAAACCAGTGTTCAAGGAAATAAAAGAGGACATAAACAAATGGAAGAACATTCCATGATCCTGGATAGGAAGAATCAATATCGTGAAAATGGCCATACTGCTCAAGGTAATTTCTAGTTTCAATGCCATCCCCATTAAGCTACCAAGGACTTTCTTCACAGAATTGGAAAAAAACTACTTTCAAGTTCATTTGGAACCAAAGAAGAGCCCGTCTTGCCAATACAGTCTTAAGCCAAAAGAACAAAACTGGAGGCATCATGCTACCTGACTTCCAACTATACTACAAGGCTACAGTAACCAAAACAGCTTGGTACTGGTACCAAAACAGAAATATAGACCAATGGAACAGAACAGAGTCCTCAGAAATAATACCACACATCTACAACCATCTGATCTTTGACGAACCTGACAAAAACAAGAAATGGGGAAAGGATTCCCTATTTAATAAATGGTGCTGCATAAACTGGCTAGCCATAAGTAGAAAGCTGAAACTGGATCCCTTCCTTACACCTTATGCAAAAATTAATTCAAGATGGATTAAAGACTTCAATGTTATACCTAAACCCATAAAAACCCTTGAAGGAAACCTATGCAATACCTTTCAGGACATAGGCATGGGCAAGGACTTCATGTCTAAAGCACCAAAAGCAAAGGCAACAAAAGCCAAAAAGAGTGTCTCCAACCTGTTGAATCAAAAGAAAGGATTAATTCTGTGAAATGATTTCACACAAAACAAAGAAGTTTCACTGCTAGCTTCTTTCTAGTTTTTATCTGGGGAAATTCGGTTTTATCTGGGGAAAGTCTCAATGGGCTCCCAAATGTCCCTTTGCAGATTCTACAAATAGAGTGTTTCCAAACTGCCGAATCAAAAGAAAGGATTAACATTGTGAGACGAATCCATACATAAGAAGGCAGTTTCAAAGATATTTTCTTTCTAGTTTTTATCTGTGGAAATTCGGTTTTATCCCATAAGCCTCAAAGGGCTACAAAATGTCTTTTCGCTGATTCTACAAAAAGAGTGTTTCCAACCTGCTGTATCAAAAGAAAGGGTTAACTCTGTGTGGTTAATTTACACAACACAAAGCAGTTTCACAAATACCTTCTTTCTAGTTTTTATCTGTTTTATCTGGGGATATTTAGTTTTTCCCCGTAGGCCAAAATGGACTCTCAATTGTCCCATCGCAGATTGTAGGAAAAGAGTGTTTCAACCAGCTGAATTCTCTGTGAGATGAATGCACACATCACCAAGCAGTTTCACAGATAGCTTCTTTCTGGTTTTTATTTGGGGATATTCTGTTTTTCCCATTGGCCTCAATGTGCTCCCAAATATTCCTTGGCAGATTCTGCAAGAAGAGAATTTTTTTTGTTGTTTTTTGAGACGGAGTCTCGCTCTGTCGCCCAGGCTGGAATGTAGTGGCCAGATTCTGGGTTTATGCCATTCTCCTGCCTCAGCCTCCCAAGTAGCTGGGACTACAAGCGCCCGCCACCTTGCTCGGCTAGTTTTTTGTATTTTTTTTTTTTTTAGTAGAGACTGGGTTTCACCATGTTAGCCAGGATGGTCTCAATCTCCTGACCTCGTGATCTGCCCTTCTCGGCCTCCCAAAGTGCTGGGATTACAGGCTTGAGCCACTGCACCGTGCCCAGCCAAGAAGAGAATTTTTAACCTGCTGAATGAAAAGAAGTGTTTATCTTTGTGAGATCAATCCACATATCACAAGCAGTTTGACAGATAGCTTGTTTATAGAATCTATCTGGAAATATTCAGTTTTTCCCTATAGGCTTCAATGGTTTCCCAAATGTCCCTTCACACATTCTACAAAAAGAGTGCTTCTACCTTGCTGAATCAAAAGAAAGGTTTAACTCTGTGTGATGAATCTACACATCACAAAGCAGTCCCACATATACATTCTTACTGTTTTTTGTCTGTGAATATTATGTTTTTCACCATGGGCTGGAAAAGGCACTCAAATGTCCCTTTGCAGTTTCTACAAAAAAGAGTTTTCAACCTGCTGAATCCAAAGAGAGGTTTAATTCTGTCAGATGAATCCACACATCACAAGGCCATTTCACAGACAGCTTCTGTCTAGTTTTTATGTAAGGATATTCTGTGTTTTCCCCTTGGACCTGCAAAAGGGGTGTCTTAACCAGATGAATCAAAAGCATGGTTTACCTACGTGAGATGAATCCACACATCAGAAAGCAGTTTCACAGGCAGGATCCTCCTAGCTTTCATCTGGGGAGATTCTGTTTTTCTCCATATGCCTCAGGGCAATCACAAATGTTTCTTTGCAAATGCTACAAAAGGAGAGTTTCCAATCTGTTGAATCAGAAGAAAGGATTAACAGTGTCACATGAATCCAAAACATAGTGAAGGAGTTTCTCTGATAGCTTCTTTCTAGTTTTTATCTGGGTTTACTCACTTTTCCCCATAGGCCTCAAAGGGCTCTCAAATATCCCTTTGCAAATTCTACAAAAAGAGTGTTTTTAATCAGTTGAATCAAAAGAAAATTAACACAGTGAGATGAATTCACAATTTACCAGGAATTTTCTCAGAAAGCTTCTTTGTAGTTTTTATGTGATGATATTTTTTTTTTCACCACAGGCCTCAAGGTGCTCCCAAATATCCCTTCTAAGATACTGCAAAAACTGTGTTTCCAAACTGCTGAATGAAAAGAAAGGTTTACTCTGTGAGATGAATGCACACGTCACAAAGCAGTTTCTCAGATAGCTTCCTTCTAGGTTTTGTAAGGGGATATTTGGTTTTTCACCATCAGCCTCAATTAGCTCCCAAATGTCATTTGCAGAATGGACAAAAACATTGTTTCCAAACTGCTGAATCAAAAGAAAGGTTTACTCTGTGAGATGAATGCACATATCACAAAGCAGTTTCTCAGAATGTTTCTTTCTACTTTTTATCTGAAGATATTTCCTTTTTCACCATAGACCTAAATGCGCTCTCAAATGTCCCTTTGCAGATTCTAGAAAAACACTGTTTCCAAACTGCTGAAGGAAAGGAAAAGTTTAACTCTATGAGATGAATGCACACATCACAAAGCAGTTTCTCAGATAGCTTCATTCTAGTTTTCATCTTTGTATATTCTCTTTTTGACCATTGGCCTCAATGAGCTCCCAAATGTCCTTTAGCAGAATGAACAAAAACATTGCTTTCAAACTGCTAAATCCAAAGAAAGGTTTGTTTCTGTGAGATCAATGCACACATCACAAAGCAGTTTCTCAAAAAGCTTCTTTGAGGTTTTTATCTGAAGTTATTTTGTTTTTCACCTTAGGCCTCCATGCACTCCCAAATATCCTTCCACAGTTTCCACAAAAACAGGGTTTTCAAACTGCTGAATGAAAAGAAAGGTTTAAATCTCTGAGGTGAATTCACACATCACAAATTAGTTACTCAGATAGCTTTCTTCAACTTTTTATCCTGGGATATTACATTTTTTGCCCTTGGAATCAATGAGCTCTCAAATGTCCATTTGTAGAATAGACAAAAACAGTTTTTCCAAACTGCTGAGTCCAAAGAAAGCTTTAGCTCTGGGAGTTGAACACACACATCACAAAGTAGTTTTTCAGATAGCTTACTTATACTTTCTAACCTGGGATGCTCAATCTTGCACCACTGGCCTCAATGAGCTCCCAAATGTCCATTCACAGAATGGACAAAAACAGTCTTTCCAAACTGATGAATCAAAATAAAGATATAACTCTGTGAGATGAATACACACATAACAAAGCTGTTTCTCAGAAAGTTTCTTTCTACCTTTAATCTGAGGATGTTGTCTTTTTCCCCATAGGCTTCAACACTCTGAAATATCCCTTAGCAGATTCTAAAAAAAACACTGTTTCCAAGTAGCTGAATGAAAAGAAATGTTTACCCCTGCAGGATGAATGCACACATCTCGCAGTTTCTCAGTTGGTTTCCTTCTAGTTTTCATGACGAGATATTCACTTTGTCACCATTTGCCTCAATGAGGTCTTTAATACTCATCTGTAGAAAGGACAGAAACAGTGTTTCCAAAGTGCTGAATCAACAGAAAGGTTGAACTCTGTGAGATGAATACCAACACTCCAAAGCAGTTTCTCAGAAGGCTTCTTAGTTTTTATCAGAAGATATTGTAATTTTCACAATAGGCCTCAATGTTCTCCCAAATGTCCTTTTGCAGATTCTACAAAAACAGTCTTTCCAAACTGCTGAATGAAAAGAAAGGTTTAACCCTGTGAGATGAATGCACTCATTACATAGCAGTTTCTCAGATGGTTTCCTTCTAGTTTTTATCCTGTGATATTTGCTTTTTTGCCATTGGCTTAAGAGAGCTCCAAAATGTCCTTTTGCAGAATGGACCAGAACAGTTTTTCCAAACTGCTGAAACAACAGAAAAGTTTAGTCCTGTGAGAAGAATGCACACATCACAAAGAAGTTTCTCAGAAAGTTTTTTTCTAGTTTTTATCTGAAGATATTTTCTTTTTCTCCATAGGCCTCAATGCACTAGTAAATATCCCTTCACATCTTCTTCAAAACCAGTGTTTCCAAACTGATGAATTAACAGTAAGGTTTAACTCTGTGAGATGTATGCACACATCACAAAGTGTTTTCTCAGATAGCTTCCTTCTAGATTTTATCCTGGGGTATTTGATTTTTCACCATTGTCCTCAATGAGCTCCAAAATGTCCAATCGTAGAATGGAGAAAAAACAGTGTTTCTAAACTGCTGCATGTAAAGAAAGGTTTAAATCTGTGAGACTAATGCACACATCACATCGCAGTTTCTCAGAAAACTTCTTTCTAGTTTTTACCTGGAGATATTTTCCTTTCACCACAGCGCTCAAAGCACTTCCAAATATCCCTTTGCAGATTCTTCAAAAACAGTGTTTTCAAACTGCTGAATGAAAAAGAAAGGTTTAACTCTGTGACTTGAATGCACACATCACAAAGCAGTTTGGCAGATAGCTTCCTTCTAGTTTTTATCATGAAATATTAGATTTTTCACCATTGGTCTCAATGAGCTCCCAAGTATCCTTTTGCAAAATGGACTAAAACAGTGTTACCAAACAGTTGAATCAAAGAAAGGTGTAACTCTGTGAGATGAATGCCCACATCACAAACCATTTTTTCAGAAAGCTTCTTTCTGTTTTTTATGTGAAGATACTTTCTTTTTCACCATAGGCCTAAATGAGCTCCCAAATATTCCTTCACAGATTCTAGAAAACCGGTTTCACAACTTCTGAATAAAAAGAAAGGGTTAACTCTGTGTGGTGAATGCATACATCACAAAGTGGTTTCTCAGATAGCTTCCTTCTAGTTTTTATGCTTGTATATTTGATTTTTTGCCTTTGTCCTCAATGAGCTCCAAAATGTCAATCTGCAGAATGGACAAAAACAGTGTTTTCAAACTGCTGAATCAAAAGAAAGCTCTAACTCTGTAAGACCAATGCACACATCACAAAGCAGTTTCTCAGAGTGCTTCTTTCTACTTTTTATCTGAAGATAGTTTCTTTTTCACCATAGACCTTAATGAGTTCCTAAATATCCCTTCACAGATCCTACAAAAATAGTGTTTTTAAACTGCTGAATGAAAACAAATGTTTACCTTTTCCAAATGAATGCATACATTACTACTCGGTTTCTCAGATAGCTTCCTCAGTTTTTATCCTGGGGAATTTCCTCTTTTGCCATTGGCCTCAATGACCTCCCAAACGTCCATTCCTAGAATGGACAAAAACAGTGTTCCCAAAGATTGAATCGAAAGAAAGGTTAAACTCTTTAGATGAATGCACACATCACAAAGAAGTTTCTCAGAAAGCTTTCTGTTTCTCAAAAAGTTTCTCTAGTTTTTATCACAAGATATTTTCTTTTTTACCGTAGGTCTCAATATGCTAACATCCCTTTGCAGACTCTACAAAAACAGTGTTTCCACACTGCTGTATGAAAGAAACATTTAAGTCTGTGAGATAAATGTCCACTTCACAAAGCGGTTTTTCAGATCACTTCCTTCTAATTTTTATCCTGGAATATTCGCTATTTCGCCATGGGCCTCAATTAGCTCCCAAATGTCCATTCGCAGAATGAACAAAAACAGTGTTTCCAAACTGCTGAATCAAAAGAAAGGTTTAACTCTGTGAGACTGAATGCACCCATCACAAAGCATTTTCTCGAAACGCTTCTTTCTTGTTTTTATGTGCAGATATTTTATTTTTCACCATAGGCCTCAATGTGCTTCCAAATATCCCTTCCCATGTAGTACAAGAACAGCATTTCTAAACTGATGAATGAAAAAGAAAAATTTAACTCTGTAAGTGGAATGCACACATCACAAAGTGGTTTCTCAGATTGCTTCCTTCTAGTTTTTATCATGGGACATTCGATTTTTCACATTCGCCTCTATTAGTCCCCAAGTGTCCACATGCAGAGTGGATAAAAAACAGTGTTTCAAAACTGCTGCATTAAAAGAAAGCTTTATCTCTGTGAGATGGATGCACATATCACAAAGTAGTTACCCAGAAAGCTTGTTTCTAGCTTTTATATTAAGATATTTTCTTTTTCACCACTGGCCTTAATGCACTCTCAATTATCCCTTCGCAGATTCTACAAAACCAGTGTTTCCAAACTTCTGAATCAAATGAAATATTTATCTCTGTAACATGAATAGAAACATCACAAAGCAGTTTCTCAGAAAGGTTCTTTTCAGTTTTTACCTCAGTATATTTTCTTTTTCACCGTAGGCCTCAATACACTCCCAAATATGTCTTCGTAGTTTCTACAAAAACAGTGTTTCCAAACTGGTGAATGAAAGTAAAAGTTTAACTCTGCAAGATCAATGGAAACATCACAAAGCATTTCCTCAGATAACTCCTTCTATTTTTTAATCCTTGATATTCAATTTTTAGGCATTGGCCTCAATGAGTGTCTGAATGACCATTCCCAGAATGGACAAAAACCATGTTTACAAATAGCTGAATAAAAAGAAACGTTTAAGTCTGAGAGATGAATGCACATATTACAAAGCAGTTTCTCAGAAATTTTCTTTCTAGTTTTCATCTAAAGACATTTTCTTTTTCATCATAGACCTCAATGCACTCCCAAATATCCCTTCACAGAAAGGACAAAAACATTGTTTCCAAACTGGTGAATGAAAAGAAAGATTTAACTTTGAGAGATGAATGCACGCATTGCAATGAATTTCCTCAGATAGCTTCCTTCTAGATTTTATCCTGTGATATTCGATTTTTTGCCATTGTCCTGAATGAGCTACAAAATGTCCATTCACAGAATGGCCAAAAGGGTGTTTCCAAAACTGCTGAATCAAAAGAAAGGTTTAACTCTGTAATATGAATGCACATATCACAAAGCAGTTTTCTTTTTTTTTTTTTTATTTGTATTTTATTAT
>NC_045445.1:90842728-90879700 GCF_002776525.5 Piliocolobus tephrosceles
CTACTACAAAGACACATGCACACGTATGTTTATTGCGGCACTATTCACAATAGCAAAGACTTGGAATCAACCCAAATGTCCATCAATGACAGACTGGATTAAGAAAATGTGGCACATATACACCATGGAATGCTATGCAGGCATAAAAAAAGGATGAGTTTGCGTCCTTTGTAGGGACATGGATGCAGCTGGAAACCATCATTCTTAGCAAACTATCACAAGAAGAGAAAACCAAACACCGCATGTTCTCACTCATAGGTGGGAACTGAACAATGAGCTCACTTGGACTCGGGAAGGGGAACATCACACACTGGGGCCTATCATGGGGAGGGGGGAGGGGGGAGGGATTGCATTGGGGAGTTATACCTGATATAAATGATGAATTGATGGGTGCTGACGAGTTGATGGGTGCAGCACACCAACATGGCACATGTATACATATGTAACAAACCTGCACGTTATGCACATGTACCCTAGAACTTAAAGTATAATAAAAAAATAAAATAAAATAAAAAAATTTAGCATCATGAAAATCAAAAAAAAAAGTATTCCAACCTCCTGCATGAAAAGAACGTTTTAATTCTGTAAGATGAATCCACACATCACAAACCAGTTTCACAGATAACCCTTTTTTCTAGTTTTTATCTTGGGATATTCTGTTTTTTCCCATAGACTTCAATAAGATCCCAAATATACCTACACAAATTCTATAAAAAGACTGTTTTTTTAACCTGAGGAATCAAAGGAAAAGTTTAACTTTGTGAGTTGAATCCCCACTTCTTCACACAGTTTCACAGACAGTTTCTTTCTACTTTTTAAATCAAAATATTAGTTTTTTCCCCATAGGCCTCAAAGCAATCCCAAATCTACCTTCCCAGATTCTACAAAGAAAGTGCTTCCAACCTGCTGAATCAAAAGTAAGGTTTAACTCTGTGAGATGAATCCACACGTCACCACGCAGTTTCACAGATAGATTTTTTCTATTTTTTACCTAAGGATATTCGGTTTTCCCCTTAGGCCTCAATGGGTTCTTAAATGTCCCTTCACAGACTCTACAAAAAGATGGTTCCCAACCTGCTGAATCAATAGTAAGTTTGTTTCCATAGGCCTCAATTGGCTCCCAAATGTCTCTTGGTAGATTCTACAAAAATAGTGTTTCCAACTGGCTGAATCAAAAGAAAGATTTACCTCTGTGAGATGAATTGACATATCACCAACCAGTTTCACAGATAGTTTTAATTTGTATCTGGGGATATTCAGGATATCTTTTTATAGGCCTCCATAAATTTCAAAATGTCCCTTCACAGATTCTACCAAAACATTCTTTCCAACCTGTTGAATGAAAGAAAAACTTTAACTCTGTGAGTTGAATTCACATATATCAGAGCAGTTTCACAGATAGCTTCTTTCTAGGTTTTAAAAGGGGATATTAGGTTTTTCCTCATAGACCTCAATGGGCTCCCACATGTCCCTTGGCAGATTCTTCAAAAAGAGCATTTCCAATCGGCTGAATCAAAAGAAAGGTTTAACTCTGTGAGACAAATCCACACATCACCATGCAATTTAGCAGATAGGTTTTTGTAGTTTTTATCTGGGGACATTCTTTTTTTTTCCATAGGCCTTAATGTATTCCCAAATGTCCTTTTGCAGATTCTACAAAAACATTGTTTTTAAATTGCTGAATCATAAGAAAAGTTTAACTATGAGAGATCAGTCCACACATCACCAAGCAGTTTCACAGGTAGTTTCTTTCTAGTTTTTATCTGATGATATTTAGATTTACCCCATAAGCCTCAATGGGCTGCCAAATGTCCTTTGGCAGTTTGTACCAACAAAAAGTGTTTCCAGCCCTGCTGAATAAAAGAAAGGTTTATCTCTGTTAGATAAATTCCCTCATTATGAAGCAGTTTCACAGATAGATTCTTCCTAGTTTTTATCTGGGGACATGTGGTTTTTCTCCAAAGGCGTCAATGAACACCCAAATGCACCTTGTCATATTCTACAAAAAAGTGATTCCAATCTGCTGAATCAAGAAAATGTTAAACTCTGTGAGGTCAATCCACAAATCGCAAGGCAGTTACACAGATAGCTGCGTTATAGTTTTTCTGTGAGGATATTCCTTTTCCCCCCATATGCCTCAATGGGCTCCAAAATGTACCCTTTTGGATTCTACAAAAAGAGTGTTTCCAACCTGCTGAATCAAAAGAAAGGTTTATCTCTGCGAGATGAATCCACACATCACAAAGCAGTTTCACAGATAGCTTCTTTTTAGGTTTTACCTAGTGATATTGGGGTTTTCTTTGTAAGCTTCAGTGGACTCTAAAATGTCCCATTGCAGATACTACAAAAAGAGTGTTGCCAACTTGCTGAATCAACAGAAAGGTCTAGCTATGTGAGATGGATCCAAAGCAGTTTCACAGGTAGATTATTTCTGGTTTTTATCTGGTGATACTCGGTTTTTCCCTGTAGGCTTCAATGGGCTCCTAAATATCCCTTCACTGACACTTCAAAAAGAGTGTTTACATCCTGCTGAATCAAAAGAAAAGTTTACCTCAGGGAGATGAATCCACACATCACCACACAACCCCACTAATAGCTGCTTTGTATTTCTTATCTGGGGATTTTTTAATTTTTCCCCATAGGCTTCAATGGACTCCCAAATCTCCTTTGGCAGATTATAAAATAAAGAGTGTTTCAAACGTGCTGTATCAAAAGAAAGCTGCAACCCTGGGAGATGAATCCAGAAATCACAAAACAGTTCAACAGGTAGCTTTTTGCTAGTTTTTAAGGGGGATATTTGGCTTTATCCCTTAGGCCCAAGTGAGCTCCCAAATGTTCCTTTGTAGATTCTACAAAAAGAGTGATTCCAACCTGATGAGTCAAAAGAAAGGTTTAACTCTGTGAGATGAATCCACTCATCACCACGCAGATTCACACACAGATCTTTCTAGTTCTTATCTAGGAATATATGGTTTTTCCCCTTAGGCTTCAATGGGCTCCTAAATATCCCCTTCAAAGATTCAACAAAAAGAATGCTTCCAAACTGCTGAATCAAAAGACAGGATTAACTATGTGATTTGAATCCAGACATCACCAAGCAATTTCAAATATAGCTTCTTTCAAATTTGTATCTGGAGATATTCTTTTCTCCCCTTAGGCCTCAATAAGTTTTGAAATGTCCCTTCAAAAATTCTGCAAAAAGCGTGTGTCCCCAACCTGCTGAGTCAAAATAAACTTTTAACTCTGTAAGTCGAATCAACACATCACCAAGCAGTTTGCCAGGTAGCTTCTTCCTAGTTTTTATCTGTGGATATTCTTTCTTCCTTGTAGTCCTCAATGGGCTCCCAAGTGTCCCTTCTCAGATTCTATGAAAACAGTGTTTTTAACCTGCTGAATCAAAAGAAAGCTTTTAATCTGTGAGTTGAATCAACACATCACCAAGCTATTTCACAGATAGCTTCTTCCCAGTTTGTATCTGGGGATATTCCTTTTTTCCATGTAGACTTCAATGGACTCCTGAATGTCCTGTCACAGATTCTATGAAAGTAGTGAACAGAAAGTTTTAACTCCGTGAGAAGAATGCACACATCACCAAGCAGTTTCACAGATAGCCTCTTTCTAATTTTTATCTGGGGATAGTCTGTTTTACCCTTAGTCCTCAATGGACTTCAAAATATCCCTTTACAGATTCTACAAAAAGAGTGTTTCCATCCTTCTGAAGCAAAAGAAAGCTTAAAATCAGTGAGTGGAATGCACACAGCCCCAAGTAGTTTCACATACAGCTTCTTTCTAGTTTTTATTTGGAGATATTCTGTTTTTCCTAGGAGGACTCAAAGGGCTCAAAAATGTCCCTTTGCAGATTCTACCAAAAGAGTGTTTCCAATCTTCAGATCAAAAGAAATGTTTAACTCTGTGAGATGAATCCACACGTAACCATAGATAGTAAGATAGCTTCTTAACTATCTATGGCTTCATAACTAGTAAGATAGCTTCTTACTAGTTTTTATGTGGGGATATTCAGTTCCTTCCCATAGGCCTCAAAGGGCTCCCAAATGTCCCTTCGCAGATTCTACAAAAATAGTATTTACAGCGTGCTGAGACAGAAGAAAGGTTTAGCTCTGTGAGATGCATCCATACATCACTAAGCAGTTTCACAGATAGTTTCTTTCTAGTTGTTTTCTGTGGATATTCAATTTTTATCCATACACCTCAATGGGCTCCAAAATGTCCCTTCACAGGATCTACAAAAAGAGTATTTCCATCCTGCTGAATTGAAAGAAAGGTTTACCTCGGTGAGATGAATCTACACATTATGAAGCAGTTGCACAGATAGCTTATTTCTAGTTTTTATCTGGGTATATTCAGTATTACCCCATAGGCCTCAATGGGCTCCAAATGTCCCTTTGCAGATTCTACAAAAAGAGTGTTTCCAACCTGCTGAATCAAAGGAAAGTTTAACTCTGTGAGATGAATCCACACATCACCAAGTATTTTCAACCATTTCTTCTTTCTAGTTTTTATCTGAGAATATTTGTTTTTTTTCCCATAGGCCTCAAAGAACTCTGAAATGTCCATTTGCAGATTCTACAGAATGAGATAAATCCAAACATCACCTAGCAATTTCACAGATCACTTCTTTCTAGTTTTTATCTGGGGATATTCAGCTTTTCCCCATAGGACTCAATGGGCTGTCAAATGGCCCTTCGCATATTCTACAAAAAGAGTGTTTCCAATCTGCTGAATCAAAAGAAAGGTTTAACTCTGTGAGATGAATCCACAAATCAAAAAGCAGTTTCACAGATAGCTTCTTTCAAGTGTTTATCTGGAGATATTGAATTCTTCCTTTTAGGGCTCAATGGGCTCCCAAATGGCCCTTCACAGATTCTACAAAGAGTGTTTTCAACCTGCTGGATTAAAAGAAAGTGTTAATTCTGTGAGACCTCTCCACACACCACAAGCCATTTCACAGATAGTTTCTTTCTAGTTTTTATCTGGGGATATACAGTTTTTCCCCATAGGCCTCAATACACTCACAAATGTCCCTTTGCAGGTTCTACAAAAGACATTTTCCAACTTGTTGAATCAAAAAAAAGGTGTAACTCTATGAGACTGCTCCACATATTATGAGGCAGTTTCACAGATAGCTTCCTTCTAGTTTTTATCTGGGGATATTCATTTTTTCTCTATAACCCTTGATGAGCTCCCAAATGTCTTTTCACAGATTCTACAAAAACATGTCTCCAGTCTGTGGAATCAAAAGAAAGGTTTGTAACTGTGAGATGAAACTACACATCAACAAATAGTTCCACAGATAGCTTTTTTATAGTATTAATTTTGGGATATTCAATTTTTTACCCACAGGGCTCAAAGGCCTCAGAAATGTCCCTTCACAGATTCTACAATAAGAGTGTCCCCAACCTGTTGCATCAAAAGAAACATTTAACTCTGTGAGATAAATTCAAATATCACCAAGCAGTTTCACAGAGAGCTTTATTCCAGCTTTTGTCCATGGATAGTCCCTTTTTTCCATCAACCTCAAAGGGCTCCCAAATTTCTTTCTGTAGATTCTGCAAAAAGAGTGTTTCCAACCTGCTGAATCAAAGAAAAATTTAACTCTGTGAGATGAAACCACACATCACCAAGCAGTTTCACATATAGCTTCTTTCTAGTTTTTATCTGGGGATATTTTGTTTTCCTCCATAGGCCTCAATGCTCTTTGAAATGTTTCTTCACAGATTCTAGAAAAAGAGTGTTACAAACCTGCTGAATTTTAAGAAAGGTTTAACTCCATGAGATGAATCCACACATCAACAAGCAGTTTCACAGATAGCTTCTTTCTAGTTTTTATCTAGTGATATTTGATTTTTCACCATAAGCGTCAATTGGCTCCCAAATGTAGCTTTGCAGATTCTGCAAAAACAGTGTTTCCAACCTGCTGAGATGAATCCACACATCAACAATCAGTTTCACAGATAGCTTCTTTTCTAGTTTTTCTCTGGGGATATTTGGTATTTCCCCAAAGGCCTCAATGGGTTCCCAAATGATTTTTCAGATTCTACAACAAAGTATCTCCAACCTGCTGAATCAAAAGAAAGGTTTAATACTGTGTGAGGGATCCACACATCACAAAGAAGTTTGGCAGATTGCTTCTTTCTAGTTTTTATCTGGGAATATTCGGTTTTCCCCATAGGCCCCAAAGGGTTCCCAAATGACCCTATGCACATTCTACGAGAAGAGTGTTTACAACCTGCTGAAACAAAATAAAAGTTTAACTCTGTGGCATGAATGTAGACATCAGGAAGCAACTTTACAGATAGTTTCTTTCTAGTATTTATCTTGGGATATTTGGTTTTTCCCAATAGGCAACAACAGGCTTCAAATGTCCCTTTGCGGATCCTAAAAAAAGAGTATTTCCAACCTGATGAATCAAAAGAAAGGTTTAACACTGTGAGATGAATTGAATCCACACATCACGAAGCAGTTTCCAAGATAGCCGTTTTCTAGTTTTTATCTGGGGATATTCTGTTTTTCCCATAGGCCTCAATGGATTCCGAAATGTCCCTTTGCAGATTCTACAAAAAGAGGATTGACAAACTACTGAATCAAAAGTCACTTTTAACTCTGTGAGATAAGTCCAGACATCGCAAAGCAGATTCATAGATAGCTTGTTTCTACTTTTTATCTGGGGATATTCGTTTTTTCCCCATAGACTTCAATGGGCTCCCAAATGTTCCTTTGCAGATAATACAAACAGACGGCTTCCAACATGGTGAATCAAAAGAAAGGTTGAACTCTGTGAAATGAATCCACACATCACCAAACAGTTTAACAGATAGCTTATTTTTTAGTTTGTATCTGAAGATGTTCTGTTTTTTTTTTTTTTTTTTTTTTTTTTCTGTAGGACTCAATCGAATCCCACACATTCCTTTGCCAATTCTAAGAAAAAGAGTGTTTCCAACCTGCTGAATCAAAAGAAAAGTTTAACTCTGTGGGATACATCCACACCTCACCAAGCAGTTTCACAGATTGGTTCTTTCTAGTTTTTATCTGGAGATATCCACTTCACACTATGGGCACCAATGGATTCCCAAATGCCCCTTAGCATGTCCTAGAAAAAGAGTGTTTCAATCCTAATGTATTGAATGAAAAGTTTTCTTCTGTGAGATGAATCTGCACATCATGAAGCAGTTTCACAAATAGGTTATTTCTAGTTTTTATTTGGGAATATTTTGTTTTAACCCATATGTCTCAATAGACTCCAAATGTCCCTTCACAGATTCTACAAAAAGTGTGTTTCCAACCTGCTGAATCAAGAGAAAGGTTTAACTCTGTGAGGTGAATCCACACATCAGCAAGTATTTTCATCTATTGGTTCTTTCTCATTTTTATCTGAGGATATTTGGTTTTTTCCTATAGGCCTCAGAGGACTCCTAAATGTCCCTTCACAGATTCTACAAAAACAGTGTTTCCAACCTCCTGAATAAAACAAAAGTTTTATCTCTGTGAATTGAATCCACACATCACCAAGCAGTTTCACAGATATCTTCTTTCTAGTATTTATCTGGTGATATTCAGTTTTTCCTTGTTGACCTCAATGGGCTCTGAAATGTCCCTTCACAGATTCAACAAAAAGAGTGCTGCTAACCTGCTGAATAAGAAAAAAAAGTTTTAGCTCCGTGAGATGAATCCATGCATCATAAGGTAGTTTCACAGATAGCTTCTTTCTATTTTTATTCTGGAGACCTTTTAATTTTTCCCATAGGCCCAAGTGGGCTCCCAAATGTCCCATCACAGATTCTATGAAAAAAAAGTATTTCCAACCTCCTGCATCTAAAGAAATATTGAATTCTGTCAGATGAATCCACACATCACAAAGCAGTTTCACAGATAGCTTCTTTCTAGTTTTTGTCTGGGGATATTTAGTTTTTGTATATCGGCCTCAATTTATTCCCAAATGTCTCTTCACAGATTCTACAAAAAGAGTGTTTTTAACCTACTGAAATAAAGAAATGTTTACCTCTGTGAGATGAATCCACACAGCACAAAGAAGGTTCACAGATAGCTTCTTTCTAGCTTTTGTCTGGGGATATTTCTTTTTTTTCCACAGGCCGGAAGGGCTCCCAAAAGTTCCTTCACAGATTCTACAAAAAGAGTATCTCCAACTTGCTGAATCAAAAAAAATAGTTTAACTCTAAGAGAGAAATCCACACATCACCAAGCAGTTTCATAGACAGTTTCTTTCTAGTTTTTATCTTGGGATATTCAATTTTTCCCCACAGACCTCAATGTGATCCTGGACATTCCTTCATTGATTCTACAAATAAAGTGTTTCCAAACAGCTTAATCCATTGAAATGCTTAACTCTGTGAGATGAATCCACATATCATGAAGCAGTCTCAAAGATACCTTCTTTCTGGATTTTATCTGGGTATATTCTGTTTTATCTTATAAGCCAAAATGGGCTCCCAAATGTCACTTCATAGATTCCACAAAACTAGTGTTTCCAAACTTCTGAGTCAAAGAAAGGTTTAACTCTGAATTGAATCCACACAATACAAAGCAGTTTCATAGATAGCTTCTTTCTAGTTTTTATCTAGGGATATTTTTTTCCCATAGACCTATATGGTCTCTCAAATGTCACTTCACCGATTCTATGAAAAGAATTTTTCATACCTTCTGAATCAAAATAAAGCTTTAACTCTGTTAGATAAATCCACACATCACAAAGCAGTTTCACACATAGCTTCTTTCCAGTTTTTTTTCTGGGGATATTGGGGATATTGGCCACATAGGCCTCAATGGGGTCCCAAATGTCCTTTTGCAGATTCTACATAAAGAGTTTTTCCAACCTGCTGAATCAAAGGAAGGTTTAACTCATGAGATATATCAGCACGTCAGAAAGAAGTTTCACAGATGGCTTCTTTCTAGTTTTTGTCTGGAGATACTCAGTTTTTCTCCAATGGCCTCACAGAACTCCCAAATGTCCCTTTGTAGGTTCTACAAAAAAGAATGGTTCCAACATGCTGAAAAAATGGAAGTGTTATCTTGGCGAGATTAATCGACACATCACAGAGCAGTTTTACAGATAGCTTCTTTCTAGTTTTTATCTGGGATATTTGGTTTTTCTCCTAGGCCTTAATGGGCTCCAAAATGTCTCTTTGCAGATTCTATAAAAGAGTATTTCCAACGTGCCTCGTCAAAAGATCAGATTCAACTCTGTACAATTAATGTATACAACAAAAATCAGTTTCATAGATACCTTTTCTCTAGTTTTTACCTGGCAATATTCCATTTTTTCACATAGGCCTCAATAGGCTCTGTAATGGCCCTTCACAGACTCTACAAAAAAAGGCTTTCCAAACTGGTGAATCAAGAGATGTTTTCGTCTGTATGATGAATCCACACATCACAAAGTAGTTTACATCTGTAAGATTAATCCAAACATTATCAAGAAGTTTCACAGATAGCTTCTTTCTAGTTTTCATCTGGGGATATTGAGTTGTCACCATAGGCCTCAATGGGATCCCAAATTTTCTTTCGTGAATTTTACAAAAAGATTGTTTCCAAATTGCTGAATCATAAGAAAGGTTGAACTCTGAAATGAACCACACACCCCCAAGCAGTTTCACAGATAGCTTTTTTCTAGTTAGTATTTGGGGAGATTCTGTTTATCCCCATAGGCCACAATGGGCTCCCAAATGTCCCTTTGCCAATTCTCCAAAAAGAGTGTTTCCAAACTGAAAAATCAAAAGACAGTTTTAACTCTATGATATGAATCCACACATGAGAAAACATTTTCACAGATAGCTTCTTTCTAGTATTTTTCTGGGGATATTCGGTTTTTCACAATAGGAATCTATGGGCTCTCAAATGTCCCTTCACAGATTCTACAAAAAGGTTTTTTCAACTTGCTGAATCAAAAGAAAGATTAACTGTCAGATGAATCCACACATCATAAATCAGTTTCACAGATAGCTTCTTTCTAGTTTTTATCTTGGGATATTCTTTTTTTTCCCCAAAGGCCTCAATGGGCTCCCAATTGCTGTTGACAGATTCTACAAAAAGAATGTTTCCAACATGCTGAATTTAAGAAAGGTTTAACTCTGTGATATATATCCACACATCACAAAGCAGTTTCACGGATAGCTTCTTTCTAGTTTTTATCTGGGGATATTTGCTTTTTCCTTATAAGCCTCAATAGACTCTCAAATGTCCCTTCACAGATTCTACAAAAAGTGTTTCCAAACGGCTGAATCAAAAGAAAGTTTTAACTCTCTGAGATGAATCCACACAACACAAAGCAGTTTCACAGATAGCTTCTTTCTGGTTTTTATCTGGGAATATTTGGTTTTTCCCCATAGGACTCAATGGGATCCCAAATGTCCCTGCACAGATTCTATGAAAAGAGTGTTTCCAACTTGCTGAATCAATAACAAGGTTTAATTCTTTGTGATGAATACACATATTACAAAGAAGTTTCACAGATAGATTATTTTTATCTGGGGATATTTCAGTTTTCCCATACACCCATATGGGATCCCAAATGTCCCTTTGCAGATTCCACAAAAAGGGTATTTCCAACCAGCTGTATCAAACGATAGGCTTAACTCTGTTAGATGAATCCACACATCACAAAGAAGTTTCACAGATACTTTCTTTAAAGTTTTCATCTTAGGATATTTTGTTTCTCTTCATAGGCCTCAATGGGATTTCAAACATCCCTTTGCAGATTCTACAAAGAGATGGTCTCCAAGTTGTTGAAACAAAAGAAATGTTTAGCTCAGGGAGACGAATCCACACATTACCAAGCCACTTCAAAGATAGCTTCTTTCTAGTTTTTAATCTGGGGATATTTTGTTTCTCCCCTTAGTGCTAAATGGACTTCCAAATGTCCCTTTCCAGATTCTGCCAAAAGAGTGTTTCCATCCTCCTGAATCAAAAGAGAAGTTTATCCCTGTGAGATGAATCCACACGTCATGATGCAGTTTCACAGATAGCTTCTTTCTAGTTTTTATCTGGGGGTATACTGTTTTTTCCCTAGAGACCTCAATGGGTTCCAAAATGTACCTTTACTGCTTCTAGAAAAAGAGTGCTTACAACCTGCTGAATCAGAAAAAAAAATTAATCTGTGAGATGAATCCATACATTAAAAAGCCATTTCACAAACAGCTTTTTTCCAGTATTTATCTGGAGATATTTGCTTTCTCCACATAGGCCCAAATTTGCTCCCGAATATGTCTTTGCAGATGTTATGAAAACAGTATTTCCAACGTGCTGAATGAAAAGAAATGTTTTATTCTGTTAAATGAATCCACACATCACATAGCAGTTATAGGCCTCAATTTACTCCCAAATGGCTCTTCGCTGATTCTACAAAAAGAGTGTTTTGTTAAATGCTGAAAATAATGAAATCAATTTTCTTTGTCTCTGTGAAATGAATATAGACATCACAAAACAGTTTTGCAGAGAGCTTATTTCCAGTTTTTACCTGTGGATGTTCTATTTTTCCCCATAGGCTTCAGTGGGCTTCAAAATGTCCCTTTGCAGATACACCAAAAAGAGTGTATCCCATCTGCTAAATCAACAAAAGTGTTTAACTTTGTGCAATGAATCCACATATCACAAAGTAGTTTCACAAGTAGCTTCTTTCCAGTTTTATCTGTGGATGTTTGGCTTTTCCCCATAGGCCTCAATTGGTTCCCAAATGTCACTTCATAAATTCTAGAAAGAAAAGTGTTTCCAACATGCTGAATCAAAAGTCATGTCTAAATTTGTGAGATGAATGCGTACATCATACATCCATTTAACAGATAACTTATTTCTACTTTTTATCAGAAGTTATTAACGTTTTCACCATAGACCTCAATCGGCTCCCAACTGTCCCATCACTCATTCTACAAAAGAGTGTTTACAACCTGCCGAATCAAAAGAAGGGTTTAACTCTGTGAGATGAAACCACGCCTAACAAAGCAGTTTCTCAGATAACTTCTTTCTAGTTTTGATCTAGTGATATTCCATTTTTTCTATATCCCTGAGTGCACTCCAAATTGTCCTTTAGGGGTTTCTACAAAAAGAGTGTTCCCTACATGCAGAATCAAAAGAAAGTTTTAAAGTCTGTGCAATGAGTCCACACACCATAAAGCAGTTTCACAGGTAGACTCTGTCAAGTTTTTATCTAGGGGTATTCAGTTTTTCCCCATAGGCCTCAATGGGATCCAAATGTTATTTCATAGATTCTAGAAAAGTAAGTGTTTCTGACTTGCTGAATCAAAAGCAATGCTTAACTTTGTGAGATGAATGCATACATCACAAAGCAGTTTCACAGATATCTTCTTTTAGATTTTTTTTCTGGGGATATTTGCTTTTTTCCCCATAGGCCTCAAAGTCCTCCTATATGTCCCTTTGCAGACTCTCCACAAAGAGTGTTTCCAAAATGCTGAATATAAAGAAAGTTTAAATTCTGTGAGATGAACACACACATCAAAAAGCAATTTCACATATAGCTTCCTTCTAGTTTTTGTCTGGGGATATCTGTTTTTTACCGTAGGCCTCAATGAGCTGCTAAATGTCCCTTTGCAGATTCTCAAAAAAGAGTGTTTCCAACCTGCTGAATCAATAAAAAGTTTTAACTCTGCCAGTGAAATCCACACATCACAAAGCTGTTTCGTAGGTAGCTTCTTTCTGTGTTTTACATGGGGATATTTTGTTTTAGTTCATAGACTGGAGTGGTCTCCCAAATGTCCCTTCATGGATTCTCCAACAAACGTGTTTCTGAACTGCTGAATCAAAAGAAAAGTTTAACTTTCTGAGACGAATCCACACAACATAAAGCAGTTTCACAGATAGCTTCTTTCTAGTTTTTTTTCTGAGGACATTTGGATTTTCCCCATAGGCCTCAATGGGCTCCCAAATGTTGCTTTGCAGATGCTTCAAAAAGATTGTTCCAAGCTGCTGAATCAAAAGAATGGTTTTACTCTGTCAGATGAATCCACATATTACATCAGTTTCACATATAACTTCCTTAGATTTTGTATATTAAGAAATTCAGTTTTCCCCATAGGCCACAATGGGCTCCCAAATATTCCTTCACAGATTCTCTAAAAGGAGCTTTTCCAACCTGTTGAATCAAAAGAGAGGTTTAACTCTATGAGATGAATCCACACATCATAAAAAAGTTTTACAAAGAACTTCATTCTAGTTTTTGTCTGGGTATATTCTGTTTTTACCCAGAGGCCTCACTGGGCACACAAATGTGCATTCCAAGAATCTCCAGAAACAGTGTTTCCAACTTGCTGAATCAAATTAAAAATTTAGCACTGCGAGATGAATCAACAAAGCATAAAATAGTTTCACAGGTAGCTTCTTTCTAGTTTTCGTCAGTGGATATTTGGCTTTTCCCCATAGACCTCAACTGGTTCTCAAATGTCCCTTCACAGATTCTAGAAAAAAAAAAAAAACGTTTTTTTCAACATGCTGAATCAAAAGACAGGTTTATCTCTGTAAGATGAACCCACACATCACAAAACCGTTGCATGGATAGCTTCTTTCTTGTTTTTCTCCAGGGACGTAATGTTTTCCCCATACGTCTCAATGGGCTCCCAAATGTCCCTTCGCAGATTCTAGAAAAAGAGTGTTTCCAATGTTCTACATCAAAAGAAAGGTTTAACTCTGCGAGATGAATCCACACATAAAAGCAGTTTCTCAGAGAACTTCTGTCCAGTTTTTATCTGGTGATACTCAGTTTTTCCAATAGGCCTCAAAGGGCTTTCAAATGTCCTTTCAGAGATTCTACAAGAAGAATGTTTCCAACCTGTTGAATCAGAATACAGTTTTAAGTCTGTGAAGGAATCCACTCATCATAAATCAGTTTAACAGATAGCCTCTTTCTCCTTTTTATCTGGGGATAGCCAGTTTTTCCCCATAGGCCACATTGGGTTCAAAAATGTCACTTTGTAGATTCCAGAAAAACAGTGTTTCCAACCTGTTGAATCAAAAGAAACGATTAATTTTGTGAGATACAGCCACGCATCACAAAGCAGTTTCGCAGATAGCTTCTTTATAGTTTTTAACTGGAGATATTCCATTTTTCTCCATTGACCTCAATTGTTTACCAAATGTCCTTCCGCAGATTCTATAAAAATAGTGTTTCCAACGTGCTGAATCAAAAGAAATATGTAACTTAGTGACATGAATATGCACATCTTATAGCAGTTTCAAAGACAGCATTTTTCTAGTTTTTATCTGAAGATTTTTTTCCACAATAGGCCTTTATGTGCTCCCAAATATCCCTTCACAAATTCTACAAAAACAGTGTCTCCAAAGTGCTGAATGAAAAGATATGTTTAACTTGGATAGATGAATGCACGTATCACCAGATGGTTTCTGAGGCTTCCTTCTAGTTTTTGTCCTGGGATAGATGAATTTCAAATTTGGCCTCAAAGAGTTACACAATGTCTATTCTCAGAATGGACAAAAACAGTGTGTCCAAACTGCTGCATCAAAATAAAGGTTGAACTCTGTGAGATGAATGCACACATCAAAAAGCAGTTTCTCAGAAAGTTTCTTTCCAGTTTTTATCTGAAGACATTTTCTTTTCCACCAAAAGCGTCAATGCACCCCAAATATGCCTTTGCAGATTCTACAAAAACAGTGTTTCCAAAATGCAGAATGAAAAGAAAACTTCAACAAGTCGTTTCCTCAGATAGCTCCCTTCTAGTTTTTTTCCTGGGCTATTAGATAATTTGCCATTGGCCTCAATGAGTCCCCAAATGTCCATACACAGAATGGACAAAAACAGTGTTTCCAAACTGCTGAATCAAAGGAAAATTATACCTCTGTGAAATAAATGAACATATCACAAGGCAGTTTCTCAGAATGCTTCTTTGTTGACTTTACCTGAAGACATTTTCTTTTCACCATAGGCCTCAAAGCACTCCCAAATATACCTTTGAAGATGCTACAAAAACAGATTTTCCAAACCACAGAATGAAAGGAAAGTTTTAACTCTGTGACATGAATGCACGCATCACAAAGTAGTTTCTCAGAGAGCTTTCCTCGAGCTTTTATCCAGGGATATTGGATTTTTCACCATTGGTCCTGATGAGCTCCCAAATGTCCATTCACAGAATGGACAAAAACCGTGTTTCCAAACTGCTGTATGGAAAGATAGGTTTATCTCTGTGAGATGAATGCACACATCACAAAGTATTTCTTCAGAAAGCTTCTTTCTAGTTTTTACCTGAAGATATTGTCTTTTGGATCACAAACCTCAATGCACTCCTAAATATCCCTTCACAGATTCTACAAAAACAGAGTTTCCAAACTGCCGAATGAAAAGAAATGTTTAACTGTGCGAGATGAATGCACACGTCACAAAGTAGTTTCTCAGATAGCTTCCATCAACTTTTTATCCTGGGATATTCCATCTTTTGCCCTTGACCTCAATGAGCTACAAAATGTCCATTTGTAGAAGAGAAAAAAACAGTGTTTCCAAACTGCTGAATCAAAAGAAAGTTTTAACTCTGTGAGATGAAATCACTCACCACAAAGCAGTTTCTCTGTAAAATTCTTTCTAGTTTTTATCTGGAGATATTTTCTTTTTCACCACAGCCAAAAATGCACTCAACATATACATTTGCAGATTATACAAAAACTGTGTTTCCAAACTACTGAATGAAAAGAAAAGTATAACTCTGGGACATGAATGCACACATCACAAAGCAGTTTCGCAGATAACTTCCTTCTAGTTTTTATCCTGAGATATTAGATTTTTTGCCATTGGCCTCAATGAGCTCCCAAACGTCCTTTTGCCAAATGGACTAAAAAAGTGTTTCCAAACAGCTGAATCAAAAGAAATGTTTAACTCTATGAGTTGAATACCCACATCCCAAAATAGTTTATCAGAAAGCTTCTTTCTAATTTTTATCTGAAGATATATTCTTCTTTAATATAAGCTTCAATACGCTCCAAAATATCACTTCACAGAATCTACAAAAACAGTGTTTCCAAAGTGTTGAATGAAAAGAAAGGTTTAACTCTGTGAAATGAGTGCACACCTCACAAAGCATTTCCTCAGATGGGTTTCTTCTACTTTGTATCATGAGATATTCAATTTTTCACCACTCATCTCAATGAGCTCTGAAATGTCTATTTGCAGAATGGACAAAAACTGTGTTTCCAAATTGCTGAATCAAAAGGAAGGTTTATCTCTGTGAGGTGAATGCACACATCACAAAGTAGTTTCTCAGAAAGCTTCTTTCTAGTTTTTATGTGAAGATACTTCCTTTTTCACCACAGGTTTCAAGGCGTTCCCAAATATCAATTCACAGCTTCTTCAAAAACGTTGTTTCCAAACTGCTGAATGAGAAGAACGGTTTAAGTCTGTGAGTTGAATGCACATATCAGAAGGCGGTTTCTCAGATAGCTTCCTTCTACTTTTTATCCTAGGATATTCCATTTTTCACCATTGGTCTCAATGAGCTTCCAAATGTCCATTCACAGAATGGACAAAAAACTGTGCTTCCAAACTGCTGTATGAAAAGATAGGTTTATCTCTGTGAGACGAATGCACCCATCACAAAGCATTTTCACAGAAAGCTTGTTTTTAGTTTTTACCTGAATATATTGTTTTTTTGACCAGAATCCTCAATGTGCTCCCAAATATACCTTCACAGATTCTACAAAAACAGTGTTTCCAAACTACCAAATGAAAAGAAAGCTTTAACTCTGTGAGATGAAGGCACACATCACAAAATGTTTCCTAAGATAGCTTCCTTCAGCTTTTTATCATGAGATATTCCATTTTTCACCCTTGACATCAATGATCTACGTAATGTCCCTTCGCAGAATGGACAAAAGCTGTGTTTCAAAACTGCTGAATCACAAGAAAGGTGTAACTCTGTGAGATGAATGTACACATCACAAGTCGTTTCCTCAGATAGCTTTCTTCTTTATTTTTTTTTTCTGGGATATTAGATACTTTCCCATTGGCCTCAATGAGGCCCCAAATGTCCATATGCAGAATCGACAAAAAGAGTGTTCTAAACTGCTGAATCAAAGGAAAGGTTTACCTCTGTGAGATGAATGTACATATCAAGACAGTTTCTCAGAAAGCTTCTTTGTAGTTTTTATCTGAAGATATTTCCTTTTTCAACATAGGCCTCAATGCATGCCAAAATATCCCTTTGCAGATTCTACAAAAACAGTGTTTGCAACCTGCTGAATGAAAAGAAGGGTTTATCACTGTAAGGTGAATTCACACACCAGAAGGCGGTTTCGCTGATAGCTTCCTTCTAGTTTCAATCCTTGAATATTCGATTTTGTGCCAATGGACTTAATGAGCTCCCAAATACCTATTCACGGAATGCTCAGAAACAGTGTTTACAAACTGCTGAATCAAAAGAAAGATATGACTCTGTGAGATGAATGAACACATCACAAACAGTCTCTCAGAAAACTTCTTTCTAGTTTTAATCTGAAGATATTTTCTTTTTCACCATAGGCCTCAAAGCACTCTGAAATATCTCTTTGTAGATTCGAGTAAAACAGTGTTTCCAAACAGCTGAATGCAAAGAATGGTTTACCTCTGTGAGATGATTGCGCACATCCCAAAGCAGTTTCCAGAACAGCTTTCTTCTAGTTTTATCGTGAGATATTCACATTTTTGCCATTTGCCTCAATGAGTTCTCTGTTATTCATGCACAGCATGGACATAAACAGTGTTTCCAAATTGCTGAATCAAAAGAAAGGTTTAACTCTGTGAGATGAAGGTCCATATTCCAAAGCAGTTTCTCACAATGCTTCTTTCTAGTTTTTATCAGAAGATATTTTCTTTTTCACCATAGGCCTCAATGAGCTCCCAAATATCCCTTTGCAGATTCTACAAAAACTGTTTCCAAACCGCTGAATGAAAGGAAAGGTTTAACTCTGTGAGATGAATGCGCTCATCAATAAGCGGTTTCTCAGATAGCTTTCTTCTAGTTTTTATCCTAGGATATTCAATTTTTTGCCATTGGTCTCAAAGAGCTCCAAAATGGCCATTTGCAGAATGGACAAAAAATGTATTTCCAAACTACTGTATGAAATGATAGGATTATCTCTGTGGGATGAATGCACACATCACAAAGCATTTCCTCAAAAGCTTCTTTCTAGTTTTCATATGAAGATCCTGTCTTTTTGACCATAATCCTCAATGCACTCCCAAATATCCCTTCACAGATTCTACAAAAGCAGTGTTTCCAAATGGCTGAATGAAAAGAAACATTTAACTCTGCGAGATGAATGCACACATCACAAAGTGATTTCTCCGATTGCTTCCCTCAATATTTTATCCTGGGTTATTCCATTTTTCACTCATGACATGAATGAACTATGAAATGTTCATTCAAAGAGTAGGCAAAAACAGTTTCTCCAAATTGCTGAATCAAAAGAAAAGTGTTGTTCTGTGAGACAAATACACACATCACAAAGAAGTTTCTCAGAAAGCTTCTTTCTAGTTTTTATCTGGAGATATTTTCTTTTTCACTACAGCCCTCAATGCACTCAACATATACCTTCACAGATTGTACAGAAACAGTGTTTCCAAACCACCAAATGAAGAAAAAAGGCTTAACTCTGTGATATGAATGCACACATCAAAAAGTAGTTTTGCAGGTAGCTTCCTTCTAATTTTTATCCTGAGATATTCAATTTTTTGTCGTTGGCCTCAATGAGCTCCCAAATGTCCTTTTGCCTAATGGAATAAAACAGTGTTTCCAAACAGTTGAATCAAAAGAAAGGTTTAACTCTGTGAGGTGAATGCCCACATCACAAAGCAGTTTCTCAAAAAGTTTCTTTCTAGTTTTCATCTGAAGTTTTTTTTAACATAAGCTTCAATATTCTCCCAAATATCACTTCACAGATTCTCCAAAAACAGTGTTTCCAAGCTGCTGAATGAAAAGAAAGATTCCACTCTGTGAGATGAATGCACACATCAGAAGGCAGTCTCTCAGATAGCTCCCTTCTACATTTTATCCTGGGATATTCCATTTTTCTCCATTGGCATCAGTGAGCTCCCTTATGTCCATTTTCTGTATGAACAAAACCAGTGTTTCCAAACTGCTGAAGCAAAAGAAAGGTTTCACTCTGTGAGATGAATACACACATCACAAAGCATTTTCTCAGAAAGCTTCTTTCTAGTTTTTGTCTGAAGATATTGTCTTTTTGACCATAATCGTAAATGCCCTCCCAAGTATCCCTTCACAGATTCTCCAAAACAGTGTTTCCTAACAGCTGAATGAAAAGAAAGGTTGAACTCTGTGATATGAATGCACACATCACAAAGTGGTTTCTCAGATAGCTTTCTTCAACGTGTTATCCTGGGTTATTCCATTTTTCGCCCTTGACATCAATGAGACAAAATGTCCATTCATTGAATAGACAAAAATAGTGTTTCCAAACTGCTGAATCAAAAGAAAGGTGTAACTCTGTGAGATCAATGCATACATCTCAAAGCAGCTTCTTGGAAGGCTTCTTTCTAGTTTTTATCTGGAGATATTTTCTTTCTTGCCACAGCCCTCAATGCACTCAACATATACCTTCGCAGATTGTACATAAACAGGGATTCCAAACCACGGAATGAAAAGAAAGGTTTAACTCTGTGACATGAATGCACTCATCACAAAGCAGTTTCACAGATAGCTTTCTTCTGGTTTTTATCCTGAGACATTCGATGTTTTGCCATTGGCCTCAATGAGCTCCAAAATGTCCTTTTGCTAAATGGAATAAAGCAGTGTTTCCAAAAGCTGAATCAAAAGAAAGTTAACTGTGAGGTGAATGCCCACATCACAAAGCAGTTTCTCAGAAAGATTCTTTCAATTTTTTATCTGAAGTTATTGTCTTTTTTAACATAAGCTTCAATATACTCCCAGATATCACTTCACAGATTCTACAAAAACAGTGTTTCCAAACTGCTGAATGAAAAGAAAGGTTTAACTCTGTGAGATGAATACACACATCACAAAGCATTTTCTCAGATAGCTTCCTTCTAGTTTGTGTCATGGGATATTCGATTTTGTGCCATTGGCCTAAATTGGCTCCCAAATATCCATTTGCAGAATGGACAAAAACAGAGTTTCCAAACTGCTGAATAAAAAGAAAGGTTTAACTCTCTGAGCTAAATGCAGACATCACAAAGTGGTTTCTCAGATGGCTTCCCTCTAGTTTTTATGCTGGTATATTCACTTTTTAGCCTTTGGCCTCAATGAGCTCCCACATGTGATTTCACATAAGGGACAGAAACAATGTTTCCAAACTGCTGATTCAAAAGGAAGGTTTAACTCTGTGAGATGAACGCACACATCACAAAGCAGTTTTTCAGAAAGTTTCTTTCTGGTTTTTATCTGAAGATGTTTCCTTTTCTCCATAGGCCTCAATTTGCTCTCAAATATCCCTTCACAAAGTAAGCAAAAACGGGGTTTCCAAACTGTTGAATGAAAATTCAGCTTTATCTCTGTGAGATGAATGTTCACATCACAAAACGGTTTCTCAGATAAATTCCTTGTAGTTTTTATCCTGGTGTATTAACTTTTTCACCTTTGGCTTCATTGAGTTCCCAAATGTCTTTTTGCAGAATGAACAAAAACAGTGTTTCCAAACTGCTGAATCAAAAGAAAGATTTAACTCTGTGTGATTAATGCACACATCACAAAGCAGTTTCTCAGAAAGTTTCTTTCTAATTATCATCTGATAATATTTTCTTTTTCACCATAGGCCTCAAAGCGCTCCCAAATATCCCTTTGCAGATTCTAAAAAAACTGTGTTTTCAACCTGCTGAATGGAAATAAAGGTTTATGTTTTTGACATGAATGCACACATCACAAAGCGGTTTTTCAGATAGCTTCCTTCTAGTTTTTATCTTGGGATATTTGACTTTTTGCCATTGGCCTCTATGAGTTGCCAAAAGTCCATTTGCAGCACGGACAAAAACAGTGTTTCCAAACTCCTGAATCAAAAGAAAATTTCACCCTGTGAGATGAATGCCCACATTCCAAAGTAGTTTCTCAGAAAGCTTCTTTCTAGTTTTTATCAGAAGATACTCTCTTTTTAACCATAGGCCTCAATGTGCTCCCAATTATCCTTTCACACATTCTAACAAAACAATGTTTACAAGCTGCTGAATGAAAGGATAGGTTTAACTCTGCTAGATGAATGCACACATAGCAAAGCTGTTTCACAGATGGCTTCCTTGTAGTTTTTATTATAGGATATTTGATTTTTTGCCATTATCCTTGATGGGCTCCCAAATATCACTTTGAAGATTGTACAAAACAGTGTTTCCAAACTGCTGAATGACAAACAACGTTTAACTCTGTGAGATGAATGCTCACACCAGAAACAGTTTCTCAAATACCTTCCTTCTAGTTTTTATCCTGCAATATTCGATTTTTCGTCATTGGCCTCAAAGAGCTCCTAAATATCCATTCGTACAATGTACAATTAAAAGTATTTCCAAACTGCTGTTACAAAAAAAAGTTTACCTCTGTGAGATGAAGATACTCATCTCAAAGCAGTGTCTCAGAAAGCTTCTTTCTAGTTTTTATCTAAAGATATTTCCTTTTTCACCATAGGCCTCAGTACGTTCCAAAATATCCCTTCACAGATCCTTCAAAAGCATTGTTTCCAAACAGCTGAGTGGAAAGAAAGGTTTAATTTGTGAGATGAATGCACACATCCCAAAACAGTTTATCACATATCTTCCTTGTAGTTTTTTTCTTGATATATTCTTTTTTTCCCAATTGGCCTCATTGAGCTCCCAAATGTCCATTCACAGAATGCATAAAAACAGTGTTTCCAAACTGCTGAATCAGAAGAAAATTTTAAATCTTTGAAATGAGTGCACACATCACATAGCTGTTTCTCAGAAGTATTCTTTCCAGATTTTATCTACAGATATTTTGTATTTCACCATAGGCCACAATGCTCTCACAAATATCTCTTCACAGATACTACAAAAACAGTGTTTCCAAACTGCTGAATGAAAAGAAAGGTTGAACACTGCCAGATGAATGCACACATCACAAAGCAGTTTCGCAGATAGCTTCCTTCTAGTTTTTATTGTGGGATATTGGATTTTTTGCCATTGGCCTAAATGAGCTCCCAAATGTCCATTTTCAGAATGGACAAAAACAGTGTTTCCAAACTGCTGAATCAAATAAGGGTTTAACTCTGAGATGAATGCACACATCATAAAGCCATTTCACAGAAAGCTTCTTTCTAGTTTTTATCTGAAGATATTTTCTTTTTCACCATAGGCCTCAATGTGCTCCCAAATATCCCTTCTCAGATTTTACAAAAACAGGGTTCCCAAACTGCTGAATGAAAAGAATGTTTTTTTTTTTTCTGTGAGACAAATGCACTCTTTACAAAGCAGTTTCTCAGATAGCTTCCTTCTAGCTTTTATCCTGGGATATTCACTTTTTCATCTTTGGCCTCAATGAGCTCCCAAATGTCAATTTGCAGGATAGACAAAAACAGTGTTTCCAAACTGCAGAATCAAAAGAAATCTTTATCTCTGTGATTTGAATCCACACATCACAAAGCAGTTTCACAGATAGCTTCCTTCTAGTTTTTTATCTGGGTATATTCCATGATTCCCCACAGGCCTGTTTCTACAAAAACAGTGTTTTCATCCTGCTGAATTGAAAGAAAGGTTTAACACTGTGATATGAATCCATGCATTACCAAGTAGTTTCACAGATAGCTTCCTTCTAGTTTTCATCTGAAGATATTCGTTTTCTCCCCATAGGCCTCAATCAGCTCCCAACTGTCCCCTTGCAGATTCTACAGAAAGAGTGTTTCCATCCTGCTGAATCAAAAGAAAGGTTTAACTCTGTGAGATGAATCCACATATCTCTAAGCAGTTTCACAGATAACTTCTTTATAGAATGTACCTGCAGTTATTTGGTTTTTCCCAATAGGCCCCAATGGGTGTTGAAATGTCCATTCACACATTCTATAAAAAGAGTGTTTATACCCTACTGAATCAAAAGGAAAGTTTAACTCTGTATGATAAATCCACACATGAAAAAGCAGTTTCAAACATAGTTTCTTTCTAGTTGTTGTCTGTGGATATTCAGATTTTGTCTGTAGGTCTATATGGGCTCTTAAATGCCCCTTCACAGATTCTACAAAAAGAGTGTTTCCAACATGCTTAATCAAAAGAAAGGTTTAACTCTGTGAGTTGAATCCACACATCACTAAGCAGTTTCACAGATAGCTTCTTTCTAGTTTATAACTGGGGTTATTTAGTTTTGTCTCCTTAGGCCTCAATGGACTTTCAAATATCCCTTCGCAGATTCTACAAAAAGAGTGTTTCCAACATGATGAATCAAAAAAAGGTTTAACACTGTCAGTTGAATCTACTCATCATGGAGGAGTTTCAAAGACACCTTCTTTCTTGTTTTTGTCTGGGGATATTAACTTTTGCCCCATAGGACATAATGGGTTCCCAAATTTCCCTTCAAAGATTCTATGAAAAAAGTATTTCCAACCTGCTGAATCAAAAGAAAAGTTTAACTCTGTGAGATGAATCTACACATTGCCAAGCTGTTTCACAGATAGCTTCTTTCTACTTTTTTCTGGGGATGAGCAGTTTTTCCCCATAGGCCTCAATGGGCACCTAAATGTTCCTTCACAGGTTTTCCAACAAGAGTCTTTCCAACCTCATGAATCAAAAGAATGGGTTAACTCTCTGAGATTAATCCACACATTACCAAGCAGTTTCACAGATAGCTGCTTTCTGGTTTTTATTTGGGGATGTTCAGTTTTTCCATATAGGTCTCAATGGGCTCCCAAATGTCCCTTCGCAGATTTTCCAACCTGCTGAATCAAAATAAACTTTTAACTCTTTGACATGGATCCACACATTACAGATCAGTTTCACAGATATCTTCTTTCTAGTTTTTATCTGGAGATTTTCTGTTTTACTTCCTAGGCCCAAACGCCCCTTCACAGATTCTACAAAAGAGTGTTTCCAGCCTACTAAATCAAAAGAAAATTTTACCTCTCTGATATAAATCCACATATCATCAAGTAATTTCACAGATAACTTCTTTCTAATTTTTATCTGGAGATGTTCAGTATTTCCCATTGGCCACAATGGGCTCCCAAATGTCTGTATGCAAAATAGTGTTTCCAACCTGTTGAATCAAAAAAGACTTAACTCAGTGACCTGAATACACACATTACCAAGCAGTTTCAAATATAGCTTCATTCTAGTTTTCATCTGTCGATATTCGGATTTTCCCCATGGGCCCCAAAGGGCTCCCAAATGCTCCTTTGCAGATTCACAAAAAGGGTATCTCAACCTGGTGAATCAAACGAAATGTTTAGCTCTGTGAGATGAATCCACACGTAGCCAAATAGTTTCACAGACAGCTTCTTTCTAGTTTTTATTTGGGGATATTCAATTTTTCCCATTTGGCCTCATTGGACTCCCAAATGTTTCTTCACATAACCTATAAAAAAAAGTGTTTCCAACCTGCTGAATCAAAAGAAAGGTTTAACTCGGTGAGATGAATCTACATATCACCAATCAGTTTCACAGATAGATTCCTTCTAGTTTTTATCCGGGGCTATTCAGTTTTTCCCCATAGACTTCAATTGGTTTGCAAATGTCCCTTTGTGTATTTTCCAAAAAGAGTGTTTCCAACCTGGTGAATCCCAAGAAAGTTTTAACACTGTGAGATTAATCCACTCATCACTAAGAAGTTTCACAGATAGCTTCTTTCGACAAAATTTCTGGGGATATTCTTTTTTTACCCATAAGCCTCAAAATATCCCTTTGTAGATTCTAGAAACATAGTTTTTCCAACCTGCTGAATCAAAAGAAGGTTTTAACACGTTGACATGGATCCACACATCACAGAGCAGTTTCACAGATATCTTCTTTCTAGCTTTTATTTGGGGAATTTCTGTTTTTCCCATAGACCTCAATGGGCTCCCAGGGGTACCGTTGCAGATGTTGTAAGAAAAGTGTCTCCAATTTACTGAATCAAAGAAAGGTTTAACTCTGTGAGATGAATCCACACATCACCAAGCTATTTCACAGATAGTTTATTACTAGTTTTTACCTGGAGATATTCATTTTTTCCCATTGGCCTCAATGGGCTCCCGAATATCCATTTGGAAATTCTACAAAAGGAGTGTTTCCAATCTGGTGACTCCAAAGAAAATTTTGACTCCATGAAATGAATCCACACCTCACAAAGCAGTTTAACACATAGCTTCTTTCCAGTTTTATCTGGAGATACTCATTTTTTCAACATAGGCCTCAATGGGATCCCAACTGTTTTCTTGCAGATTCTACAAAAAGAGTTTTCACAACCTATGGAACTAAAAGAAAGTCTTAACTCTGCAAGTTGAATCCACACATATTAAAGCAGTTTCACAGATAGCTTCTTTTTAGTATTTATCTGGAGATATTAAGTTTTTTCTATTAGACCTCAATGGGATCCCAAATATTTCTTCACAGATTCTACAATAAGAGTGTTCTTAACTTGCGGAATCAAAAGAAATGTATAACTCTGTGAGATGGTTCCATATATCAGCAAGCAACTTCACAGATAGCTTCTTTCTGTTTTTTATGTGGAGATATTCGGTTTCTCCCCATAGGCCTCAAAGGACTCCCATATACTCTTTCACAGATTCTACAAAAACAAATCGATGGGTTTCAAAATGTACCTTTGCACATTCTACAGAAAGAGTGTTTCCAAGCTGCTGAATAAAAAGAAAGGTTTAACTCTGTGAGATGAATCCACACATCACCAAGCCGTTTCACAGACAGCTTCTTTCTAGTTCTTATCTGAAGATATTCATTTTTCCTCAATAGGCCTCATTGGGCTCCCAAATATCCCTTTGCAGTTTCTTTAAAAAGAGTGTCTCCAAACTGTTGAATCAAAAGAAACATTTAACTCTATGAGATGAATTCACACATCACCAAGCAGTTTCACAGATAGCTTCTTTCTAGTTTTTATCTGGGGATACTCACTTTTTCCCCATAGGCTTCAATGGGCTTGAAATGTCCATTCGAAAATTCTACAAAAAGACAGTTCTGAAACTACTGTAGCAAAAGAAAAGTTTTAAGTTTGTGAGATAACTCCACATGTAACCAAGCCGTTTCACAGATTGCATCTTTCTAGTTTTTATCTGCAGATATTCAGTTTTTCCCCATAATACTCAATGGTCTCTGAAAAGCATTTTCACAAATTCCACAAAAAGAGTGTTTCCAACCTGCTGAATCATGAAAAGGTTTAACTCTGTGAGATGAATCCACAAACCACTAAGCAGTTTCACAGATATCTTCTTTCTAGTTCTTATCTGGGGATATTAGCTCCTTCTCCATTAGTCTCAAAGGGCTCCCTAATGTCACTTTGCAGAATTTACAAAGAGTGTTTCCAATCTGCTGAACCAAAAGAAAGGTTTAACTCTGTGAGATGAATCCACCAATCACAAAGCTGTTGAAAAGATACTTCTTTCTATGTTTTATCTGGAATTATTCATTTTTTCCCCATGGTCCTCATTGGGATCTCAAATGTCCATAGATTCTGCAAAAAGAGGGTTTCCAACATGATGAATCCAAAGAAAGGTTTAACTCTGTGACATGAATCCACACATCCCCAAGCAGTTTCCAGGATAGCTTCTTTCTAGTTTTTATCAGGGGATTTTATGTTTTTCCTCCTAGGCCTCAATGGACACCAAAACGTCCCTTTGCGGATTCTACAAAAAGAGTGTTTCCAACATGCTGAATCAAAACAGAAGTTTAACCCTCTGAGATGAATCTATACATCAACAAGCAGCTTCACAGATTGATTGTTTGTAGTTTTATCTGGAAAAATTTGGTTATTTCCCATAGACCTCTGAGGGCTGCCAAATATGCCTTCACAGATTTTACAAAAAGAGGGTTTCCAACCTGCTCCATAAAGAGAAAGGTTTAATTCTGTGAGATGAATCCACACATCTCAAAGCTGTTTCACAGATGCCATCTTTCTACTATTTATCTTGGGATATTTGGTTTTTTCTCTTAGGCCTCAGTGGTGTCTAAAATGTTCCTTTGCAGATTCTCCAAAAAGAGTGTTTCCAACCTGCTGAATCAAAAGAAAGGTGTATTTCTGTGTGATGAATCTACACATCACCAAGAATTTTCACAAATATCTTCCTTCTAGTTTTTATCTGGGGATATTCAATTTTGCTCTCAGGCCTCAGTGTGTTCCCAATTGTCCCTCTGTAGATTCTACAAAAGGAGTTTTCCAGCAAGCAGAATGAAAACAAAGATTGAACTCTGTGAGATGAATCCAAACATCACCAAGCAGTTTCGCAGATAGCTTCTTTCTAGTTTGTAAGTTGGGATTTTCATTTTTTTCCCATAGGATTCAATAAACTTCAATATGTCCCTTCGGAGATGCTACAAAAAGAGTGTTTCCAACCTGCTGAATTAAAATAAAGGTTTAACTCAGTGAGATTAATCCACATATCACCAAGCAGTTTCACAGATAAGTTCTTTCTACATTCTATCTGGAGATATTCATTTTCTTCCCTTAGGTGTCAAAGGGCTCTGAAAGTCTCTTCATAGATTTTACTAAAAGAGTGTTTTCAATCTGCTGAGTACAGAGAAAGAGAGAAAGTTTTAACTCTGTGAGATGAGTCCACACATCACCAGGAAGTTCAACAGATAGTTTGTTTCTAGTAGGTACCTGAGGATTTTCTGTTTTTAACCCTAGGCCACAATCGATCCTCAAATGTCCCTTTGCAGATTATACAAAAAGTGTCTTTCCAATTAGTTGAATAAAAAAGAAAGGTTTAACTCTTGAGATGAATCTGCACATCACAAAGCAGTTTCACAGATTGTTTCTTTCTAGTTTTAATCTGGGAATGTTCAGTTTTTCCCCATAGACCTCAATGAGCTTTGAAATGTTTGTTCACAGGTTCTACAAAAAGAGTGTTTCCACTTTGCTGAATCAAAAGAAAGGTTTACCTTTGTGAGGTGAATCTTCACATCACCAAGCAGTTTCACAAATAACTTCTTTCTAGTTTTTATCTGGGAATATTCAGTTTTTCTCCATAGGCTTTAATGGGCTCCAAAATATCACTTCACAGATTCTACAAAAGAAGTCTTCTCAACATGCTGAATCAAAACAAAGGTTTAACTCTGTGAAATGAATCTACATATCTTGAAGCAGTGTCAGATACTTTCTTCATAGTTTGTAACAGAGGATATTCTGTTTTTACCATTAGGCCTCAATGGACTCCCAAATGTCACTTCACAGATTCTGCAAAAAAGAGTGTTTCCAAACTGCTGAATCAAAAGAAATGTTTAATGCTGTTAGTTGAATCGACATATCACCAAGCAGTTTCACAGACAGATTCTTTCTAGTTTTTATCTGGGGATATTGGTTTTTTCCCCATAGGCCACAATGGGCTCCAAATTGTCCCTTCACAGAGTCTACAAAAAAAGTAACTCCAACCTGCTGAATCCAAAAAAGGTTTAATTCTGTGAGATGATCCTAACATCACCAAGCAGTTTCACAGATAGCATCTTTCTAGTTTTTATCTAGAGAGATTCACTTTTTCCTCACAGACCTCAATGGACTTTGAAATGTCCATTTGCAGATTCTAAAAACAAAGTGTTTTGAACTCGCTGAATCAAAAGAAAGGTTGAACTCTGTGAGATGTATTCACACGTCAGAAAGCAAAACTGCTTTGTGAAACGATAGATAGCTTCTTCCTAGTTTTTATCTGAGGATATTCAGCATTTTTTTCCATAAGCCTCATTGGTCTCCCAAATGTCCTTTTGCACATTCTACAAAAAGAGTGTGTCCAACCTGCCAAAACAAAAGAAAGTTTTAACTGTGTAAGATGAATCCATGCATCACCAAACAGTTTCACAGTTAGTTTCTCTCTAGTTTTTATCTGGTGATTTTAGGATTTTTCCCCTAGGCCTCAATGGGCTCCCAAATATTTCTTCAAATATTCTACAAAAAGAGTGTTTTCACCTGCTGACTTAAAAGAAAAGTTTAACTCTATGAGGTGAATCCCCACATCCCCAAGCAGTTTCACAAATAGCTTCTTTCTAGTTTTTATCTAGAAATATTTGGTTTCACTCCATAGGCCTCAATGGGTTCCCAAATATTACTTTGTAGATTCTACAAAAAGAGTGTTTCCAACATGCAGAATCACAACACAGTTTTCATTCTGTTAGGTGAATCCACATATCACCAAACTATTTCACAGAGTGCTTTTCTCTAGCTTTTATCTAAATGTATTTGTTTTTTTCCCATAAGCCTCAATGGAATCTGAAACATCTTTTTGCAGATTCTACAAAAACAGAGTTTCAAAACTACTAAATCAAAAGAAAGATGTTTCTCTGTGAGATGAATCCACACATCAAAAAGCACTTTCACAGGTTGCTTCTTTCTAGTTTTTATCTGGGGATATTCGGTTTTCTCCATAGGCCACAATCACTCTAAAATGTCTTTTCAGAGATTCTACAAAAAGAGTGTTTCCAATCTGCTGAATCAAAAGAATGGTGTTACTCTCTGAGTTGAATCCACACATCACAAAGCACGTTCACAGAGAACTGCTTTCTGGTTTTTATCTGGGGAGTTTCTGTTTTGCTCCCTAGGCCACAGTGGACTCCTAAATATCCATTCACAGACGCTACAAAAAGAATGTCTTCAACCTGCTGAATCACAAGAAAGTTTTAACTCTGTGAGATGAATCCACATATTACCAAGTCTTTCCAAAGATTGCTACGTTCTATTTTTTTTTCTGGATATATTCGATTTTTTCCCGTAAGCCTCAATGGCTCTGAAATGTTTTTTCCAAGATTCTACAGAAAGACTGCTTCCAATTGCTGAATCAAGAGAAAGGTGTTACTCTGTGAGATGAATCCACACATCACGAAGCAGTTTCACAGATATCTCCTTTCTAGTTTCTATCTCTGGATATTTTTTCCTCACATGCCCCAATGGGTTCCCAAATGTCCCTTCACAGATTCTACAAAAAGATGGTTCCCAACCTGCTGAATCAGAAGAAAGGTTTATGTCTGTGAGATTAATCCTCTCATTTCAAAGCAGTTTCACAGATAGCTTCTTTCTAGTTTTTATCTGGAGTTATTAGGATTTTCTCCATAGGCCTCATTGGTATCCCAAATGTCTTTCCACAGATTCTACAAATTAGTAACTCCAACTTGCTGAATCAAAAGAAAGGTTTAACTCTGTGAGTTGAATCCACACATACAAACGAATTTGACAGATAGCTTCATGCTAGTTTTTATCTGGGGATATTCCATTTTCCCCATAGGCTTCAATGAAGTCCCGAATATCTCTTTGCATATTTTACAAAAAGAGTGTTTCCAACCTATTGAATCCAAATAAGTTTTAGCACTGTGAGATAAATACACACATCACCAAGCAGTTTCACAGATAGCTTCTTTCTAGTTTTCATCCTGGGATATACAGTTTTCCCCCTTAGGCCTCAATGGGCTCCCAAATGTCCCCTCATAGATTCTACGAAAAGAGGGTTTCCAACCTTCTGAATAGAAAGAAAGGTTTAACTCTTTGACATGGATCCACAAATCACCAAGCAGTTTCAAAGATAGATTCTTTCTAGTTTTTATCTGTCAGCATTTGTTTTTTCCCCATAGGCCTCAATGGGCTGCCAAGGTCCCTTCTCAGATTTTGGAAAAGATTGTCTTCAACCTAGTAATTAAGAAAGGTTTAACTCTGGAATATGAATCCACACATCACCAAGCAATTTCACATATAGATTCTTACTAGTTTTTATCTGGAAATACTCAGATTTTCCCATTGGTCTCAATGGGCTACCAAATGTCTATTCACAGAATCTACACAAAGATTGTTTACAACCTGCTGAATCAAAAGAAATGTTTAACTCTGAGATGAATCCACACATAATCAAACACTTTCACAAATGGCTTCCTTCTAGTTTTTATCTGAAGATGTTGGGCTTTTGCTCATAGGCCTCAATGGGCTCCTAAATGTCCCTTCACAGACTCTAAAAAAAAAAAAAAGTGTTTCCAACCTGCTGAATCAAAAGAAAGGTTTAAATCTGTGTGATGATTGCACATATCACCAAGCAGCTTCACAGATAGATTCTTTCTAGTTTTCATGTGAAGATATTTGGTATTTTTTAAGGCATTCAAGGGTGCTAAATGTCCCATCACAGATTCTACAAAAAGAGTGTTTACCACCTGCTGAATCAAAAGAAAAGTTTTACTCTGTAAGATGAATCCACACATCCAAGCTGTTTCATAGAGAGTTTTGTTCTAGTTTTTATCTTTGGATATTAGGTTTCTCCCCATAGGCTTCAAAGGGCTCCCAAATATCCCTTCACAGATTCTATACAAAATTGTTTCCAACCTGTTGAATCAAAAGAAAGTTTTAATTCTGTGAGTTGAATTCACACATCACCAAGCAGTTTCACAGATAGCTTATTTCTAGTTTATATCTAGGGATGTTCAATTTTTCCCCACAGGCTTCAAGGGACCACAAATGTCCCCTTGCAGATTTCTCAAAAAGTGCTTCCAACCTGCTGTATCTAAAGAAAGTTTTAAATCTTTTACATGGATCCAGACGTCAACAAGAAGTTTCACAGACAGCTTTTTTCCCACAGGCCTCAATGGGCTCCCAAACGTCCCTTCACAGATTCCACAAAAAGATTGTTTCCAATCTGCTGAATAAAAAGAAAGTTTTACCTCTGAAAGTTGAAGCCACACATCAGCAAGCAGTTTCAGTTATTTTTTTTCTAGTATTTATCTGGGGATATTCTGTTTTTTCCAATAGGTCTCAATGTGTCCAAAGTGTTCCTTCACAGATTCTAGAAAAAGATCTTTTTAGCTGCTAAATCAAACAAAACATTTAACTCTGTGAGATTAATCCACACATCACCGTGGAGTTTCACAGATAGCTTCTTCCTACATTTTATCCAGTGATATTTAGATTTTCCCCATAGACCTCAAAGGGCTCCCAAATTTCCCTTCACACATTCTACAAAAAGAGTGATTCTAACCTGCTGATTCCAAAGAAAGTTTTACCTCTGTGAGATGAATCCAGGCAATACCAAGCAGTTTTACAGATAACTTCTTTCTAGTTTTTGCCTGGGAATATTTGATTTTTTCCAATAGACCTTAATGAGTTCCCAAGTGTTCCTTTGCACGTTCTATGAAAGTATAGTTTTCAAGCTGCTGAATCAAAAGAAAGGTTTAACTATGGGAGACGAATCCGCATATTACCAAGCAGTTTCACAGATAGCTACTTTCTGGTTTTTATCTGGGGATATTCACTTTTTCCCCATAGGCCTAAATGGACTCTCAAATGTCACTTCACAGACGCGACAAAAAAAGGGTTTCCTGTCCTCCTGTTTCAAAAGAAAGGTTTAAATCTGTGAGATGAATCTACACATCACGAATAAGTTTCACAGATAGCTTCTTTCTACTTTTTATCTGGAGATATTCAGTTTTTCTCTATAGGCCTCAATGGGTACCCAAACATCCTTTTAGCTGATTCTACAGAAAGAGTGTTTGCAACTTACTGAATGAAAAGAAAGGTTTAATTCTGTGCGAGTAGTCCACATATCACCAAGCAGTTTTTCAGATACCTTCTTTCCATCTTGTACCTGGGGATACTCTGCTTTTTCCCATAGGTCACAATGGGCTCCCAAATATGCCATTGCAGATTCTACAAAAAGAGTATTTTCAAACTGATGAATCAAAACAAAGGTTTTATTCTGTGAGATGAATCCACACATCACCAAGCAGTTTCACTGATAGCTTGTTTCTAATTTTCACTTGGGGATATTCAGTATTTCCCCATAGGTTTTCATGAGCTCCCAAAAGTCCCTTCACAGTTTCTACAAAATGAGGGATTCCAATCTAAGGAATCAAAAGAAAATTTTAACTCTACTATATGAAGCCATACATCTCAAAGCAATTTCACAGATTGCTTTTTTCTAGTTTATATCTGGGCATATTCTGTGTTTCCCCGTAGGCCTCAATGGGCTTCCAATTACCCCTATGCAGCTTTACAGATATCTTCTTTCTAGTTTTTACCTGAAAATATTGAGTCCCCATAGGACTCAATGTGATTTCAAATGTTTCTTCACAGATAATATAAAAGAAGTGTTTCCTACCTGGTGAACAAAAAGAAAAGTATGTCTCTGGGAGATGAATCCACACATCCCCAAACAGTTTCACAAAAACTTTTTCTAGTTTTTATCTGGAGATACTTGCTTTTTCCCCAGACATTAATGGGCTCCCATATGTCACTCTGCAGATTCAACAAAAAGAGTCTTTCCCACCTGCTGAATACAAAATAAGGGTTTACTCTGTGAAATGAATCCACACATCCCCAAGCAGTTTCACAGACAGTTTCTTTCTAGTTTTTATCTTGGGATATTTGGTATTTCCATATAAACCTCAATTTGCTCCAATATGTCCCCTTGCAGATTCTACAGAAACGTATTCTAATCTGCTGAATGAAAAGAAAGGTTTAACTCTGTACGATGAATCCAGACACCACAAACCAGTTTCAGAGAGAGATTTTTTCTAGTTTTTATCTTGGTATATTTGTTTTTCCCCAAAGACTTCAATAAGCTTCCAAATGTCCCTATGCAAATTTTACACAAAGAGTGTTATTAACCTACTTAAACAAAGGAAGGATTAACTCTGTGAGTTGAACTCCCACGTCTTAAAGCAGTTTCACAGATAGTTTCTATTTTTCTACCTGGAAATATTAGGTTTTTCCTCATAGGCTTCAAGGTAATCTCAAATGTCCTTCACAAATTCTCCAAAAAATGTGCTTCCAACCTGCTGAATCAAAAGTAAGGTTTAACTCTGTGAGATGAAACCACACATGACCATGCAGTTTCACAGATAGCTACTTTCTAATTTTTACGTAAGGATATTTGATTTTCCCCTTAGGCCTCACTGGGTTCTTAAATATCCCTTCACAGATTCTACAAAAAGTGTACTTCCAACCTGCTGAATCAATGGAAAGTTTGTTTCCATAGGCCTCAATTGGCTCCCAAATGTCACTTCGTGGTTTCTACAATTATAGTGTTTCCAACCTGCTGAATCAAAAGAAAGGTTTACCTCTGTGAGATGAATTGACATATTGCCAACCAGTTTTACAAATAGTTTCTTTCTAGCTTTTATCTGGGGACATACTTTTTTTTTTCCATAGGCCTCCATAAGCTCCAAAGTGTCCCTTTACATATTCTGCAAAAACACTGTTTCCAATCTGTTGAATCAAAAGAAAACTTTAACTCTGTGAGTTGAATCCACAAATCCCAAAGCAGTTTCACATTTTGCTTCTTTCTAGGTTTTATAAGGGAGTATTAGGTTTTTCCTCATAGGCCTCAATGGGCTCCCACATGTCCCTTTGCAGATTCTTTGAAAAGAGTGTTTCCAACCTGCTGAATCAAAAGAAAAGTTTAACTCTGTGAGACAAATCCACATATCACCAAGAAGTTTAGCAGATAGGTTTTTATAGTTCTTACCTGGGGATATTAGATTTTTTTTCATACACCTTAATGGGTTCCCAAATGTCCTTTGCTGAATCAACAGAAAGGTTTACCTATGTGAGATGGATGTATACATCACAAAGGAGTTTCACAGATAGCTTCTTTCTGTTTTTTTCTGGGGATACCTGGTTTCTCCCTATAGGCCTCAATGGACTCCTAAATATCCCTTCACTGATACTTCAAAAAGAGTGTTTACAACCTGCTGAATGAAAAAAAAGTTTTACCTCAGTTATATGGATCCACACATCACCACACAATTTCACTGATAGCTTCTTTGTAGTTTTTATTTGGGGATTTTTGATTTCTCCCCCTAGGTATCAATGGGATCCCAAATCTCCTTTTGCAGATTCTAAAATAAAGAATGTTTCCAAGATGCTGAATCAAAAGAAAGTTTTAACTCTGTGAGATGAATCCAAAAATCACAAATCAGTTTAACAGGTAGGGTTTTTCTAGTTTTTATGGGGGATACTTGGCTTTACCCCTTAGGCCCCAGTGAGCTCCCAAATGTTACTTTGCAGATTCTACAAAAGAGTGGTTCCAACCGGGTGAATCAAAAGAAAGGTTTAACTCTGTGAGATGAATCCACTCATCACCACGCAGTTTCACAGATATCTTCTTTCTAGCTCTTATCTAGGGATATATGGCTTTTCCAAATAGGGAAGGGCTCCCTTCAAAGATTCAACAAAAAGAATGTTTCCAATCTGCTGAATCAAAATACAGGATTAAATATATGATTTGCATACAAACATCACCAAGCAATTTCAAATTTAGCTTCTTTTAAGTTTTTATCTGGCGATGTTCCTTTCTCTCCTTAGACCTCAATAAGTTCCAAAATGCCCCTTCATAAATTCTACAAAAAACGTGTGTCTCCAACCTGCTGAATCAAAAGAAACTTTTAACTCTGTGAGTTGAATCAACACATCACCAAAGAGTTTCACAGGTAGCTTCTGAATGAAAAGAAAGGTTTAGCCGGGCACGGTGGCTCAAGCCTATAATCCCAGCACTTTGGGAGGCCGAGACAGGCGGATCACGAGGTCAGGAGATCGAGACCACCCTGGCTAACACGGTGAAACCCCGTCTCTACTAAAAAAAAAAAATTACAAAAAACTAGCCGGGCGAGTTGGCGGCGCCTGTAGTCCCAGCTACTCGGGAGGCTGAGGCAGGAGAATGGCATGAACCCGGGAGGCGGAGCTTGCAGTGAGCTGAGATCCGGCCACAGCACTCCAGCCTGGGTGACAGAGCGAGACTCCATCCCCAAAAAAAAAAAAAAAAAAAAGAAAGGTTTAATACTGTGTGATGAATCCACACATCACAAAGTTGTCTGGCAGATTACTTCTTTCCAGTTTTTATCAGTGAATATTCGATTTTCCCAATAAGGCCCAAAAGGATCCCAAATGACTCTTCACAGATTCTACAAAAAGAGTGTTTCCAAACTGCTGAAACAAAGAAAGATTTAACTTTGTGGGATGAATGCAGACATCAGAAAGCACTTTTACAGATACCTTCTTTCCACTTTTTATCTGGGGTTATTTTGTTTTTCCCCATAGACTCTAATGGGCTCCTGAATATCTTTCCACATATTCTATAAAAAGAGTGTTTCCAACCTGCAGCATCAGAAAAAAGGTTTAACTCTGTGAGATAAATCCACACATCAGAAATCAGTTTCCCAGATAGCTTCTTTCTAGTATTTACCTGGGGATAATCAGTTTTTCCCAACAGGCAGTAATGGGCTTCAAATGTCCCTTTGCAGATTCTACCAAAAAAGTGTTTCCAACCTGAGAAATCAAAAGAAAGGTTTAACGCTGTGAGATGAATCCACAAATCACAAAGCAGTTTCCGGGATAGCTGTTTTCTAGTTTTTATCAGGGAGTATTCTGTTTTTCCCATAGGCCTCAATGGGCTCCCAAATGTCTCTTCGCAGATTTTACAAAAAGACTTGTTTTAACCTGCTTCAAAAAAAAAAAAAAGAAAAAAGGTTTAACTCTGGGAGATAAATGCACACATCACCAACCAGTTTCAATGATAACTTCTTTCTAGTTCTTTTCTGGGGATATTCAGTTTTTCCCCTTTGGTCACAATATGCTCCAAAATGTCCCTTTGCACATTCTATAAGAAGAGTGTTTCCAACCTGCTGAATCAAAAGGAAGGTGTAACTCCATGAGATTAATCCACACATCACAAAGCTGTTTCACAGATACCTTCTTTCTATTTTTGATAGGCCCCAGTGTGTGATGTTCCCCTTCCCGAGTCCAAGTGAACTCATTGTTCAGTTCCCACCTATGAGTGAGAACATGCGGTGTTTGGTTTTCTCTTCTTGTGATAGTTTGCTAAGAATGATGGTTTCCAGCTGCATCCATGTCCCTACAAAGGACGCAAACTCATCCTTTTTTATGGCTG